>NC_084797.1:50931034-51242985 GCF_963169125.1 Humulus lupulus
TGAATGATTTTGAGCTCAAATATATAATTAGATTATAGATTAATTATTCACTAGTGAATTAATGGTAACTAAGGAATAAGAAGTGAATTAGAAAGGTAAAATAGTAATTCTTTCATTCTAATTTATGAATTAATTAATTAGAGGGTTGAACTATTGTAAGATGGTTATATCAATGGACGACTTAAGATAAGATTTCTGTAAAAGTATATCTATAACATAAAGAGTGCAATCAGAATTAATAAATTAACTATAATGATTAAAGAGTTTAATCATTTAGTTTCAATTTATTGGAGCTTAATGTTATGGGTCCATGGTGCCTGAAATGGCTCAAACAAACACTCACAAAGGTAAATACAAAAATGGGCAAAATTACTTATTTGATAAGTAAAATATTTTTCTATGCATTGAATATAATTATTGTATAATTATGTGTAATTAATTAATTGAGAATTAATTAATTTTTTGATTTAACAAATATATAATTAATTTTGAATTAATTTATTTTTGGGAACTTTGGTATTTAAATAATAATAAAAATTGGGAAAAATCACATGTCTTCCCTGGCATGTGGTATACGTGTAGTACAGTGCACAGTCACTATGCTACACGCATGAGAAGCTCTTGGTAGTTTCTTAGTTCCACAATTTTATTTATTTAAATATTAAATAAATAATGAAATATTGTAATATGATAAAAATATTATTATTTAAACATAATCTGATAACTGATTAGTTATTTTCAAATTGTTCAAAATAACTAATATTTTATTTTTAATATATTGGATATATTAAATATAGGATATCAGTTTTTTTAGAACGATATTTTTCAGTGATATAAAATATATCGTGAAATCTCTCTGAAAGAAAGAGAACAGTGATACAAGCATAGGTCACTGTTCTTCACAAACTTAGGTCCAAACTTTATCAAATCTCATGTGTTGAGAACATCTGATAAATAGATTTTGCCTACTATTTTGTATCACGAACCCACACTCGTTCTTTGTGTGCTGAGAACATTTTGGAAGATCTTGGTGTGAGATCTCAAGGATTTTTTCCATACGAAAAGATATCAGCAAGGAAGGACTTGAGGTAATTTTCTATTCATATCTTTGATTCAATATATATATGTATGTATGTATGTGAAGAAGTAGATTTAGAAATCTTGTATGGTTAAATTAACAATTTTGAATATTGTTCCGCTGCGTATAATCTCTGATTTGATCTATAAAAACCAACGAATGGTACCAGAGCCATCTTCATATATATATTGAATCTGTGTGGGTTTACTTTTATGCATTTATTTAATTTTGATGAATGAATGGATGGCTTAATATGATAAAATGCATAGGAATGTTAGATCGTTAATTGTATGGTGTTTTGGGTTAGGATTTGTTTATGATTAGATCATTGTGTAAGCCATTAAAGGGCATAGGATTTATGTAATTTTATTCATTTTTTGACACCATAAAATTGTAATTCCGATCACACAAAAGTCAAAACGGAGCCCGGGATTCAGAATTCAGCCACCGTTCCTCCGAGGCCACCCTCCGAGCCGTTGCCAGGGACGACGTACGGACGTCCGTACGAACATATTCGTACGGTCCCGTACAATTTGGTCCCGGCAGCACCAAATGGTGCCACGTGTCCCCATCTTGGTGGTCTAGAATTTTTTTTATTTTATGAAATTATTCTATTATTTTTTAAAAAATTTTAAAATGTTAAATATCCTATTTATTAGAAATTTGATATTTAAATAATGAGATCATTTTTTTATCCTAACAACTTTTTTTTGAAAATATTATTAAATTTTTTTTTTAAAATAACTTATTTTAATTAAATTTATTTCAGTTTTAATTAAAAGTTGTTTTAATTATAAAGGAAAATAAAACAATGATTACTTAAAAGTTTTGTAATAATTAATCAAGATAATTAGAAAAAAAATTCTTATTATTATTTTGGACCAACAATGACACATATCCTACTGAAAGTAAAGTAAAGAAGCTTGATGGAGATCAAGGCGGTTTTATTTTATTTTTTTTAATTTTATAAAGAGGTTGTAAAATTAGAAATACCCAAAAGCACCCGGTTCAAAATTTATTGGTTATTTATTTAAATAATTGTTTGCATGTGATTGATAACATGTTCATGCATTTTATGCCATACATAAAAACCCACACAGTTATAATCATGCATCTTATTAATAGAAACATGATTATTAGGATTGTTTTGTGAAACTAATTGCATATAAATTACTTACTTTTATTTTTGAAAACTTGGTAAAATATCACACCATTTGTTTAATTCTTTATGACTTAATTTCTTTAAACCAACTTTATTTTAAAATTGTATTTTTAGTAAAGTTTAGATGAACATAATTGGTAATTTAAAATTGGATATGAACCTAGAAACTCACTTTCTTTCCAATTTTAATTATGTTTATAAAGTTTAAAGAATCTATAATTAATTTGGAATTAATTAGGATAAAAACACTTATTTCAAAATAGTGAGTGGGAGAGGGCGTGGTCTCCATTATTAATATAACACCGTGAGATGTGAATAGCGCCTCGCGACGGCTTTGTTTTCGTCCCCCTAAGGAAGGTGTCTAGACATGTCAATAGCAAGGTTATATTTCTTACAAAGATAGGAACTAATGATGTATTTTAGGTTTGACCGACCCTAAGGTGGAATGTCCTAAGTTAAGTCATGAACTCCGAAATAATGGATTACACTAACAAAGTTATGATTAAGTTTTTGCAATGGATAATCATAACTTGACCAAACTAAGCTGTACTTTAATGTTTAAAATAGAAAATAAAGATTTATTTTAAGTTTTAAACAATAAAGATAAGAATGTCTCATAATTTCTTTAAGATTAATTTGACCGACCCTAAGGCAGCACTTTAATTGTTAGAAAGTTTTATCGTGGAAATTAATCTTTATTTTATGTGTTTTAATTGTGCTCATGCATCACAATTAATCTCTGAAACTTTGATATTTATTTATCTAAATATAATAATATTTGTATTTATTTATTCCCAGCAAAAATGTCTATCGGTGAATTACACACCGATGCATGTTGACCATTTTTTCTTATAAAAAAATGATGTCAACTGTCTGTGAAAAGCCTCCAACAGAACCACCTTTGGCTACTAGCTATGAAGCAGAAGAAAAATATGCAAATTGGATGAAATCCGATCGGTTGGCACATTATTGCATGCTTTCACCCATGCCTGACGAAACAAAGGAAAAATATAGACACTATGACTCAGCACATGAGATGTGGCGAGCAATGACAAAGGAAGTCTTTGCTGAGTGTCATCGTTTACATCAAACAAAAAAGGTAAATAAGATTTACATATATTTTTCAAATTTGAATAATATATTCAAATACTATGAATATCATATTCAAATTTTTGGATAGTAGATTAAAAAATATATGCCACTAATCCATCTTTCTTTTTGTTTTTCCTTTACAGAATCAGAACCCTGAAAAGGAGGAAGAGATTGATGAGGATTAAAATAGCAAGTAAAGAGATGGAGAAGTTGGAGAAGTTGGAGAGTAGTTTTATTTAGTAATTTTATTATTAGTTGAACAATTTAAATTTCTATATTTTGTTTTACAAATTTTAGATTTCTTTAAACAAAGAAAACTACAGTCTAGAAATTTAGTTTATTATTAATAATTTTGATTATTAATGTTTGGAAACTTGTTTCTAATTTTGCATAAAATTTATTTCTCTTATTAATAAAGTAGTTATTATTTGAAGAAATTATCTATTTACTTGTTATGCAAATGCTTTGCGATAAACAAAATTTACATACTTATAATGAATGACAATCTTTTTATAATTCTGAATTATTTAAAACAGCTAATCCTAGATCTATTAAACTTATTCCGATAGTGAAATATATCTGTAGCACTTGAGATTGGGCCATATTGGTCTAGATGGAATAAATAGGCTTGTAAAGGATGGTCCTTTAAGAGAACTATCTATTGGATCTCTCCCTATTTGTGAATCTTGTCTAGAAGACAAAATGACCAAGAGACTTTTCTCTGTTAAAGGTTCAAGAGCCACAGGACCACTTCAGCTTGTACATACGGATGTTTGTGGTCCACTTAATTTACAAGCAAGTGGATGTTATGAATATGTCATCACTTTCATTGACGATTATTCAAGATATGGTTACCTACATTTAATGCAAAGAAAATCTGAAACTTTTAGAAAGTTCAAAGAATTTCAAGCAGCGGTTGAAAAGCAATTTGGTAAATCACTAAAAGCACTTTGATCTGATCGAGGAGGATAGTACTTGGATTGTGAATTCAAGGACTATTTACGTGAGCATGGCACACAATTCTAACTCACTACATCTGAAAAGCCACAGTGAAATGGTGTTTCAGAAAGATGGAACATGACGTTATTAGATATGATTAGATCAATGATGAATTTCGCATCATTACCATTGCATTCTGGGGCTATGTGATTCAATGTATTCTATACATATTGAATGTTGTTCCATCTAAGTCTATCCAAAAGATACCCATAGAATTATAAAATGGTTGTAAACCTAGTTTACACTATTTTCGAATTTGGGGGTGTCCTACACATGTGCTCCAAGGGAAGACCGGGAAGTGGGAATCACGCTCTGAAGTGTGCATGTTTGTGGAATATTCCAAAGAGACTAGAAGTGGAATTTTCTATAGTCCAAAAGAAAACAAAACATTTGTATCGACAAATGCAACTTTTCTTGAATATGACTATGTTAATAACCACAAACCTCGCAGTTAGGTTGTTCTGGAGGAGATGGTCTCAAATGAAGTTGCAAAGTCACCAGCAACAATTAATGATAAAACAACCAAAGAAACCACAATTCGTGAAAAGGAAAAACCAGTGCAACATCGTAGTGGGAGGATTGTGAGACAACCTATTCACTATGAACATGAGGCACACGTTCTTGTATCAGATACTGAAAAGGACGATCCATTGACTTTTAAAGAAGCAATGGAAGACCCTTGATGTTGATACATGGCAAGCTGCCATGAATCAAGAAATGGAATCAATGTATTCCAATTCATTCTGGGAACTTGAAGATTTGCCTAAAAATGTTAATGCCATTGGATGTAAATGGATCTACAAGAAGAAAAGGGGTGAAAATGGAAAGGTAGAGACTTATAAAGCAAGGCTTGTGGCCAAAGGCTACACACAGAGAGAAGGTGTAGACTATGAAGAAACATTTTCTCCTGTGGCCATGCTTAAGTCCATTCGCATACTTTTATCCATAGCTGCCATCTATGATTACGAGATCTGGCAAACGGACGTCAAGACAGCCTTTCTGAATGGTCAACTTGATGAAACCATATATATGGAACAACCAGAATGGTTTATTAAGAAGGATCAAGATCAAAAAGTATGAAAGTTGTTGAAATCCATATATGGATTGAAATAAGCATCAAGATCTTGGAACTTAACATTTGATGAAACTATCAAAAGATATGGCTTCGAACAAAATGTTGACGAAGCATGTGTTTATAAATACATCAAAGGGAAAGTTGTGGTTTTCTTAGTTCTTTACGTTGACGATATCCTACTCATTGGGAATGAAGTAGAGACAGTATTAAATGTAAAGAAATGGTTAACTGAAAAATTCCAAATGAAAGATTTGGGAGAAGCGAGCTATGTTCTAGGCATTAAAATTCTAAGAGATAGAAAGAACAAGCTCCTGGCACTTTCACAAGCAAATTATATTGATAAAGTGCTTGAAAGATTCTCTATGGAAAATTCCAAAAAGGGTCAATTGTCGACTAGACATGGAATTACTCTTTGCAAATATCAGTGTCCAAAGAAACAACAAGAGCAAAAGGACATGAGAAAGTATCCCTATGCATCAGTTGTAGGGAGCCTAATGTATGAAATGTTATGTACTAGACCTGACATATGCTATGCAGTAGGGATTGTCAGTCGTTATCAGTCAAATCTTGGTTTGGAACACAGGATTGCGGAGAAACACATTCTCAAGTATCTCAGGAGAAGGAGGAACTATATGCTAGTATATTCGAGTAGTGACCTTGAACCTACTGGATACACTGACTAAGATTATCAATCTGACAAAGATAGTAGAATGTCTACGTCTGGGTCAGTATTCACTCTTAGTGGTGGAGCAGTTTTTTGGAGAAGCATTAAACAATCCAGTATAGCTTATTCAACCATGGAAGTTGAATACATAGCAGCTTGTGAAGTAGCTAAAGAAGCAATTTTGCTGAAAAAGTTCTACACGGATCTGGAAGTGGTTCCAAAAGTGGAGAAACCACTTGTTCTTTACTGTGACGATAGTGGAGTAGTGGCTAATTCTAAAGAACCAAGAAGCCATAAGAGGGGAAAGCATATAGAGTGCAAATACCACTTAGTCAGAGAAATCGTACATAGAGGAGATGAGTCCATTCTGAAAATCGCATCAGAACACAACCTAGCAGACCCGTTCATGAGGACACTTCCTGCAAAATAATTCGAGGGTCATGTAAGTAATATGGGATTGAGAGAAATGCCTTACTTGCTTTAAGTACAAGTGGGAGATTGTTAGGAGTATGTCCCAAAAGCATGTAAAAGACATTTATGTGTTGAGAACATCTGATAAATAGATTTTGCCTATTATTTTGTATAGCGAGCCCACATTCGTTCTTTGTGTGCTGAGAACATTTTTGAAGATCTTGGTGTGAGATCTCAAGGATTTTTTTCATACGAAGAGATAGCAGCAAGGAAGGACTTGAGGTAATTTTCTATTCATATCTTTGATTCAATATATATATGTATGTGAAGAAGTAGATCTAGAAATCTTGTGGGGTTAAATAAACAATTTTGATTGTTGTTCCGCTGCGTATGATCTTTGATTTGATCTATAAAAACCAACAAATTGGCCCACCACTAGCTCTATCCTTACCCTATTCATCTCATCTGCCAACTCTCTAGAAATCTGAACAAAGCTAAATAACTGCCCCAAGCCCCTCCGGCTCAATGCATCTGCCACAACATTGGCTTTCCCTGGGTGGTAAAGAATATCGCAATCATAATCCTTTACCAACTCCAACCAACGCCTCTACCTCATGTTCAAATCCTTCTCGGTGAAGAAATACTTCAAACTCTTGTAGTCAGTGTATATCTTGCACTTCTCCCCATACAGATAATGTTGCCACACCTTCAGTGCGAATACCACTGTCGTCAATTCTAGATCATGGGTAGGAAACCGCTGTTCATAATCCTTTAGCTGTCGCAATGCATCAGCTATAACATTCTCATTCTGCATCAACACACAGCCTAAATCCAACCTTGATGCATCGCAATATACCAAAAACTTCCTTCCTCCGAAGGAAGACTCAGTACAGGTGCAGTAATAAGTCATCGCTTCAACTCTTGGAAACTATTCTCACACTTCTCTGACCAAACAAACTTCTGATTCTTCCTTGTCAAGTCTATCATCAGTGTAGCAATCTTTGAGAATCCTTCTACAAACCGCCTGTAGTAACCTGCTAACCCAAGGAAACTCCGAACCTCCGAGGCATTCCTTGGTTCGACCAATCTCTCACTACCTCCACCTTGGACGGATCCACCTTAATCCCATTTGCGCTAACTACATGCCCAAGAAAATTCACCTCTGGCAACCACAACTCACACTTCTTAAACTTGGCATATAGCCGATGCTCCCTTAATCGATCCAAGACCTGTCGAAGATGTTGCTCGTACTCTGCCTCTAAACTGGAGTATACCAAAATTTTGGCGATGAAGACAATGACGAACTAATCCAAGAAATCTTTGAACACCCTGTTCATTAGATCCATGAAAGTTATCGGGGCATTGGTCAAACCAAAAGACATGACCAAACGCTCATAGTGCCCATACCGCGTTCGGAAGGATGTCTTCAGTATGTCCTCATCCTTGATCCTCAGCTAGTGATAACCAGATCGAAGATCAATCTTTGAGAACACTGTCTTTCCCTACAACTGATCGAACAAGTCATCGATCCTTGGTAGAGGGTACTTGTTCTTGATGGTCAACTTGTTCAATTCTCTGTAGTCTATACACATCCTCAGAGTCTCGTCCTTCTTCTTAACAAACAAAACTAGAGCGCCCCATGGAGGATAGCTAGGCCTGATGAATCCTAAATCAAGAAGTTCCTGTAGCCATATCTTCAATTCCTTCAGCTCTGCTGGTGCCATCCTATATGGTGCCCTTGATATTGGTTCTATCCCCGATTCTAACTCAATAACAAACTGAATATCCTTGCACGACGGCAATCCTAGTAGATCCTCAGGAAATACATCCAAGATCACACAAACCAATTCGGTCTCTCCCGGCCCTGCTGGCAAAACCCTAGTAGTGTCCACCACACTAGCCAGAAATCCTATACATCCTCCCTGTAACAATTCTGTGGCTCTCAATGCTGATATCATGGGTATGCGGGGTCAACATACCAAACCCACGAAAATGAAAGGATCCTCACCCTAAGGCTCAAAAGTTACCATCTTCTTCCTGCAGTCAATAGTAGCCTCATACCTGACTAGCCAATCCATCCCTAAGATCATGTCAAAATCCTCCATGTCTAGCTCAATCAAGTCTACTAAAAGCTCCCTACTATCAACCATCACTGGCAGTGCCCTAATCCACCTCCTAGAAACTACCAGTTCCGCAGTAGGTAATAAAGTCCCAAACCCTGCAGTTCGATACTCACTTGGTCTTAACAATCTTTCAATCACTTTACTATAAACAAATGAATGAGTAGCACTAGAGTCAATCAATACAGTAAAAGGAGAGCTAGCGCTAGAAAAATGACCTATCACCACCGAGGGACTAGCCTCGGCCTCTGCCTGTGTCAAAGTGAACACTTGAGCTGGAGTCAAGTTGTCCACTTTTCCTGCTTCCCCTTTCTTTCACTGTTTGGCAGTCCTTCTTAAGGTGCCTTACTGTTCCACACACATAGCAGGACTTGGCCTGACACTCGCCCTGATGGCATCTTTTGCACCTCGGGCACTCCGGATAATTACTCCATGCCTCACTGCCGCTCTTGTAACGACCCACTACTCTAGACTAATTGGACCATTAACGAAACTATACATAAAATCCTTAAAAGAACTTACATTTGCGAAAATACCATAATTTTATTAAGTAACTTATAAAAATAAGAGTTACTTACAAAGTAAATACCAAAACGGATATGGGATCCCATTGTCTTTAAAACAAAAACATACTTTAAAATAATAAGACATTACATAATTAGTGCGGAAAATACATGTAAAAAGACATAAAACCGAAACTACATCCTCGAATCGAATAACGCTCGGCCCCTTGACTCCATTCACCATCGATACACATCCTCCAAGCGTCACGAATCTTACCGCCTCTAAAGCTTATTTTCCTGCACATAAACAAAAAGGAGTGAGCCTAATGCCCAGCAAGGAAAATCTAACACAAAGTCATATACATAATTTCATAAGAAAACATAAAGACTTAACATAATACATATAACATACACTTATTATAATGGCCATTATTCTTGGGGTCCCATAGACTAAACAAGCATATGCCCATGGAGTTAGTGGGGTCCTACTAGCTAAGTAGGTCATATGCCCATAACCCATTTGGGGTCTTGTTAGCCATATGGGTCATATGCCCAAGCCTACAAACATACATACATATCATAACACATTTAATAACATAAAACATATAGATAACATAAGCACATAACATATTGATTCTAGCCTATTTTCCTTACCAAAGTTACCGGGATATAATGGACTGAGTTGGGACTTTTGGAATACTCCTAAAACCATAATGAAAGAGTGAGTCTAAAGAAAGGAGATGAAATGAAAAAGATGGAAAGACTAAACCATAAAAACATACTTACCAACTTCTATGCTTAAGAACTTCGATTCCCTAACCAAAATAAGAATGAGGTTAGGGGACTGAGTAGAAGGTTTTGAGAAAGGAAATAACATGAAATAAATGAAACAAAGTTTCAGGTTTACCTCAAAGATTTGCAAGATCAATCTAACCTCCACCGAAATACTATAGAACTCCCTTCCCAAAGTGTTTGATAATCTTATGATGTTTAAGCTTATAGTTTTTCCCCAAACCAGGTGTTTACACTCTCACACTCACTTAACACTAGCAGCTTCTGAACTTAGAGCAAATGGTGAATAATGGCTGGGTACTAGGTCCTATTTATAGAGTTTGGGAATGAAAATATCTTGATTTTACTTGAATAAAAATAATGGCTTTTTAGGTGAAAATCATTTGAATAATCGTTCAGCAGAGGCTGAAGACTCGTTCAAAAGATGCTGGACTGTTGAAGGAGTTTGAATGGCTGAAAGGAAATGAATTCAAAAGAGTTTGAATTCATGCTGAAGGAGGCGATATATCGCCCCCTGTAGGCGATATATCGCCTGGGCCAGTATGCCCGAGGCGACCGTGCATCGTTTTGTGTTTTCCGTATCTACGTGCTGCGACATATCGCCCCCTATAGCTGCGATATATCGGCACACGCTGAATATTTAAACACGAAATTACACATTTTTAGCTAAGTTTGAATGGAGTAAACAGCCTTGACTAAGCCCTCAACGTACTCAAAGGTGCTGACTGACCCTATAACATTCAAACTTTACTCCTTATTATATTTAATCCTCAAAAATCTTTAATCCTTAATCACCATTCATAACATGTGCTTAAAATCCTATTGGTTGATGTCTAAACCTTATAATATAGTAAATATAATCCTTAATATCAGTCACATTAATCAAACCTTAGGTTATACTTAATGTTCTTAAACTATAGGTTAAACTTAGAAAATCTATAAGTACTACTATGAGTGTCCAAATAATTCCCGGTCTGAACCAAAAATCCATAGTAACAAAGATAACACTAAACATACTATAATACTACTAAACAATTAGCTAAGTAAAGTTCTTGGACTCTACAATTCTCCCCTACTAAAAAGAATTTCGTCCTCAAAATTTACTTACCAAATAACTCCGGATACCAGCTCTGCATGTCCTCTTCCAACTCCCACGTTGCCTCGCATTCAGAACTATTGCTCCATAGGACTTTAACTATAGGAAAGCTCTTGGACCGTAACTGCTTCATCCCTCTATCTAGGATGCTAACCGGTCGTTCCTCGTAACTTAAGTCTTTCTGGAGCGCTATGGTATCGTACTTGAGGACGTGAGATGGGTCTGACACATACTTGCGTAACATCGAGATGTGGAAGACGTTGTGACTATCGGCTAGTGCTGGCGGTAGGGCTAGTCTATACGCAACTGGTCCCACTTTGTCCAATATCTCAAAAGGACCTATGAATCGGGGACTGAGCTTGCCTTTCTTCCCGAACCGCTTGACACCCTTCATAGGAGATATCTTCAGGAAGACTTGATCTCCAACTTGGAACTCCACATCGCGTCGCTTGGTATCCGCATAGCTTTTCTGTCGGCTTTGAGCAGCAAGCATACGCTGTCTAATAAGCGTTACTGCTTCTTGTGCTTGTCTAACAGCTTCGGGCCCTAGAAGCTGCCTTTCTTCTACCTCGTCCCAGTGCAACGGTGATCGGCACCTTCTTCCATATAGCAACTCATAAGGTGCCATCTCGATCGTCGACTGGTAGCTGTTGTTGTACGAGAACTTGATCAGCGGTAAGTACTTGTTCCACGATCCTCCAAAGTCAAGTACACATGCGCGTAGCATATCCTCTAAAATCTGAATCATACACTCGGACTGCCCATCTGTCTGAGGATGGAAAGCTGTACTAAGACTTAACTTAGTACCCATGGCTTGCTGTAAGCTTCTCCAAAATCTTGACGTAAACACTGATCCTCTATCTGATACTATCGTCTTGGGGATTCCATGCAATCGTACAATCTCTTGGATGTAGATGTCTGCATATTGGTCTGCCGTATAAGAAGTCTTAACAGGCAGAAAATGAGCCGACTTGGTTAGTCTATCTATGACTATCCAAGCAGAATCATGCTGCTTATTCGTCCTTGGCAGACCCGTCACGAAGTCCATGGCTATATCGTCCCACTTCCATTCCGGTATGCTAAGCGGTTGCAATAATCCTGCAGGCCGCTGATGCTTTGCTTTCACTTGCTGGCATACCACACACTTAGATACATACACCGCTATGTCCTTCTTCATCTCTGGCCACCAATAGACTGCCTTGATGTCATGAGTCATCTTGGTAGACCCTGGATGAACTGAGTACGGGGTGTTGTGCGCTTCTTCTAGGATCGTCTTCTTAATACTTTGATCGTCTGGCACGCATACCCGATCCTTATATCTCAATAAACCTTGACTGGATATTGAGAATTCTGTAGTCTTGCCCTCTCTGACTGCATCCATGTGTGTTGCTAGTGTACCATCATGTCTCTGACCAATCCGTATGTCCTCTAGCAGATTCGATTGGATAGACAAGTTAGCCAGCTTGCCTATAACCACTTCTATTCCGGCACTGATAAGCTCCTGCTGTAGCGGCTTTTCTATTCTGGATAAGGCTGCTAAGTTCCCATAACTTTTTCGGCTAAGTGCATCGGCAACTACGTTTGCTTTTCCCGGGTGGTATAGGATTTCGCAGTCGTAATCCTTTACTAATTCCAACCACCGGCGCTGCCTCATGTTAAGCTCCTTCTGATTAAAGAAGTATTTTAAACTTTGTGGTCCGTATAAATCTCGCACTGTTCTCCGTAAAGATAATGGCGCCAGATTTTTAACGCAAAGACCACAACTGCCAACTCCATATCGTGAGTTGGATAGCGTTGTTCATACTCCTTTAACTGACGTGAGGCGTAGGCTATCACCTTGTCATTTTGCATCAGTACGCATCCCAATCCTAACTTTGATGCATCACAGTAGACAACGAACTTGTCGTTGGGTGTTGGGACACTAAGTACTGGTGTTGAGCAAAGCTTATCCTTAAGCAACTGGAATCTTTCCTCACACTTATCATTCCAGTTAAACTTATGTTGCTTCCGGGTCAGGTTGGTGAGTGGAGTAGCTATCTTAGAAAAGCCCTCTACAAACTTTCTATAGTAACCTGCTAGCCCTAAGAAGCTTCTTACTTCCGACGCGTTCTTTGGTCTAGGCCAATCTTTCACGGCCTCTACCTTCGATGGATCCACAGCAACTCCGTCTTTCGATATGATGTGCCCGAGGAACGCCACTTGAGAGAGCCAAAACTCGCATTTCTTGAACTTCGCGTAGAGTTGGTGCTCCTTCAATCGCGTCAAAATCATCCTCAAGTGTTCCTCATGCTCCGCTTCATCCTTGGAGTAAATTAAAATGTCGTCGATGAACACAACGACGAATTTATCCAAGTAGTCCTTGAAGACCCTATTCATTAAGTCCATAAATGCGGCTGGCGCGTTAGTAAGACCAAAAGACATAACCAAGAACTCGTAATGTCCATAACGAGTCCTAAAGGCTGTCATAGGAATATCTTCCCCCTTTACCTTGAGCTGATGATACCCGGACCGTAGATCGATCTTAGAAAATACAGTCGCGCCTCGGAGTTGATCAAACAAATCATCAATCCGAGGTAATGGGTATTTGTTCTTAATTGTTACTTTATTCAGCTCACGGTAGTCTATGCACATGCGCATACTTCCGTCCTTCTTCTTCACGAATAGTACCGGAGCTCCCCATGGTGAATGGCTTGGCCTAATGAAACCCAAGTCTAGGAGTTCTTGTAGCTGTGTCTTTAACTCTTTGAGTACCGTAGGTGCCATCCGGTATGGTGCCTTAGAGATAGGCTCGGTGCCCGGTACTAATTCTATCGTGAAGTCTATTTCTCTAGTTGGTGGCAATCCTGGCAAGTCATCGGGAAATACTTCTGGAAATTCTTGTATGACTCGAACATCTCCAACCTTAAGTGATGTCTCCTTCTCCACATTCGTGATGTTGGCTAAGAATGCTTGACATCCTTTCTCCATCATTCTCTGAGCTTTGAGAGATGATACTAACGGGGTGCGTAGTCCTGAAGCTTGTCCCATGAAGCACAGTTTCTGGCCGTCAGGAGTCTCGAACATCACCTTCTTGCGTCTGCAGTCGATCGTTGCGCCATGCCGTGCTAGCCAATCCATGCCTAGTATGACGTCGAAGTCTTTGATCATCAGCTCTATCAGGTCTCCTTCTAGTTCCTTGTCCTCAATCTTGATTGGTACGCCTCGTACAATTCGCGATGATAGAACTACTTTTCCCGAAGGCAACTCGGTTGCAAACCTAGTTCTAAATCTTTCACTAGGTTTGTCTAGTTTATCTATCATTCCTAACAAAATATACGAATGAGTGGCTCCCGAATCAAATAATACATGATATAATTTATTGAGGATGGAAACCTGACCTGTGACCACCTTGTTGCTAGCATCCGCCTCTCCTTGGGTTAAAGCAAAAACCCGAGCAGGAACCATCTTTTCGTCCTTCTTCCCTTCTGGCTTTTGCTGAGGACAGTCTCTTTTACGATGCCCTTCTTGACCATAGTTGAAACACTCTTTGGTGTTGGCGCGGCATTCTCCAGGATGCTTCTTCTGACATTTGGCACATGGCGGATATTCCACGTAGCTCGACCTATTTCCCCCATTATTTGGTCGTGCCCTTTTATTGTTGTCAGCTTGCTTGTTGTCAGGATGCCTTCTCTTCTGTCCGTTACCGTTTTTGTTGGACTGACTGTTGCCGCTATTGCCAGGCTGATTGTTGTTCCGACTGGCCTGAGGTTGGCTCTGCTGTCTGGGTTCAGGCTTGCTAGCTTCTTCTTTGCTCACGTTGGCCTGCAACCTTTCTACTTCAATTGCCGTCTCGAGAACGTCGGCATATGAAGTGTTTCCCGGGTTTGCTAGCTTCACCCCCATCTCGATCTTTGGTCGGAGTCCTCTAACAAACTTGTTCACCCTTAGATAGTCGGTTGGAACCAACTCTGCTGTGAACTTTGCTAAGCGGTCGAACTGACGAGCATATTCTGCCACTGTTAAATTCCCTTGCTTCAGATTGGTGAACTCCTCAACTCTCGTAGCAAGTACCGCTGAATTGTAGTACTTCTTGTGGAAGAGCTCCACAAATCGGGTCCACGTCATGGTGGCAGCATCATGGGATTGCTGGACCAAGTCCCACCATATCCTGGCATCTTTCTTGAGCAAAGATGAGACTCAGGATATGCGGTCTGCATTACTGAGGTTCATGTGGGCTAGGATCGGCTCCACATTCCTTAGCCATTCTTCCGCTTCAAAGGGGTCCGTAGTCCCTTCGAAGTTCGGAGCGTGCTGCTTGCGGAACCTCTCGTACACTGGCTCCATGTGCTGTATAGGATAAGGAGTGTAGTTCGTCATAGGCCATCCCCCATACGGACCAACTTGTTGGGGTGATGGGGCCATTGGCTGTGGCTGTGGCTGCGGCTGCGGCTGTGGCGGAGGCTGAGGCTGAGATTGAGCCTGCTGGCATTGTTGCTGCAGAAGTTCCTCGACTTGTTGTCGCAGTCTGGCAATCTCTGCAGTGTTGTCGGCTGGCTGTGCCGGCGCGTTGCGGCGAGCAGTAGCACGCACTCCCCTTCGGCGAACGGTAGGGACTGCATTGTTTGCTGGAACATCGTTGGAGGCGTTTCCGTTGGTGCGTGCAGATCTTCGGAGAGACATTGTAGCAAAGTTCTAACAGTTAAAAGAAACATGTTAGAACTTTTCCTAATAGGCTCTAAGGCAAAAACTTATTCTAAACAAACATATCTCGGACCTATTTATTATGACTTCTTATGAAAAATTATATAGGTCTTTATTTATTATTAGAGCGGGTTTCTATACTTAGAAAAACAAGTCATCTTTATTTTCTAAGTGTGTTTCTAATCATCCTATATGACTTAATTCTCAGGCTCGGAACTTATCTTTGTTCCAAAGTTAACCATATTGAGGGAGGGCTGGGATCAGTAAAATCGTTCCCACTACTAAGGCCCCCTAACTCTCAATAAGGAAACCAGGTTCATTGATTTGTATCCACCCTCACCGAACTTAGTCATTATTCATTTTATTTAGTATCTATTATGATTGTGAAAAATAGAATCAAACTTACACATGATATTCAAATAGCATGTTATTCATTTGGAAAACAATTTCACTTATTACAATCATAACATAAAAGTAAATAAAACAAATAAAAACTACTAATCTAAAAATCGGGATCTTCTACATCCGATCCGTCATCTAACATATCATCATCTATAGCCTCATAGTCATCATTATCATGAGCATCGAAACGTCCTATAGGTAGGTTGGTGAGAATCCTATTCTTTTGTTCATTGGTGAATTGAAACTCAGATTTCGCGGTAAACCTAACTAAGAGGAAATAATATCTCATTGCTAAAGGCAATTCATCCTCCTCACGCATTTCTTCCCATATTTCTTCTAAGGTTGCTATTACAGAATGAAAATCCTTAAACAACCTAATTACTAATACATATTGTTCCGTTGATCTTAGCATTATTTGTTTAGCCTCTTGAAGGCCACCTATCTCTTGATGAAACAAAAGCAACCTTCGAGTAATCCTTTCTAGGGCTCCTACGGTGTTTCTTGGCTCCCTTATTCTTTTTAAGGCCTTAATGGCTCGGATATCTTGGTAGGTTAAAGCTCCATTCATTTTTAACTGAAACATAAACACTAAAGTTGTTAGTTATACACATAGACAAAGTAACTTGTAACTTAAACACTTACTTGGCGGTCCCATTCGGAGCTTTGAGCATGTGTATCGAGGAGAACTTCATGCGAAGGAACCGTTTTCTCTGATACCAACTGTAACGACCCACTACTCTAGACTAATTGGACCATTAACAAAACTATACATAAAATCCTTAAAAGAACTTACATTTGCGAAAATACCATAATTTTATTAAGTAACTTATAAAAATAACAGTTACTTACAAAGTAAATACCAAAACGGATATGGGATCCCATTGTCTTTAAAACAAAAACATACTTTAAAATAATAAGACATTACATAATTAGTGCGGAAAATACATGTAAAAAGACATAAAACCGAAACTACATCCTCGAATCGAATAACGCTCGGCCCCTTGACTCCATTCACCATCGATACACATCCTCCAAGCGTCACGAATCTTACCGCCTCTAAAGCTTATTTTCCTGCACATAAACAAAAAGGAGTGAGCCTAATGCCCAGCAAGGAAAATCTAACACAAAGTCATATACATAATTTCATAAGAAAACATAAAGACTTAACATAATACATATAACATACACTTATTATAATGGCCATTATTCTTGGGGTCCCATAGACTAAACAAGCATATGCCCATGGAGTTAGTGGGGTCCTACTAGCTAAGTAGGTCATGTGCCCATAACCCATTTGGGGTCTTGTTAGCCATATGGGTCATATGCCCAAGCCTACAAACATACATACATATCATAACACATTTAATAACATAAAACATATAGATAACATAAGCACATAACATATTGATTCTAGCCTATTTTCCTTACCAAAGTTACCGGGATATAATGGACTGAGTTGGGACTTTTGGAATACTCCTAAAACCATAATGAAAGAGTGAGTCTAAAGAAAGGAGATGAAATGAAAAAGATGGAAAGACTAAACCATAAAAACATACTTACCAACTTCTATGCTTAAGAACTTCGATTCCCTAACCAAAATAAGAATGAGGTTAGGGGACTGAGTAGAAGGTTTTGAGAAAGGAAATAACATGAAATAAATGAAACAAAGTTTCAGGTTTACCTCAAAGATTTGCAAGATCAATCTAACCTCCACCAAAATACTATAGAACTCCCTTCCCAAAGTGTTTGATAAGCTTATGATGTTTAAGCTTATAGTTTTTCCCCAAACCAGGTGTTTACACTCTCACACTCACTTAACACTAGCAGCTTCTGAACTTAGAGCAAATGGTGAATAATGGATGGGTACTAGGTCCTATTTATAGAGTTTGGGAATGAAAATATCTTGATTTTACTTGAATAAAAATAATGGCTTTTTAGGTGAAAATCATTTGAATAATCGTTCAGCAGAGGCTGAAGACTCGTTCAAAAGATGCTGGACTGTTGAAGGAGTTTGAATGGCTGAAAGGAAATGAATTCAAAAGAGTTTGAATTCATGCTAAAGGAGGCGATATATCGCCCCCTGTAGGCGATATATCGCCTGGGCCAGTATGCCCGAGGCGACCGTGCATCGTTTTGTGTTTTCTGTATCTACGTGCTGCGACATATCGCCCCCTATAGCTGCGATATATCGGCACACGCTGAATATTTAAACACGAAATTACACATTTTTAGCTAAGTTTGAATGGAGTAAACAGCCTTGACTAAGCCCTCAACGTACTCAAAGCTGCTGACTGACCCTATAACATTCAAACTTTACTCCTTATTATATTTAATCCTCAAAAATCTTTAATCCTTAATCACCATTCATAACATGTGCTTAAAATCCTATTGGTTGATGTCTAAACCTTATAATATAGTAAATATAATCCTTAATATCAGTCACATTAATCAAACCTTAGGTTATACTTAATATTCTTAAACTATAGGTTAAACTTAGAAAATCTATGAGTACTACTATGAGTGTCCAAATAATTCCCAGTCTGAACCAAAAATCCATAGTAACAAAGATAACACTAAACATACTATAATACTACTAAACAATTAGCTAAGTAAAGTTCTTGGACTCTACAGCTCTGACGACCACCCTGACTACCCCGACCCCTCCTATCAGGACCAGCAGTGGTCGAAGTGTCAGGGGTCTTTCTCTTAAAATCACTAGGGCCTCCGCCCCTACCAGACCCAGAATAAGGAGGCACCACTCTGGGACCCTCGCGCCTCACTGCACTTTCCTTCCAAATCTTATTCTCCGCTTCCTCAGCGGTAAGAGCCTTCTCAATAGGCTAGGCATAGGTCGTCCCCCCAGGTACTGTTGTAATCCTCACATCCCGGGCTATCATAACATTAAGCCCTCGAATAAACCTGTCTTCTCTGGCTGCATCTGTAGGCACAAGATCTGGTGCAAATTTTGCAAGTCTATCAATCTTTAGGGCATACCCAGTAACTGTCTTGTTTCCCTGCACCAACACCACAAACTCATTAACCTTTGTTGCCCTAATGGCAACATTATAGTATTTCTGGCTGGACAGATCCTTGAATCCATCCCAACTATAAGCAGTGACGTCCCTGGTCTGTGATGCCACCTCCCACTAGATGCAGGCATCCTCTCTCAGCATATATGTGGCACATGCCACTTTGTCATAACCTTCTATCCTCATGAACTCCAGGATAGTAGTAATGATAGTCATCCATTGTTTGGCCTTCAGTGGATCAGGTCCTCCCTCAAATGTTGGGGGATGCTGCTTTTGGAACCGCTCATACAACGACTCCTACCTATTCCCAACTTCTACAAGCTTAATAGCTGGTGCCACTACAGGTGGCACAATAGGTGCAACACTCCCTGCTGGAGCCTGCTGTCGTAGAAGACAAATTTTTTTATCTTGGCTCTGTAGTCGCGCTTGCATCTCTGCCATAATCTGCTGCCAGTTCTCAGGGATTGGCAGAGGAATCTGGCCTTGATCATCACCTCCGGTCCCAAACCTAGTGCCGGCTAGTCACGTAGATTTCTTTGGATGCATAGCTATCCAAGTTAATCTGCAATCAACAACTCGACAATTAGACCACGATGACAGGGTAAAAGCTTTTCCAAAATCCACCAATGGAATATAATCAATCACAAACAATCAAGATATGGGCTTTCATCCATGCATTCACACATATATACACAATATGCAGTTAATCATTCAGATATTCATTTACATGCACAACAATGCAAATAAGTATGCCTCAATATTATCACATAACAGTCAAGGGCCAGGCCCTATCAGTATCTCATGCTTCCTATTAATCCAACAGATAGCAACAATCATAATTCTTTCCAAGCATACAACCATATAAGCACATATACACATTACCAAAAGGCCACAAATGTCCTTAAGGGTCGCGACTCAAGCTCCCTATGTCACAACATGCCCCAGACCAGAGCCCCACCCTCGCCCAAAAATAGACACGGGTCACGGCCCTACACACCCCATGTCGCGGCCCGCCCTCCTTCTCAAGCACTTACCTGCCTCAGAGGGCCGCGATACACCAAGAACTATGTCGCAGGCCAACCCTTCGAACCCAAAAAAACCACCATTTTTAACACTCAAACCTCACTCAAAACTACCCATAACCATCCTAATGATATAATCCAATTATCACAAACATTCTAACATGATTTCAGCAACACAACCCAGCAGAAACCTAGTCTAGAAACTCATCAAAATAGCATTTTAATTTCTGAAACCCACAAGCTCAAGAACACCAAAACCAGTCAGAAAAACCCAGAATTCAAACACTATATCATAAATTGAAGCTTACCTTTACTGAAGACACAATCCTCCAAACAATTACTGAGCTAACTCCCAAGCCTTCTGTCTTAATTCAACCATTAATACCAAAAACCCATAAACACTTTAGAACTCAGCCATATTCACAGAATTTAACCATCAAAGATATAACGCATAACTTACGTTAACTATTGAATAGATCCTTTAGCTAATCCCTGAGCTAATCTCCTAAATCCCAGTTCAATTTCTCAGAGTTCCAACCAAGCTCTTCTTGGTTCCTTGTGGTTTCCCTTGAGAGAGAGAGAGAAGAGAAGGAAAGGTCGGTTTAGCTTTGTTCTACCACCTTCTAAATTTTTTCTAATCTATCCTTAAGCAATTAAGTCAATCTCGAGGCTCGGTGTACCAAATACGTCCCCGAGGGCAAAATGGTAAAATTCCCCAGTGTTCCCTCCTAAGCATTCTAACCTCAAATATATCTCCAATTATTTATTTCCATAACCTGATTACCCAAACAGCCATCTAATACACGAAATACCCCTTGACTTTCCCCAAGTCAAGTGTTAGGTCCCGTTGTGACTTTCCCGCTAACTAGCTCCCTAGGATCGCCTCAAGTCGCATGCTGCAGATTTACCCACATAATAATGTGGTCCTCACAATTATAACATATAATCACGTTTACGCCCTCAATAGGCTAAAATTACAAATATACCCCTTTAAGCTAAACGGGGCCTACATGCATACTAATACTCGTGGACATGCATTTCATATATATTCATATAATCATACAATCATGCTTATCACAGAATCATGGATTAAACTACTTAATTCACACATAAACCAATCGTGCCCTCCCGACACACTAATCAAGGCCCTTAAGCCTTATTAATGATTTTGGGTCGTTACACCTTTCACACCTCAAAAATATCATAATGATACAAATTCTCCAATGTTTATCTTCGGAGAAATTATCTTTCGTTGTAGATTTGTTGGAATAGATGACAACTGTGTGTTCTCCAAAGAGTCACTTGTTCCTCCAAAACAGTTAGTTGTCACAACAGACAGATAATTCATAGATTTTACAAAAACCATTTTCTTTAGAAGATTTAGATCCATTAGATCCTAATCCACTGAAATCACCAGCTTGTTTTCCTGCTGAGAGAATATCATCCAAAATTATAGATCTTGGATTAAGCATTTTGAGACCTTTTTGAATAAGATCAATTTCTTTACTCAAAGAATTAACTTCATTCATTTTGGAAGCAATAATCAACTCATGTTCTTTAATTTTTTCAACTAATTTCTTATTATTGCTAGCCATTAATCGATTCTCAGAGAAAAATTCCAGCCATTGATCATACATTATCTTGTAAGAATCTTTCAATGACTCCTCATCTAAGTCAGATTCATTAGAGTCAATGTTAGATTCTTCATCATTCCGAACAGAATTATTAATGCATACCAAATCCTTGGAATCAACTGAGGAAAAAAATATACCTTTGTGAACAGAGGTTAAGGAACCACTATTGTCTTCCTCATCACTCTGTTTAGAGTCTTGATCACTCCAAGTAGTTGCCATGACTTTCTTTTTCTTTAAGGTATTGGCACACTCGGATTGAATGTGTCCAAATCCTTCACATTCCCTGCACTGGATACCCTTTTGATTAGCTTCAAAGGGTTTAGAGAAATTACCTTTGGTTTTTTCGATAGGGAATTTTTGTTTCCCAATTTCTTTATGTACTTTTGAAATTTTTTTGTTAACAAAGCCATTTCATCATCCAAACTTCCCTTCGTTTCTCTGGAAGATATCTAGGCTATAGATTTCTCCTTAATTTCTTCGATTTTACCTTTTTGTCTAATTTGTTGGTTTAGTTCAAAAGTTCGAAGTGAACCCATCAATTCTTTTACTTTTATTTAGTCCAGATATTTTGCTTCTTCATTTACAGTGAGTTTAGTCTGAAACTGTCAAGAAGAACTCTAACAATTTTTCGAACCAAAACATTTTCTTCAAGTTTCTCACCAAGAGAAAAATATTCGCTAGTAATATCTAACAATTTTTCATAAAATTCAGTGAGGGTTTCATTTTCATTCATTTTCACATTTTTAAATTTTGTTGTGAGCATAACAAGCATAGAACGCTTAACATCACCAACTCCTATAAATTGGATTTGATGGATTTGCCAAGCATCTTTGGCTGAAACACATGAAGAAATCTATTTAATGTAACATTCACCAACACCATTAAAAATAGCATGTAATGCTTTATTATTGTAACTAGACAGTTTATCTTGAGCATAATCCAATCAAGTTCATATTTTACCTTAGTTATATCATTGCTTTCTGCTGAAGGAGTCCATCCACTCAAAACAGCTCTCCACGCCTTTTCATCTTGAGATTTGATGAAGGCTCTCATTCTAAATTTCCAATATGGATAGTTAGAATCATTGAGTAAAGGGGGGCGAGTAATAACTCTTGAATAAAGAGTTATTTCATGTGCTTTTGAACTTATACTTGTGAAAAAATCATGGGTGATGTTAGTTTATATTTAGCTTTTGTAGCTCACTTTGGTGTTTTTATTATCTTAATTAAGTTTAATTATTTTTGTAGTTTTTAATAGCTATTGGGTTAAAGGTAATAGTTTCATGGATAAATATTCGCACAAGGAATGAACTAACATGTGAAACTATTTTCATTGAATTTTGTTGTTGATCGTTGAATTATCAAGTTTGCTACAGCATAATAGATTTTGCTGAAGCATTTTGATCAGGCAGCTTTTGGGCACATGGAACACGTGGCAATCAATGAGTATGCTGGAAATTTTGGCTGAGGTGGCAAGGGCGGAAAGAATTAGTCAACATATTGGAGAAAATGACAGAAAGAGAAAGGAGGAATTCATGTTTTTGGAGAAAAAGGGGCAATATGGTACTTTTGGTAAAAAGAGGAGAAAACCTAGAATAAAAAAAAAAAGAGGCATCAACCGTAATGTGAAGGCAGCAGCCATTTTGGGAAAGAAAAGACCAGAAGAAGAAAGAAGGAGAACCAAGAATCAGCAAGAAGAAGGAGAAGGAAGAAGCTAGCTCAAGCATCACTTTGGATTTGTTCTTCTTTCTATTTCTAAACTCCATTTTTATATTTTCATAGTGATTGCTGAATCTAGATATTATGGGCTGTTTTGATTGTGGATTAATTTTTATGAACTCATCCATGAACTAATTTTTAGGTGGCTTGAATTATTGATGAAACCTATGTTATAGTCTGTCAATTTCTTGCACTTTATTTTAGTAAAATCTCCCTTGTTCATTCAAGTGTGCTTATATTAATTTCCTGTTGTTGTTTGGCTAGAAATGGCAAGTTATTTAATTATGTTTAATGGTCAAAAGATTAAATGTAATGGGAAGAACTTGGATGACACAAGTCATAATATAGGTTAGGTTTTGTTAGTAAGTAACATAGGGATATGTTATTTGCCTTGTGTAACTTTTGAGAATTAAACTTTGAATTGCATTCTTAAATATGATTTGGCATAGGAATATGTTTAATTAGGTAGAAGAATTAATGTCATAAACTTTGGGAAAGTTTTATGAGTGTTTAAATGAATTCTTGCTGACCTGGGAGTTTTGCTAGAATATTGCTGCCTCAATCTGTCCACAATTTGTTCAGGATGATTAATATAGGGGAATTCAATAATTCAAGTCCATTTTTCACTCCATATATTTCTTGCAATTTTCTTGTTCAGTTCATTTTTTTATTTCAGTATTTCCATCTCTTTAATATTTTGCTTAGCCTAAAAACAACTCATTTGAATTTCAGTACTTATAAGTTGTTTAGTAATTGTTTTGCTTATTTTTCTATTTTGCAATCCCTATGGAGACGATTTACTTATCATTATATTACTTGTGTGATTACGTGCACTTGCGTATTTAAAATCAAATATCAAATTTATCACAACAAGTTTTTGGCACCGTTGCCGGGGATTGGAATTAGAAATTTTTGTAATATCAATTACTTGCAATTTATTTTTTTTCTTTGGAGCTGACTTTGTTTGCTTGCTCTTGTGTTTTCTCGGGTGATTTACTGTATGAACGAGCAAGAAGACATTGAACTAGCTCCTATTGACCCTGAGATTGAAAGAACAGTTTGAAGAAGACTAAGGGAACAACGGGCTCAAAACAACCTTAATATGGCTGAAGAGGTTGAAGAAATTGAGGGTGCTAATAATGTCACCAACGCAATTGCTATGGCTGATGATAGAGATATATCCATAAGGGAGTATGTTGCCCCCATGTTCAATGAACTCTATCCGGGCATTGTTAGGCTTGAAATTCAAGCACCCCAATTTGACTTAAAGCCTGTGATGTTCCAAATGCTGCAAACAGTGGGTCAATTTAGTGGGCTGCCTACTGAGGATCCTCATCTTCATCTTCGTTCATTTTTGGAGGTGAGTGATTCCTTCAAGCTACAAGGAGTAAGTGATAAGGCCCTAAGGTTGAAATTGTTCCCTTTCTCTTTGAGGGATAGAGCTAGATCTTGGCTAAACACCCTTCATCCCGACTCGGTGACAACATAGAATGAGTTGGCTGAATTTTTTTTGATGAAGTACTTTCCTCCCACCAAAAATGCCAAGTTTCGCAATGAAATGATGTCATTTCAGCAGCTAGAAGATGAATCATGTTGTGAAGCTTGGGAGAGATTCAAGGAGTTATTGAGAAAGTGCCGACACCATGGGATCCTGCATTGTATACAAATGGAAACATTCTATAATGGGCTCAATTCTTCCACTCACATCGTTTTAGATGCTTCAGCTAATGGGGCTATTCTCTCTAAGTCCTATAATGAAGCCTATGAGATTTTGGAGAGGATAACTAGCAACAATTATCAATGGTCCAATGTTAGAGCCTCAACAAGTCGAAAAGTGGCTGGTATACTTGAAGTGGATGCATTGACAGCTTTGACCGCTCAAGTTTCTTCAATGACTAACCTTCTCAAGAACATGAGTTTGGGGGGAATGGTACAACCAGCTACTATGGGACAAGTTGCCGATGTATCTTGTGTTTATTGTGGAGATGGGCACGCATTTGAGAGTTGTCCTTCGAATCTGGCTTCAGTTTGTTATGTGGGGAATCAAAATGCCAACCGAAATAACCCATATTCGAACTCTTACAATCCGGGGTCGAGGCAGCATCCAAACTTCTCATGGGGGGGGGGGGGTGGTCAAGGAGCTAGTTCAAGTAGAGCACCAATGCAAAACAAGCCTACATATCCACTGGGGTTTTCTCAACAACAACCAAGAGCTCAACCACCTCCTCCTCAAGTGTCTCAATCAAGCTCTTTGGAGAGTTTAATGAAAGAATACATGGCCAAGAATGATGTTGTGATTCAGAGTCAAGCGGCACCCTTGAGGAACCTAGAGATTCAAATGGGGTAGCTAACTAATGAGCTAAGGAATAGACCACAAGGCACCTTGCCTAGTGATACTGAAAATCCAAGGAGAGATTATAAAGAGCAATGCAAGGCGATCACTTTGAGGAATGGTAAAAATCTGGAATTGACTGAGGAGAACTGTAAGAGAAACAACGAACTCACTTCAATCCATAGTAGTGTGGACAAGGGAGACAAAACTGGGAATTCAAAAAATTCAAATGCTGATCCTGAAGCAATTGCTACAGCAATTCCTCAGGAAAATGCAACAGAGAAGCCTATGAGCAAGCCACCTCCACCATTTCCTCAACATTTTCAAAAGCAGTAACAAGATGGTCAATTCCAAAGATTTTTGGATGTTTTGAAGCAACTCCACATCAATGTACCGTTGGTGGACGCTTTGGAACAAATGCCTAATTTTGTGAAGTTTTTGAAGGATATTTTGACAAAGAAGAGGAGGCTTGGTGAATTTGAAACGGCTACTTTGACTGAAGGTTGTAGTGTTATTTTGAAGAATAAAATTCCTCCAAAGCTGAAAGATCCGGGTAGTTTCACAATTCCAATTTCTATTAGGGGACGAGAAGTTGGTAAAGCTCTTTATGATTTGGGAATTGGAGAAGCAAGGCCAACCATACTCACCTTGTAATTGGCTGACCGTTCTATGGTGCATCCGGAGGGAAAGATTGAAGATGTCCTAGTACAAGTTGACAAGTTCATTTTTCCGGCAGATTTCATTATTCTTGACTATGAGGAAGATAAAGATGTACCGATCATTTTGGGGGAACCATTTCTTGCCACCGGGAGGATGTTGATAGATGTTGAAAAAATAGAGCTCACCATTCGAGTTCAAGACGAAGAAGTCACATTCAAGGTTTTTAATCCTATACGCTCTCCTAATGATGTTGAAGCTTGTTTGGCCATAAGTGCTTCTAACTTCAAGTTGATTGGAAAGATGCATGGAAAGTATAGCAATGGAGTCAAGAAAAAGGTCCCTTTTGAAGAAATTGAGAAAGGTGGGGAGCCATGGATAAGTAAGGAAGAAGAACCATCTCATTCTCCAAAGCTACCAAAGAAAAAGAAGAAGAAAAAGAAACATAGTAGAAAGCCTCACTACAAGAAAAAACAGCATTCATAACACTTAAAAACTACTAACCGGGAGTATTGATAACGCTTCTGAAAATGCTAACATAGCCCCTGTTATTAAAAGTCCTGTCTTTTCTATTACAGTTCTCGAATGTTATGTTCGATGTTATCTTAAACTATTCAATAACACATTTTTAATTGCTATAATATTAAAATTATAACATTTAATTAGAGTATTTGGTTATAAATTTGATGTTTAATCTTATACTTTATGCATAACACTTTTCAACTATAAAGTCCAGTAATAAAATTTTGTTACTTTATTCAGGATAATATATTTTAAATTTTATTATGATAAGGATACTTATAAGGTTTTTTTTAATTAAAATATTTTCATTATTTTATTTCGATAAAAAAAATCAAAATTAATCATAAAATGTAATTCTCAATAGATTGATAAACCATAAGTATTACATTAAATAATAACTAATTCAAACCATGAATGTGTCTACTTCATGAGATCTTAGTTCTAACTTAAGTTTGAAAGCATAACATAATAAAAGTTTATAATCTTGAACAATTTTTACTTCAAAAATGAAAAACATAAACATACAAGATACACAAAAGTAAACCATGCATGAAACTTGCTCCATCCTTCAATTCATCATCCTTTGTGCATTTTCCTTTGTTGTGAGTCCATTTTCTTAGCTACAAAAAAATTTAAATAATTAATGCTTCAACTTAAAATTAATAGTAAACTAAAAGAGTACATAAAAAAGTTAATTACCTAATTATGCAATGTTAGTTATGATATCTTGTCTATCTGATAGAGTGAACCACAGGAAACCAGTCGAAATATCTATAAGCACACTTGTTAGTTTCTTGAGGAATAAGAATTACAACAATGACAATGTCATGTGTAATCCTTTCAACTAAAAATCATACAATTTCAGCAGTATATAACATAAAAGATAATAACAAGCAAAAGGTAACTGACTGACTTTCAGAGCCAGATATAAAAGACAATAACAAGCAAAAGGTTTCTAGCTGACTTTGAGAGCCAGATAATAGCATGTTACCAAAGTATCCTTGGAAAGAAGTAAGAGGAAATCAAGGATTATAGATGTTATTTCCTTTTTTATAGGATTTGTAGTTAATTATGTTTATTAAGTTTTATTCTGTAATTAAGAGTATTAGTTGTATAAACCCTATATATATGTAATGGTTGTATTACGTTTTATTCTACAAGAAATACAAGGCAGTTTTGTTTTAAAAAAAGAATGAAATATTTCTTTAACAATAAAAAGCCTCAAGTCCATTATGACCATCTCAGTTATATAGTGGAGCAAGTACCTGTAGTAGAGATAAACTATGCCCCAGAAGTTCTACTATATAGATGGTAGAATTATACTGAAGTAAAAAAGAAATCTTAACTCATCATTGTACCTGTGCAGATTTTCATTCATGTGGCCACTTTTAGTTTTGCTCACTCTGTGAATTATCTCCTATGTAAAGCAAGGAAAAATTCCAGTTTCCAGCATGCCAAGCAACCTTATACTGCAAAGTAATTGATGACCAAAAAGACAGATGGTAAATACTACACTAGAGAGGCCAGCTGATAATGATATCACTCCTAAGAAAAAGAAAAAAAAAGGACAACCATGAGTACATGCTTATTTCATGAATTTATAACAACAGGTTAATGACAGATGCAAGAAAGTTGAGCACAACAAACTTTCACTCCTCTTTCATAGATGTCCATCATAATACAAGTGATAAGGTTTTAAATTTTCACATAACCTTGGCACATGGAACATACAAGGACAATTAAGGTAAAAAAGGTTAATTTTTGGGGAAGAGCGTGATAAATCACTAACAAATCAGTAAATCTCAAAACAACAATCTCTGAAAAAAAGAAAAAAAAAAGAAACCAATCTAGATGGTCAAAAATATTATAGCAAAGCTTGTTCAGTTGTATTACTTACCTTTAACTACAATTCAAAGCTAAGTTACATGTATTACTTACCTTGTTGGACAGAATGATCCCATATAAGCTGTTAGGTTCATTGATATGAGTGACTGCTGAGACAAGTATCTCAATATGTTGAGGTAACTGAAGCAAAAGACCATATAATACACATTAGAGAAATGGTATCAAACCAGAGGTGAAAAGGCCACCAGAAGTACAGGAAGAAAAATTTAAGAAGAGTATGAAAGCATCGAAACTCACAACTGCAGACTTTGCAACTGCAAGATAGTCAATAGAAAGCCAAAACACATGGGAACATAAACTTGTCAGAAAATGAGAAAGAAAGCAACAAAGTATCACATATATTAATTTCAATAGTAACAAATCAATTGTAGAAAAGTATTGTCCCAGATCCATATATATGTAGTATTGAAAAAGAAAGATTCACTAATAATATTACTGAATGTGTTTTTATTAATTGTTGTACATAGTATTACTCACTATTGTAAATATGCCTTAGTTTTCTGATCTTGTTCTAGTTATCTGTTGGTGTCTATAGCCCTTGTTCTATAAGAACCCATGTATACCTATATTTTCTGAGTAAAGACAACTAAAGTTTACAAGAAACATGGTAAATGGTTAAAAATATAAAGAGAATAAAATCTACTTAGAGGCTAGATGCAAATGATTATTCTTTGCCTGCTTTACCTTTAACAGGTCATGTGGTATTCAACTCCACACAGGAAAAACCAAGGATGAAGGATGTATGAAGTAACAGAAACTAAAAGCCACATCATGAACTTAGAATGTTAATGCATTAAAAAAAACTGAAGGCCAAATTGTTGCTGTAGCCAGCTCTAAAGAAAAAAGCAAAACCAACAAAAAAAAAAGTGTTGCATTAGCATATTTGCATGAAAAATAATGAGCAGATGTAACAGAATGCAACATAAGACAAGTAAAGGTTCACCTAATAACAATCGAACAATTTTCCCAATATGAATTAAACATCTACCTAAAATGTGCTCAGGTACATTACATTACTGCTTCTGGATCAACTAAAGTGAAAAAACGAATAAAAAAAAAATAGACTGAGAAAATTAATGAATTTTTGTTCCTGCTCTAGAAGTAGATGAATAAGGTAGATTCAACTTTTGTCAAAGTTTATAAACTAGATTATTGTAAAAAAAAAACACATAAACATATCATGAAAATGAGATTTTATATAGATTGTTGACTTTGATAAACTTGTTTTAAAAATTATTTTGTTTCCTAGAAATCAGAACTAGATTAAGTTGCTTAGAGTTATCTGTTTCCTATATTTAATTTCATACAAAGGTCATTTATTTTTAAGAAGAAAAAAAATTACAACAATCATTCAACATTATTATAGTTCAATACATGAAATGACAGAAAACAAAAAATAAACTAATGAAAAAAGAGAAAGAAGAAAAAAAAACTTGCAAGGATATCAATTGTTGAATATCAATATCTAAGTCTCTCCTCCTGGCTAGATTTACAAAAATACTTGGTAATAGAAGCTCTGCAACTTCAACTTTCAAAAACACAATCTCCTGGCATAATCTGAAAGCATGAAATACTATCTAATAAATTTGTTGTTATATTATTATGATAATCTTGAAGAAAAAAATTTGACTAAAGGCTTTTTTTATAAATTATAATAATAAATCTAGATATACCACATAAACTTCAAAAGAACATATATACCTTAGAATTACATCTATGCAATAGCCACAAAGCAAATGGGCAAGCGGACATATCCATGTCTCAAATGTTTTACCATGTGTCACCCATAAAGTTGAAGTACCCAATGAAATTGTTTCCACTGATAAGAAATTTAAGGAATCACTAATTGTGTATTGAACAAACATAATCAATTAAAGCCAAACTAAAAACAGCAGAGAGCAGAAAAGAAAAACAGAGAAAAGCACAGATACATTGATTTGATTTTTCTCTTAAGTCGTTAGAAGTTGAGGAATACCAAGTAAAAGCAAAAGAAAACAACTTTGGTTAGAAAGAAGCATGAGTATCTTTGAAGTAGTTTACAAAGCAGACATAAAAAAAAAAAAAAAGCTCAAAAAACTCTACGTACCTTCATAGTTAACCCCTTTGAAAGAAAGCACACCATTTGTGTAATCCAACAAGCATGAAAAGGCAATGAAGAAGAAAGCAACAACATACTTTCTATTGATAGCTTCCATTTGATACATGAAAGTTGAGAGAAACCAGAGATACCCAAATGGAAAAACCAGCCTCTTTGTAATGTAGTAGCAGTAAGTAAGGAGCTGGTAGAAATGATTTGAAAACTTCAATACAACCAAACTTCCAACTCAATTTATCCAAAAATAAGATTTTTTCAATTGGGCATATCTTGTTTTTTTAAGTACTAATAACATCATATCAAAGAGTACAGTTCGTCATGCTTCCTAAACAAGAATTGCACTCACTCACTCACAGCCTAGTGTCAGAACCTTAAACCAATAAACTGAAGATTTGTTAGTAAAAGAAAATAATAACACAGTTAAAAGAGAACCAAACATGCCTGCCACCAGTTATGAAAAGAAAATGGAAAAAGAATATATAAAAAGCCAAGAGAAGCGAGCCACATTAATAAATAAACAAAAAGTGTTAGGCAATTTAAAAAGATTTGTAAAGGAAATTCCATCAATCATGCATTGGTTTAGAAAAAGATAAAAATAAAAAAGGCATATGTGTTAGGGAATTTTTATTTTTTCATTTCCTGATTATAAAATTTTAAAGCTTTAGTGAAGCATTACCTGTTAAGCATTGTGATAAAAAAGGCATAGCTTTAAACATAATTAGATGACAATATATCTTCTTATACAAATTTTCTAGCCACTTTACATTGAGAACGAATTCAAGGGAGTGTAAATCAGAGATTTAAATAAGCATAATGAAATACCTATGAGCAACCTTAATATTCAAATCCCAAACCCCAAATCATATCTGACTTTCACAAAGACACGAAAACAACTTCAATCTACAAACCCCAAATTGAAAGGGACCATAAACCAATTGGAAAATTACAAACAATATCAATAAAAATGCTTCCCTTACCCTAATTTGTACATTATTTTCACACATTACACCAACCTTAGAATCGGTAAAAACAGGAGAAAGCATATCAATTTGTTACAAAGGCAATCATTAACAAATATGATTCAATATGTTGCATTAATAAACGAAAATGTCAATATCAAGAGAAAGGCAATAATATTAAGTGAACTGATCTATAGAAAAAATGAATAAAACATGTTACCTACAAAATAGCCCCGTCCAAATCAAAGTCGAGCCCATCTTCCCTGAAAGCTTCACCAACATTTCCCACTTCATATTTTCGTAACCACTAGAGAATTGTAATAGATAGAGAGAGAGAGAGAGACGAGAGGTATCAGTGAGATGGGGAGAGAGAGATACATGAGAGGGAGAGATAGAGATAGAGATTCGAGGGAGTGAGTGAGTGAGGAATTTTAGGGTTATTCATGACAAAACACAAGAGTAAAATATATAAAATCAAACACTTGATAGAATAAAGAGAGAAAGAGAGACACCTTATCTCCTTCTGCCTCGCAAGAACCCAACACCATCAAAGAACCGACGGCGACTCCGACAATCTAAGGGTTTGATCCTTGAGAGGATTTTGAACCTAAAGAAGAGCTAAATCCAACCGTGCAACTAGCTCCATAAATGGAGGACAAAGGTGGCCAGAAAACTCCTCGAATCTCACAGAGGCGCATGACTTCGACAAGCAACCAGCGGTGTAGGATGGTGCGTTCATAGGCGAGGATATGAAGAAAGGGTTTTGGTTGCCATGCTTCCTTGTGGTATGGCGCGTGCGGCTCCCTAACAAGCAGAAAGTGGTCAACTGGCTTGGGCAGAGACGTGAGAGAGGGAGAGAAAGGGAAAGTGTGTTATGCGTATATTGAAAAATGAGAAGCAGCTTAGAGCTTCTGTCATTTAGAAAGAGAAAAGGCGGGGATCACTTTCATTTGCCGCCTCTTTAATTTTTATTTTTGTAAAATTGCCGTAATGTTATTTTTATGAGGATTTATTAATAACACTTCTAAAAATACGTAATATTTTAATGTAATATATAAGAAAATTTTTTGTAGTGCCTCAATCACAAATGTTAGAAGTTGGGAATAGAGTGTTTTTCTCAAACTCTCTAGTGAAATCAAGGTGTGATGGTGGGTTCTTAGTGAGCAAAGTGTTTCCAAATAGTGTAGTGGAATTATATGACGAGCATTTGAGAGAGCATTTAAGATAACAAGGAAAGGAGCAAAGTTTAGGGGAAGCGAGGTTGAGCAATGCCAAACCTCAGTTTCCTTGAAAGATCCTTAGAAAAAAAAAATGAAGTTTGGGTTGCTATGGTTTTTGGAGGATTCATTTGTAAAGCAACTCAAAGAAAGAAAGAATAAAAATGCACTGAAAAAAAAATGAAAAAAAATCAATCAATAAAAGAAAAGAAAAGACAAAAATATATGTATAAATATATATGAGTGTTTTTAATTATTTTTATTTTTAGTTTTAATTTTTAGAATTTTAATTCCATGTTATTGTGATGTTTTTGGAGTGGTTTTATGTGTATTTTGGTGTTTCAGGTGTCAAGAAGGCAAGCAAATGGTGTTTTGGTAGTAATTTTGGAGTTTGATGATTTTGCGAGAGTTTTGCTTCAGCAAAATGCATGCAAATATTTCCGAAAAAAAGGGAGTTACGTCAAATTTGGGTTGCTGAAGCAAAAATTAGGCATCAATTTGGAGAGGCAAACAATTATGGGTCCTGGGGTCATTCAGAGACATATATATTTAATATTACATTTATAAATATATATATTACTACATATATGTAAATATATATATTAATATATATGAATATTTATACATACAAATATATATATATAACAATACATTCATTTATTTATCTCCAAATTTTTTTTTACAATAAACTGTATATATATTTATATAGCCTATAAAATATAAGAAATATATATTTATATAATATCAGTAATAAATATATTATTTATAATATATATATATATATGTATATATAATATCTAAATACCCCAAAATCCTATTCCCTTTCAGCAGCTCACGAGCCACACATTGGATGCGTTTCCCAGCAGTCACCTCTCGCACCAGCCTAAGCCCAGGCATCTCCAATTCAGTGCCTCCACCAACTCAATCCGAACCCCTGTGCACCTTAGCAAGCCCTGAGTGCCAGTCAGTCGAGTCTCTACCATTTCTCTCTATCAAGCCATTCTAATATGGGGTACCAATTTCTTTGTCTGTTATAATCTTGTGAATATTGTTGGGCATTGGATTTCTCTACTAGTGTTGATTTTGGGGCCAGCTATTGAACTATTGGTTGACAGTGTTATTGTACTGCTCTGTTACTGTGTTGCTCTTTGCCATTATCTTTACTAATAAGCAGGATATTGATTTGTTTGGGTGCTCATTTTGTTGTGTGGTTGCCTTGGGATTTATCTGCTCCCTCTTTGACCAATATGACCACTAAAACATGAGCCCAACAAAAGAAATTCAAACCAGCCCCTACCCCACCACCAACCAAAACCAAATCCAAACTAAGCACTACCCCATCACCAAGCCCGCAACTAAGACAACACCCACCATACAAAATTCTAAAAGGCCAGCAAGAATCCCAAGAGCTCCATGCGCATCATCAAGAAATCTCCATCTGTAACTAGCTACAACTCACCCAAGCATCGAGTGACCCAACTGCACATCCCTTGAGCAGAGCCTGCATATTCGTTGAATGAGCATTTCTGAACTCTACTCCCAAATTTGATTTTGTTTATGTCTATTTCTTTCTATTCTTGATTTTGGGTGTAGTTCTTACTCATTGGCAATTTTTCATGTTGTGTTATACTTTGGTCTCAAGTGTTGGTATTGAATTTTATGTTTTTTGTACTGGGTGCTCTGTGTTGTACTTAGTTATGTTTCTTTGGTGATTTTTGTGTAGTGAACACCGTTTGAGTCATTTGCCTTGTGTTTTGTTGCTAGGAAGGTACTTTGTTAGTATAGTTATCTTTGTTTTGTTTTTAGTTTGTCTTTGTCTTGTTGTGTTGTCATTCTTTTGAGGATATTCTTTGCTTTTGTTAGTGTTTAACTAGGGAGCTCGATGACGAATTTGCAAACTTAAAAAAAATATAATCAATCTAAGTTGCACTTGAATGTTTTTCTTTCTTAAATTTTAAACTAAATTCTTTGAGTGCTAATGTTGCTAGTCAATGATTGATGAAAGTGTTTCTCTTTTTAGTATGTGATGTGGATGCCAAAAATCCACCAAATAAAAACTCTTAAGTCCCTGGTCGGGACCTAGGGATAAAGGTCACTTATTCATGCTATTCGGCTCGAGCCTGTAGGCCTTGTTGAATACAGAAGATCATCTCCTGAGAAACAACACATTATGAGCCACAAGGTTTGGCCCTGCTAAGCTAAGGGGCCACAATTAATACTGCAAGAGGATAGGTGCACAAGGCCCTCACATAGTGAGGTCCGACGTGCCCGCGCAAGGCTGACATGCTCATGGGTCAAGATGCACTCATACGCATTGTTGATGCTCATAATCTCATCAAGAGAAAGTATGAGGTCGAGGCAAGGCCCTAAGGCCACCGTCGTCTCGGGAAGCCATCGCGCCATCACAACACGAGTCTGGGTTCGTTTCTCGTGGAGTCGATGCCGAGTGGCCCACGTTGGCAAGGCATAGGTGCCAAGGCTCAATAGCCTCGTGAGGCCCCTATCGCCCGTGCACTCGGCCCCATGGCCTCCTCCTATGTCCTCGCCCATGGCCTCCTCCTATGGCCTCGCCCATGGCCTCCTCCATGGCCTCCTCCATGGCCTCCTCCTATGGCCTCGCCCATGGCCTCCTCCTATGGCCTCGCCCATGGCCTCCTCATGGCCTTGCTCATGGCCTCCTCCTAGGCCTCGCCCATGGCCTCCTCCATGGCCTCTCCCATGGCCTCCTCCATGGCCTCCTCCTATGGCCTCCTCCATGGCCTCCTCCTATGGCCTCGCCCATGGCCTCCTCCTATGGCCTCCTCCATGGCCTCCTCCATGGCCTCCTCCATGGCCTCGCCCCATGGCCTCCTCCTATGGCCTCGCCCATGGCCTCCTCCTATGGCCTCGCCCATGGCCTCCTCCATGGCCTCCTCCATGGCCTCCTCCCTGGCCTCGCCCCATGGCCTCCTCCTATGGCCTCGCCCATGGCCTCCTCCTATGGCCTCGCCCACGGCCTCCTCCATGGCCTCCTCCATGGCCTCGCCCCATGGCCTCCTCCTATGGCCTCGCCCACGGCCTCCTCCATGGCCTCCTCCTATGGCCTCGCCCATGGCCTCCTCCTATGGCCTCGCCCATGGCCTCCACCATGGCCTCGCCCATGGCCTCCTCCATGGTCCCACGCCCATGGCCTCCTCCAAGGTCCCGCGCCCATGGCCTCCTCCTATGGCCTCGGCCCCATGGCCTCCTCCTATGGCCTCGTCCATGGCCTCCTCTTATGGCCTCGCCCATGGCCTCCTCCTATGGCCTCGCCCATGGCCTCCTCCATGGCCTCACCCCATGGCCTCCTCCTATGGCCTCGCACATGGCCTCCTCCTATGGCCTCGCCCATGGCCTCCTCCATGGCCTCGCCCCATGGCCTCCTCCATGGCCTCGGCCCTATGGCCTCCTCCATGGCCTCGCTCATGGCCTCCTCCATGGCCCGGCCTCGCCCATGGCCTCCTCCATGGCCTCTCCCATGGCCTCGCCTCATGGCCTCGCCCATGACCTAGGCCCCATGGTCCCGTGCCCGTGGCCTTGGAGGTGAGAATACTCGCAAGGGGCAAGGTACACGCATGAATATGGACTGTACCTACAAACCTAAAGAAGTCAGACTACGGATATAGTACCCCTACCAGACAAGTAGTGGGAACGCCAGGAGTGGGTATGCAAGGATAGGAGTTATGGTCCGTACGTCTACGGCCATAGGTCAGAGCCGACACCACTACCTCCTGCACCACTACGCCTGCCACCACCCATCAGACATGGATACAGACAAGTAGTGGAGACATCCTCCTGACACCTGCTCCGGTACGGGGTGTACGACCACAACCTCTGGAGCCACTCCCCTAACACAGTACGTATGTACCACTTGGTCCCCTGGACCACTATGTACCTAAGGCCATTAGAGCCTACTATAAAATGAACTCTAAGACCACCTGAAAGGTGGTTGGAAAATTTATTGTATGCAGTGGCCATTAAGAAATATACATTTTTTTCACTCCATTGTTCATCTGTGTTTATCCTTTCATAAGTTAATTCTAAGTTCTTATCTAGAGATCGCCGCATTTACCTTTGAGCTTTCCGACCTAATTTCATTGACGAGATTTCACCGTCAACATGTGCATAGCTTGATTAAGCACTTTTGAGACCCTTGAAAGAGCTAGTTTCTTGTGAGAGCCTAAGTTACTAGAATTACTTAGTGATTTTCCTTGAGGCGAAATCCTAGACAACACCACACCGATGACATGATTTAGGCCATCCTTGGACCGTTTGAGCCTTTGAAGCCCACCTTGTATGCATTTTTATCCCTAGTCACCCAATTGAACTTCAATGTCACTTTTCTTTCTTAGCCACTCATTAACCTACCTTTATATATATATATAATCAACTCTTTTCACCATACCCTTTTAGCACCTTGATCTTTATAGGATTTATGCGTTGTTCATTTTGGGGGGTTGAGTTGAGTTGAGTGAGTGACAGAAAATTGGGTGCGCGTTTTCCTTTTCTTCTTTGGCTTGTTTTCACCATTGGGGACAATGTTGATTTTAAGTTGGGGGGAGAGTGTGTTCTTAATTTTCTTGCTCTCTTGCCATCTAGTTGTATATTTTCATTCTAAAAAAATGTAGAATATCCAAAAAGAAAAAAAAAATTAAGAGTGCACTCCCTTGCATCAAATCATCTTAAAAAAAAAGGAAAAGAAAAAACAATCTAAAAAGAAAAAGAAAGAAAAAACTATGTATGTTTGTAAATAAGTTTAGGGGTGTAACTCTTCAAATAAAGGAAAAGTTATTTTAGTTTTTGTATTTGTATGTTAGTAATAAAGGCTAGTGGCAAGATTTATATTATGTTGTGGGGTTTTCTTTGGGGGAAATTAATGTGTGCATTATGTATTTAGGTCCTATAAAGATTGAGGTGCTTAGGGTGATTTGAGCCAAGTTTTATCTCTCTTATCCTACCTTCACCCTAGCCTACCATTACAAGCTTGATAAAGTCCTATTGATCTTTGGTGTGGTGTTTGTCTATATTAGTGGAGAGGGAATCACTAAGTAACTTATGGAGACATTATTTAAGCTTGAGGACCAAGGTCTAGCTTGATTTTTGGTGATTGAAATTGTTTAGGAAAATTTATGCATGCACTAAAGGGTGAAACACTTGATTCATATTTTGGTAGCAACATTAATGTTTGAAGAATTTGGTTTAAAACTTGTGAAAGATTGAAATTCTACTTCTCTTTTTCAAAATAAAATTTCCCGAGAGCCTTCCCCTTTTTATCATTGGCATAGCAAAGTTTGTCCATTATTGTGGTGTTTTGTCTTTGTTGTTTCCTTATCTTTTGTTGTTTAGTTTGTGCCTTTTGTGTCTTTTGTTAGTTATATTTTGTTTTTAGAGTCATCACACGAGGACGAGTAATGTCGTAAGTTTGAGGGTATGATAACTCTTGAATAAAGAGTTATTTCATGTGCTTTTGAACTTATGATTGTGAAAAAATCATGGGTGATGTTAGTTTATTTTTAGCTTTTGTAGCTAACTTTGGAATTTTTATTATCTTAATTAAGTTTAATTATTTTTGTAGTTTTTAATAGCTATTGGGTTAAAGGTAATAGTTTCATGGATAAATATTCGCACAAGGAATGAACTAACATGTGAAACTATTTTGATTGAATTTTGTTGTTGATGGCTGAATTATCAAGTTTGCTGCAGTAAAATAGATTATGTTGAAGCATTTTGATCAGGCAGCTTTTGGGCACATGGAACATGTGGTAGTCAATGGGTAAGCTGGAAATTTTGACTGAGGTGACAAGGGCAGAAAGAACTAGTCAACATATTGGAGAAAAGGACAAAAAGAGAAAGGAGGAATTCATGTTTTTTGAGAAAAAGGGGCAATATGTTACTTTTGTTCAAAAGAGGAGAAAACCTAGAATACAAAAAAAAGGAGGCATCAGTCGTAATGTGAAGGCAGCAACCATTTTTGGAAAGAAAATACCAGAAGAAGAAAGAAGAAGAACCAAAAATCATTAAGAAGAAAGAGAAGGAAGAAGCTAGCCCAAGCATCACTTTGGATTTGTTCTTCTTTCTATTTCTAAACTCCATTTTTACATTTTCTTAGTGATTACTGAATCTGAATATTATGAGCTGTTTTGATTATGGATTAATGTTAATGAACTCAGCCATGAACTAATTTTTAGGTGGCTTGAATTGTTGATTAACCCTATGTTATAGTCTATCAATTTCTTGCACTTTATTTTAGTAAAATCTCCCTTGTTCATTCAAGTGTGCTTATATTAATTTCTTATTGTTGTTTGGCCAGCAATGGCAAGCTATTTAATTATGTTTAATTCTGGAAAGATTAAATGTAATGGGAAGAACTTGAATTACACAAGTCATAATCTAGGTTAGGTTGTGTTCGTAAGTAACATAGGGATATGTTATTTTCCTTGTGTAACTTTTGAGAATTAAACTTTGAATTGCATTCTTAAATCTGATTTTGCATATGAATATGTTTAATTAGGTAGAATAATTAATGTCATAAAATTTGGGAAATTTTTATGAGTGTTTAAATGAATTCTTGTTAACGTGGGAGATTTGCTAGAATATTGCTGCCTCAATATGTCCGCAATTTGTTCAGGATGATTAGCATAGGGGAATTCAATAATTCAAGTCCATTTTGCACTCCATAGATTTCTTGCAATTTTCTTGTCTAGTTTAGTTTTTAATTTCAGTATTTCCATCTTTTTAATATTTTGCTTAGCCTAAAAACAACCCATTTGAGTTTTAGTACTTATAAGTTGTTTAGTAATTGTTTTGCTTATTTTTGTATTTTGCAATCCCTATGGAGACGATTTACTTATCATTATATTACTTGTGTGATTACGTGCACTTGCGTATTTAAAATCAAATATTAAATTTATCACAACAGCGAGCTATGAAACCTCCTTCTGTGAAAAAAGACATTGCAAGAACAAGAACAACACACAAAATAAACCAAGATCACACTAAGAAATGAGTGACCCACTCTGATACCAATTAAAATTTCATTTTATAATTACCATATTAATTAAACCAAGTAAATTAATTAAGGTGCATAGTGGTAATTGAATGTTGAAACAAATTTGTAATGCCCCGAATATTCCGATGTGGTTTAGTGGCGGTCTAGTTGGCCGGGAGGGCCGTAATTGTTTAATTATGCCATTAAATGAATATATGCGTGTTTATGTGAATTATATTATAATATGATGATATATGCATGCATGCGGGTCCACATTTGAAATATGATGCTGTTTTGATAATTTGGCCCATTGAGGGTAAACTTGTGTATTTGGGTGCATGATGTGATTTGTGAATGAGATTCCATCATTATGGAGATATATTCGAGCTATTCGGCAAAAGACGGTTTTATTTAGTGAATTAGCGGTTTTGTCATAACGGGGTCAATTTTGGGGTAATAGGAATGTTTATTTGATGATAAATTGGGAATATTTGAGATCAGGGTGAAATTCTGGAAGTTTTGACTATAATGTCCCCGGGGGTGTTTTCGGGACCCCGAGCATTAGGTTTTATTTGAGGTTACTTAAGCTTGAAGTAGCTTGTCAGATAGAACGTACGTTAGAAAACCTCTCGTTCTCCTTCGTTAGTTCATTTTTGCCACCCGAAGCATATTTGAAGAAATCTTGTGTTCTAGGAGTCAGAATCGAGCGAGGATCGAGGCGTAGCGATCCTAGGAAAGATTAGAACCTTCTCGACCAAAGGATTTGATAGAAAAAAACCTAATCAAAGGTAATCTATGTTTAAAGTTTTGAGTTTTTAGAATTTCTAAGCTCTAAATTGGACTTTGTGAATTATTGAGTTTTCAATTCGTTTGAACCTTGGGTTTTGAGGGTTTTGGTGCATTGGGAAGCTTGGGAACTTTGTTTTGATGATTGGGGAATGTTTAGGTATGTTTTAGGAGGTTTCAAGAAGTTGAAAACGTGTTTGGGAATGGCCCAGGGGTTGGGGCCCGACCCCGTTCTTGGGGAGCCGTGGCCCTTGCATGAAGAAGCAGGTGGGGATTTTTGTGCCTGCTGGGCGCCACGGCCCTTGCTTCAGGGAACTCTGGGGGCCGCGGCCCAAGGTGCTAGGGCCGCAGCCCTTGCCCAATTTTCGCCTCGTTTGCTCGTTTTGACCCCGGGAACCTAGTTTTAGGCCTCGGGAGTGTCCCTACTACTTGGATTAGTTTGGATTGATCCCTTGGAGGCTAGATATTGGTTTGAGAACCTTTGATTATCATGTTATTGATGGTATCCTATAATGTGTTATGATTAGGTAACCGCTAAAGGACTAAAAGCTAAACCGTTCTCAAGGGTCGTTCTTTTGTTCATTCTAGCTCGAATCAGAGGTAAGAAAACTGCACCCCAAATGTGACATGCATGGTTATTCATTAGGCATGTTGGTTGTATAAATGTGGACATGAATTGATTATGGAATGCTTAGCAAATGTTGCTCACTTGTGCATGGTACTGACTCATTAGTCAGATTTGGCAAAGGTTCTAGTATCAACTGTGAAGCTGTGACTCATTAGTCAGGTTCGGTAGTGGTACTGGGCACTGGTCACATTGCGCTGACTCATTAGTCAGGACGGCCTTAGCGTGTTCAACGCAAGCCAATAAAGATTAGATCTAATCGACTTTCTGCATTGGATGACTCAAAGAGCATTAATGCCAGACCGACCTCAAGTTCGATGAATATTATAAGCGCTTGTGTGGCTTACCCATCAGTCACTCATTTGTTAAAGTAGAGACTTACCCATCAGTCTCTCATTTGTTGAAGGCTAGTGGCTTACCCATCAGCCACTCTTCCATTTGAATTAGTGACCTGTTTGTCAGTCACTCAGTATGGTTTACCAGAACCTCAAGTGATACTCACTCATCTGTTTGAAAGCTATGAGCTCTGTGTGATTATAATGATAATCATTTGATGATGTTTACATATAATGCTATGTTTTCTTGCTGGGTTTTGGCTCATGGGAGCTATGTGGTGGAGGTAAAGGAAAAGAAAAGCTCACCCAGCCTTGAGTGGAGAGCTTAGGTGGTGATGTGTACATATGCGGCCGCTTGACCACCACGGCCAAGGAGTTCTCAGAGGAACTAGGGGGTTTACCCTATTTTTTCCACTTAGGTCGGCGGAGTTTGAAATTTTGGAACAGTAATGACCTTTTTGAGTTATAAATAACTTGTAAATGTTCTTGTGGGTCCATGAACAGTTTTATGTATTAAATAAAACATATCATTTCCTTTTTATTGGTTTTCACCTTAACCTGTTAATAACACTTAGAACACGTTTTTAACCAAAGGACTCAGGCAATGAGTCAAATTTCTGGTTCACCATTCACCGTAACTGTTCTACGTTACAAGATTTCAGATCTGTCGAGACAAAAGATGTACTTGTCACGACAGAGACTGAACACAATAAAAAGAAAGTGCAAAAACAATAAAGAACACAACGAATTTTTACAATGTTCAGAAATCCTTTCGGATAACCTACTCATTGGGGCCACGCCCAAAGAATAAAATCAATTAGTAAAGAATCACAAGTACAAAATGATGACTTAACAAAACAAGACTCCCTCTTGAGATCTGCTGCAACTTTGTTGTACCTCTCTTCACTAATCTGATTCTGATTGAAATGCTCAACCACAACTTGAACTCCCTTCAATGGTCATCCAGTGCTTGCATCCTCACGACACAAGGCTTGTAATCGTCTTCTCTTGAAGACTATAAGAATTGTGTTCAAATTACAACATGTATTCACTCATGAAAGTGGTATAAACTCACTACAAAACTAAACACTCTTTTTACTACAAGATCACATGAATACAATGATCTTTAATACAAAATATGAACTCTCACAAATATTACAATTCACTCACAAACTATGTACCAAAGGTTTCACTTTTTCTCAAGCCCTAGAAGCCTATTTATAGAGACCATTTCGTGCTCAGAAAGGCTGAGAAAGAATCTACAATAAAAGCATGAATTTTTTAAGATATTCTTGATTAATGAAGATTTTTTTGTTTTAGATTATTCTAATCCAACAGATACGGATTTTGCTGGGACAACTAATGCATGGGTTAGATAAAATTTCTCAAGATAGAAATAACAATTAATTCATTCAAAGATTATATTTCATGATGTTTATTATCTTGAGAAGTACGAAAATCAAAAGACAAATATTCAATAAATGAATTTGAGTAAGCACATAATATTTTCTTTATAAAACCAAGATACAAATTCTCATTATAAATATATTGTGATAATATTAAACTAAATAAACTATTATTTGCAAACCTTACAAATTAATGCAAGATATTAAGTTTGAAAATCACAATAAAAGGAATTTAAAATCATCTTTTAAATAAAAATATATTTTTATAAAATTTGTCAAATTTAGGATTTACAATTATAATTGTTAGTTAGTTATAAGTATAAATTGTTTATTTATAGTTATAATATTATTGTATATATTTATGTTGTCTATTACATGCTTTATTATTCAAATATTATATTAGAAATATTTAGAATGAAATATTTAGCACATGCTCGTATTAACATTATGACACTTCATCATTGACAAGAATTAGGAGACTCTATCTAAAAATCAATTGATTATTAGTGGAGTTACACATGTTCTTATTAATGGTTCAATATTCTTACACTTATTACATGTGAGACACAATAATCTAATAATCATATACGTACATATTAGTATTTCTTAATTGTACTTCAAACACAGGCAAACTGAGAATTATTAACGATCAGTAAAATCTGTGGCATATGCATCTAATGTAAATTTACTCATTATCCTAACCAAAGTGGAAGAAAGTAACTTCGCCAGCTGATTATAACTCATAAAGCATGACCTAATTGTAAATTCCGGGCTCTCTCTCTCTTAATCGGTTTCTAATTTTTCTTAATGTAAAATAATCCCATTCTTTAACTTTGTCAAATTCTCCTCGCTTTTCTACGTCATCATAAATGTACAAAGTTCTGCCTGCTATGTATTTTTTGTTTTATGAAAGATCCAACAAAATTATTTCAGGAGGCCATAAGCGGTAGCGTGGTGATTTAATGAATATATACCTAACCAAACCTAGCAGAGGCGACTATTATGCAGGTTTTTATTTGGGTCATGAGAATCAGATATATATATAATATATATATAATTGCTTGACATAAAATCCGCACGCTAGCTCTTTCAGTTTCTGTCTCATTTTTTTCCTCCAGGATATATATCTTATGGATTCTAACAGAGATACATATACGTATATTACTTTGTCCCTTTTTGCATTCATGAGTAGGACTCGCAATAATGCTACTTAATTAGCCATTTCTACTACAGAAAAAACCTACTCATTGCTAGTACTTTTGTCGACTAAAACAGAGCCAAATACCAGACCCTTGAGAGCTAAAACGTTTCTTTCACAATAACACTTGCATATTTCTCTCTCTCTCTCTCTCTCTCTCTCTCTCTCTCTCTGATAAGTTGTTTCGAGATATATGTGGAGAATACATATTGTTCTCCTGTTCCAATATGGAGAGAGGTATTTTGAACTTTAAGTTTGATGTCAAACAAAGATGTGGGGAATCATGTATTTTAGCTAGCTTTTCACCAACTTTCCATAGCATTATAAGTTATAGCACAAAATATAACTTCAAACTGGCAAAAATATAAAAAATAAAAAAACTTTGCTGGGATGTCATTTCAGGTGGGCTATTTTTAGGCACTGAAATTTCTTTGTCCAATTAGTATAGTGAAAGCCATTGAAGATGTGGTGCGTGACGATATCATTCCCCTTCTCATGAAATGCCAAATGCCATCGGGAACGCTTTCCTGGCAACAATAGAAAAGACAAATACTCCTAGAGTTGGTTCCAATTTTAATTTTCCTATTCCCAAAGCCCTCATAGTGTATATATTCCTTACTTCAAGCCCTCATTTGCAAATTCATTTTTAATTGGAGAGAGAGTGCGCTATAAGATTCCAATTTTTGTTCACTCATCCTCCCAATGAGCGGCCTTGGCTTTTCTCTCATCATACCTCTCAAACTTATGCTACTCTCTCCCTCCTCCCTCTCTCTCTTTCTCGTAACTAATATTATAGCCCACTCAAAAATCTCTCTTCTTCTCTCCCACCACCGTTAATATTTTTTTCCCTTTACTACCTCAAAACTCTCGCTCATACTTAAAAATTTGTAGCACCAAAAAGAAGAAAAACAAGACTAAAAACAAAAGGAAAAGAAAAAAAAAATAGAGTATTGCCATTAAATGCAATAATGGCAATTGATTGTATAAGTACCATGACTACCCCAAACAAAGCATCCATGCCTCGTCATCTTTCGAAAGTCGAAGAGCCACATGACGATCATCGGAAACAGCTAGTTTTTGATGCTTCGGTGCTTCGACACCAGTCGAACATACCGACCCAATTCATATGGCCAGACGAGGAAAAGCCCTGTGCCAATGCCCCAGAGCTCCATGTACCGCTCATCAACTTGGGGGGCTTCTTGTCCGGTGACCCGGAAGCAGCAATGGAGGCCTCCCGGCTCGTAGGAGAGGCTTGTGAAAAGCATGGCTTCTTTCTTGTCGTCAATCATGGCGTCGATTCCAAGCTCGTTACCGATGCCCACCGCTACATGAATGAATTCTTCGAATTACCACTTCAGAAAAAACAGAGAGCTCAGAGGAAAGTAGGGGAACACTGCGGCTACTCCAGTAGTTTCACTGGTCGTTTCTCATCGAAACTCCCCTGGAAGGAAACACTTTCTTTCCGCTACTCCGCCAAGAAAAACTCCGACAACGTCGTCAAAGACTATCTCCGAAACAAAATGGGTGAAGAGTTCGAACAATTCGGGTACGACGAGTAAACACACAAGACCAATTGGAAAAGACTCTACTCTGTTTTTCGTTTTGTTTCTCATCTGTTTTGTTTACTTTCTTTTGATCAGGAAGGTTTACCAGGATTACTGTGATGCCATGAGTAAGCTTTCTCTCGGAATCATGGAGCTTCTGGGAATAAGCCTCGGAGTAGGCAAAGCCCATTTCAAGGATTTTTTCGAAGACAACGATTCTATAATGAGACTCAATTACTACCCTCCATGCCAGAAACCCGATCTCACATTAGGAACCGGACCTCATTGTGATCCAACATCTCTAACCATTCTCCACCAAGACCAAGTGGGAGGACTCCAAGTATTCGTCGACGACGAATGGCGTATCATTGCTCCAAATTTTGACGCCTTTGTTGTTAACATCGGTGACACCTTCATGGTAACTACCTAAAACTTCAAACCACATGTACTAACTTCTAACACTTTTTGTCATGATATTAATTAATTGTTGGTTGTTTAAACTTTATGAAGGCTCTTTCGAATGGAAGGTACAAAAGTTGTTTGCACCGAGCGGTGGTGAATAGCAAAGCGTCAAGAAAATCTCTGGCATTCTTTTTATGTCCCGGAAATGATAAAGTGGTAAGTCCACCAAGTGAATTAGTGGACCATTCAAGCCCTCGGGTTTACCCGGATTTCACTTGGCCTATGCTCCTTGAGTTTACTCAGAAGCATTACAGAGCTGACATGAAGACCCTACAAATCTTCTCCAAGTGGCTACGCCAGAACAACAACTGAGAGATATTTCATCATATACAAAATCTGGGCTTGTTATGGGATCGATCTCTCTAGTGCGTAAAAGAAAAAGTTAAAAAAAAGAAATTGGCGTTCAGGAGAGCAATGATTGAGATGAAGGGAAAAGTTGGGTTTTTTTTTTTTTTTTTTTAATTTGGAAACAAGGAAAGAAGAATATTTTTAATGTGTTAGTTAGCTATATAGCGTTAGGGATGAAAAGTTAAGACAGTGAGGTATATGGAACCAATAAAAAATGCTGGGCTCAACAACAGCTAAGTTTTGTAATTTGTCTTCCATAATTTATATAAATATATATAGAAAGCTTATCAATAGCAATAAATATTATATACTCTACTATTTTTTTTTAATGAAAATCGAAACACTGCGTGCCAGAAAATGAGTTATTCCAATTAGAAAAAAGCTTTCCCAGATCTTGATTCAGAATCTAGATGTAGGTGTCGTGTCGATACTTCATAATGATATATATTTGGAAGGGAAAAAGAGAGAGAGTAGTATACACTCTGAGTTGTTTCTTTCAATTTTGTTTTGTATTTTCTTATTTTACATAAAATAAGTTGTATAGATCTGATTTCTCAAATATCTTAGAAACATTATTCACATTCTAGTTTTTCAAATAAATTTAAAAAAAAATCCAAACAAATTATATAATACAATAAATTAATAAGCATATTAATTACTTGTAGCGCACGTGCAAAAATATTATAGATCAATTATATTCTATGAGAAAATGAGTGAAAAATGTATAGTAGTAAGAAATAATACTTTTTGACGCTGAACGACTAACACTAAAAAAAGAGCGAAGAAGGGTACGTTTTCTTTAGTCATGTTCTGTAATTGTAAAATAGGCCCATTCTAATAAATAATCTTTGTATCATAACTACTATTGTAGTTTTTTTTATTTATTTATTTATCAAAACCCCTATCACTTTCACGCACACCCATATTGTCACGCCACGAGTTCTAGGCCGTGGCAGAATTATAACATTCATAATTTGGGTGGTCAAAAGTCAAACTTTGACCCTCGATGAAAAATAGTATTTATAATTGATCATTTAATTTATATTAAATCGTACTATAATTATAAGTTAAAATATTGAAATAACTCCTATAATTATATATAAAAATATTAGTAATAAAAGTATGATCATTTATCATTATACATAAAACAATAATATTTCCACAGTTATGTAATCACCAAATAGTTAAATTTAATAAGTCATACACACCCAAAATAATACTTAGCATCCACCATTCCTCATCCCTAACTATTTCATAGCTCATTCAAATATACCGATCATTAGATTCCAAGTCGAATTAATACATATATAAAATGCTCAAAAGATAAGACAATGACACAAAATAGAAATAGGCTAAACACATTGACCCCATCAATAATTCATCTTTTCCACGTTCGCGTCACTAGGCTCCTGGAATGGGAGAGATAGGGGTGAGCTTATAAAGCCCAGTAGGAAAACAACTAATAACATAGGACCCAAAAGTTTAATACAACCCTTGCATGGTTAGCTTTGAAAACAAAACATACATCATCATGTATAAACCAAAATAGAGAAACCACAAATAATCATAAGAGCATAGCTACAAGTGCACATCACACCATCCACTAGATCCCTAGTTCCCGTTACCCACCATAGAAAATCCGACATCCTAAACCGGGTAGTCGGACCTGATAACCACCACAAAGGGGAGGCTCAGAACACTTCCTGTATACAGATGCTAGGTCTTTACACCTACAGGTAAGTGAACACATGATCTACCTATGATGACACAGAGACTAGGTCGTGAAACAACAACATGCACCAATCATGATCACTATGGCTCTCATCGGTATAACCAAATGTAGGTAAACATGAAAAGAAAGAAACATATTCCCTTTATATTTTAGAAAATTGGGCAGCATAACAGCTACATTTGAATAAACCCAAAAAACATAACTTGCATAAACAAGTGAACAAAAATATATATATTTGGCACTCAGTGCCCTCAAAACAGATCAGAAAACATACAGGTTAAGTTTTCAAATTTCCAAACATCTTATAAATATCAAAATTGGAATATGTTGAATGCAATTTAATACAAATAAAATAAGTCCAATAGTATAGTTGAGTCTCTACCTCTTTAGAATTTAATCCGAGCCCAAAGCGACGCTCCTAAGCTTAACGATGATCTTAGAATGATTTAGTCCGATTTTTAATATCACGTTTTTCCTACGTGCACCAAATGAGCAAACGATTATCATTATATCATTCCTTATTCAAAATCGTGTCCAATGACATATAATATGACCATATTTAAAATTTCAAGTTCCGGAACCTCACCCAAGCAGTGCACAATAGCGGTTGGTGGCGGTACCGGAAACGTCAATGAATATATGCATGGCATATATCAAAACGATCCTCTCGATGAGTAAATCATGAAAGTACAGCTCCTTCGCCCAAATGACCTCCGGTGTCGCCGGAAAATGCTTCCATAGGGGCGAAGATACCCAAAATCTCGCCGAAGAAAAATGGCGAGTATACCGAAATGACCTAGTGGGTGACGATCATCTCACGATGCTAATTCCAACGGTACCACCCACTCGCCGAACGGTGGTCGGAGTTCGCCGGAAAGTCACCTCAAAGTTTCGACGGCGAAACTTCGGAGTGATCGTACATGCGCGTCCTTGCTCCGATGGTCACCAAATTTCGAGGTTGTCGTCGTCGCCGGTCAGGGAAGCTGCAGCTCCGGCGCGTGCTAGAAATGGTGCTCCGGTGGTGGCTGTTCTGAAGCTTGTCGTGCGCTACTTTGGAGAGAAAAGAAAGAAAGAGAAAGAAAATAGACAGAGTAGTCGGGGAAGAAGAGGGAAAAGGAAAAAAAGAAAGAAAATGGGACTTTGACCCAGGTGGGTTCCACCTCTATATAAAATAAAAATGTTATATTTATTATTTTTTTTTTTCCTGAGACATTACATTCTTCCCTCCTTAAAGAAATTTCGTCCCGAAATTTTCAAAGGACAACCTCAAGCTGAAAATTAAACAAATGAGGATACTTCTCATACATCTTCGACTCTAACTCTCCAATAGTCTCGTCTTCTCTATGGTTCCGCCATAAGACCTTGGCTACGGGAATCCCTCTATTCCTTAACACCTTTAACTCTCTTGCTAGAATTCTGATAGGTTGTTCTTCATATGTCACGTTCTCTTGAATAGGGATAGCCTCATACTCAATGAGGTGCGATGGGTCTGGATTATACTTCCTCAGCATCGACATATGGAACACATTGTGAACATGCCCCCAACCACGCTGGTAAGTTCAATCGATAAGCGACCTCCCCATCCCTCTCGATAACCTCGAAAGGTTCAATATACCTCGAGGCTAGCTTACCCTTCACTTCAAATCTCGTCACACCAAGCATGGGAGTAACTTTCAAGAAGACATAGTCACCAACCTCAAACTCAACTTCTCATCGGAGGAGATCGGCATAACTCTTCTGACGACTTTGAACAACCTTTAAGTCTCTCTTGGAAAAAAAATACTTTGATCTTCCCAGTAATACTAGCAATTTGAGATCCAATTATGACATGCTAATCTTGTTCTACCCAACACAAAGGTGATCTGCATGGTCTCCCATATAAGGCATCATAAGGAGCCATGCCTATACTGGCCTGGTAGCTATTATTATAAGTGAATTCCTCCAATGACAAGTTTTCTCCCCAGCTACCCCCAAAATCCAAAATACAAGAACAAAGCATGTCCTCCAAAGTTTGGATAGTCCTCTCAGACTGTCCATCTGTCGGAGGTTGGTGAGCAGTGCTCAAGTTAAGTTCAGTTCCTAAAGTTTCTTGCAATGCTCGCCAAAACTTTGATGTAAATCGAGGATCTCTCTCTCAGAAACAATGCTGGAAGGAAACCCATGCAGTCAAAGTATATTACCCACATAAAGTCGAGCTAGCTTAGAAACCTTACAATCCTTCCTAATTAGAATGAAATGAGCAGATTTGGTCAAACGATCGACAATCAACCGGACAATGTCATGCTTTAATGGTGTTAATAGTAATCCCATCACAAAGTCCATTGTGATCTCGTCCCACTTCCATTCTGGTATAGGTAAAGGTTGAAGCAACCCTGAAGGTCTCTGGTGCTCAGCTTTAACCTGTTGGCAAACCATACACTTAGCTACAAAGTTAGTCACGTCTCTCTTCATACCTTCCCACCAATATTGTCTTTTCAAATCTTGGTACATCTTTGTGCTTCCAGGATGTACACCATGTTGGGTTTTATGCCCTTATAAAACCATGTCAGACATGTAGCACGATTTCATATTATCAATAAAAGTAGTATAAATCATTTAGTTTGACAACTGTGTTGCTTGCTTGTTTTATTACATGATTATTGAAATAATACAAACATTTATAAAATCCCGAACATATGGATAGTTACAATTATATGGACTAGGTCATAGTGGATTATAGTTGTAATTATATGTTCAAAAGAACGAGTCCTAAGATTAGATCAGTACATTGGATTTTCACTGATTAAGCAATCTACGATATGATCTACTTACACATTCAGGGTGTGATATCTTGTCCAAGGTATCGACCAAGTAGATAAGATGGGATGTATTTAGTTACATCGGACTAGGACCGATATTGATTATTGAGTGATAAATAAGTATCATTGTTATCAAATCTAATCAATGTCACAACGTTGACCATATATTAAGTCGATCTTAATTCTGAGTGATAATATTCTGCTAATTATATTATTTAAATATTTTGACTTGTTCGTTACCAGCTTACCCTACGGTCTAGTCCATACTTACATCTTGGAGATTTATTAGTGTAATTGAGTGGGAGTATTATTCATAGATACGAAATCTATAACTTCTGTATGAGAAGTGAAAAGATGATTTCCTTAATTTCTTTGTTCAAAAGGTTAAATGATTGAGATCTCATTTCTGTGATTAGGTTCACGGAAATATCATTTATAAGGAACTTAATGAGAGTTAAGGATAAAATACTGATGTTGGGTAAAACGGTAATTTGCACCCAGCTCGTTAGTAAGTCATCGATAGAGGATTGACTGATTGTAATGGTTATAACAATGGATAATGTATTTATGGTTTTGAAAATACGTTCTATGAATTCAAGAGTTCAATTCCAAGTCTATAGTGGAGTCATGAGGACTTAATAAGGTAGTGAAATTATTCGTAAATAAATTCACGGTAACTTGTTGGAGCTTGATTTCATGGATCCATGGTCCCTGCATCACCTTTGAGTAAATCATCTAGAATGTCTCAATTAATTGATTTAATTATCAATTAGGATTTTAAAAGTTGACTAGGTCAATTTTGGAAAATTTACAATGATATGAGATTTAGAGAATAAAAGAGAATCTTTGGGTAAATTTATTAATATTGATAAATTGGTATCGATATAAATAAATAATATTAAATCAAGTTTCAAATTATAATTAGTTAATTTGAATAAGGATTTAATTAATTAATTAAAAAAATAAAAGGTTTTGAATTTAGGCCCAGTTGGGATTTAAATTCAAAACAAAGAGATTGGGCCCAAGTCCATTTATGGCAGCCCAAGGCTTTTATTTTTGTTTATTATTTTTAATTAATTTAAATTTAAATAAATCTCATTAAGTTGCCTATATAAGGAATATGATATCTAGGGTTTTCATAAGCAAGCCAGTCTCAATTGATTTGGGTAAGTGAAAACCTAGACACTCTAATCCTTTCTTAGCCACAATCTCTTCTTCTTTTCTAGATCTCTATCTCATGTGTTGAGAACCAGCCCACACTAGTTCTAGATTGATCAAAGGCTTGGTGAGGAAGACTGTGTTGCTAATCTTGTTCAATCTCTTGATAATACTCTGCTACAGAAAGGAATCAAGGGTTAGAGAGATTGAAGGATGGAGTTGTTCCAGTTCCGTTGCGTAATGTAAGTTTTTACTTTACTTTGTATTTGTATCAATTTCATAGGAGCATGTTCTAGGAATATGCATGTTTGTTTGATAATATGTAAATTTCATGAAAATAAATAAAGATCATGCAATGAGTTTTTCCAACAATTGGCATCAGAGCTATAGGTTGCTATTTTATTTTCATGAATGAACATGTATAAAATTGATTGATATGTTAGGTTTAATTTGATGGTACATGTTATTGGTGTATGTGTTATGTTTTCTTATGTAAATTTAGCAATAATTTGGTTGTTTTTGGCTAGTTTTGGATTTAAAAACTGCACAGATTTTTTTTTAAAAAAAATTTTGGACTGCTTTTTTGCAGTGTGTGCTGGGCACGCATGGAGCCGCCGCCGGGACCCAGGCGTACGGACGCCGTACGAATCCGTACGACATCGATGCCGAAACCAGCGCGCGGCATTTTTTCGCAAAAAAAAAATAAAAATTTTTTAAATTGGATATTTTGTACAGTTAGGTTTAAAATATTTTAAATTATTTATCTGAAAATTTTATAGATATTTTTTCTTTTTAAAATATTTTGAATTTGTTATTTGATAATCTGAACATTTTAAGATTTTTTTTATTTTGTTATAAATAAAATATTAAAATTAGTTATCTGATTATTCAAGATATTTTTATTGTTTAAAATATTTATAATTAGTTATCAGATATACTAGATATTTTAAATTTGGTTAAAAGATATTTTGATATTTTAAAATTTGTTAAAATATTTAAAAATAAAATGTCTTGTCATTCCTAACAACTTAACAATCTTGGTTAAATTAATTATTTGAAATTGAATTTTGTTTGATAAATTCTATTTTAATTAATTTAATATTTTGTAACTTGTTTAATTAATTTTATTGAATTTTGTGTGATGAATTCTATGTTAATTAATTATTGTATTTTACAAAATAGTGTATTGTTGTAGTATATTTGCATAATTTAATAATACATGCTTATAGAATAACATGTTAGGCCCATCCAATTATTAGCATATCAAGTATCATTATTAAGTTATTTTTTGCATTTGGGCTTTAAATATAAGTATAATGATGACCCAATTTTTGCATTTAAAAAAATGTGGGAAAACTCAAATAAAACTTTCATAAAATGTTAGGTTTTATTTGGGCCCAATTGAACATGTAAAGTTTAAATTCCTCTCTTGTGGATGGTTCCACTTGTGAAGACCCATTTGCTTTGCATTACTAGATTGAGCCTAATCAATTGAATAACAATTAATAAAACAAAGGTTCAAATTCCTGTCTTTTTGGGCTTTGTGTGGAAGTTAGGGAGCCTTAGTAGTGGGTCCGACATACTGAACCCAGCTCTCCTCCATGCAAGCTCGAATTGTTAAGGCCCATTTACCTAAGTTGGACTTAATTGTATTAGGTTATTCTTTTTAGTTGGACCTAATAATTGATTAGAAACATATTAATTCTAATTTTTTGATTAATTTTCAATGGTAATTTTAGAATTAATGGAAAAATTATAAACTATGGTTTGTTGATTATTTTTATAATTTGGCGAATCATAGTTGGTTTATTGATTATTTGGATAATTTGGAAAACCTAAGTTGATATTTTTTTCAAAAAGAATAAAATACTAAAATATTTAATAATGAGATTTTAAAAAATTTCAATTCGATCTCCACCGTTGATTTAACAAGGTTAGAGTTCAGCGGGGCCTCATGGCTCTTTGATTTCGTCTCCCTACGGAAGGTGTTCACTGGACTTCTTAACATGGTTAAATTTCTTAGGATAGATGGTTATAGATGGACTTTCTATAGACTCATCCCTACGGTGACTATAGGAATTAAGTCTATAATAATCGAAACCGTGGGTCAAACTCATAAAGTAAGAAATATTTGTGACTCTCGCCTACCGAGACACATGAGTTTCTGTTACTTTGATCGGATGGAATAGGTAGTTAATAAAAGTCTATGGCGTTTTATTAATTGAGATGTTTATCTATTTAACTACGTGAATATTTGTGACTCTAGCCTACCGGGACACATGGGTTCATGGCTAGCTAAAGTACCTAAGAAATAGAAGATAAGTGTTTTAGTATTTTGCTTATCTCAAAACATTTTGTATGCTATGCTATTTCTAAAATATTTAATGAATAAATGTTTGTCAAGCAATGCGTTGAATTCTACTTAGTTGATAATAGAAGCTCTAGGCTTCCCACCTCATACTCTCTCTAATCTCTAAAATGTTACTCTATGGTGAGAACCTCACAAAATATTTGTCAAACATCAACATGGTGTTGATTTTAGCCAACATCGAGTTCATGATAATCAAAGATATTCCTATTTTTCCCATGCAACGATCACAAAATCCTTCAAAGAGGATTGTTGATTGTAGTTCGAGCAAATGAAAGAATATTAATACTACTAAACAAGCTTAAGGAGAAGCTGCTTTGAGCTTCTTCTTCGAAGAGCAACGGAGGAAGAAATTCATACAAAAAGAACAATAAGTCAACTGGCAAGGCACCAAATGCTGCAAAGCATCTTGGAGCAAGGCCTGATTATAAGTACACAAAAAGGGGAGTGTTTCCAACTGCAAGGAGACTAGGAATTGGAACAAGATTGCCCGGAACTCAAGGCATATGGAACCCAAAATAATTAAATTTGTCTTGGATGCATGTGATTTTAGAGGATGATACTTCGGTTTTGGATTGCTGAATCAAAATCTACTAAACATGCATGTACCTTTTTACACTTTTAGCATTGGGAAAGCCATGAAGGATAAAAAGCCACGACTTGGTATCCATCAAGGGTTGTTCGTATCAAACAAGGCAAAAGGATAAGCTTGAATGAATTTTAGAAATAAATATATTTTTTTAAGACAATGTTTATTTTATTCCGATTTTCAATAGAAATTTTAATTTAAGTTTTTCTTATTACATCAACAACAATTTGTAGTTACTTTCACAAGTAATAAAACCCTATTTCTTTAAATGGATGTGAATTGTGGGGTGGATGTATGAAAAACAGGTTATACCTATTGCAACTAAACGAACCGTATGTTATAAATAATGAGTTGTTTAAGACAGCTAATTCTAGGACCGTTAAACGACAAAAGGTCAATAACGTTAGAAATGACGTACCTTTGGCATTTTCGCTTTGGTCATATTTGTTCTGATAGGATTCAAAGACTAACAAAGGCTGGGCCTTTGAGGGAACTCACCTAGGGTGACCTACCTGTTTGTGAATCTAGTCTCGAGGGCAGAATGACAAAGCATCCATTCTCTGTGATAGGAGAAAGGGCCAAAGAACCACTAGGGCTAGTATGTTCAAATGTCTGGGGACATATGAATGTTCAAGCAAGGGGTGGCTATGAGTATTTCGTCACCTTTATCGACGATTGCTATAGAGACTCATGTAAGTGCCTAAAGCATAGGAATTCTGCGAATTTGTTAAGAAGTTCAAAGAATTCATTGCTATGGCTTTAAAACCAAATTCGGTAAAACGTTAAAGATCTTGCGATCTGATAGGGGTGGAGGATATTTGGATAATCAGAACCAAGATCATTTAATTGAACTTGAAGATTTGTTTAAAACAACTGCCCCAAGGACTCCGCAACAGAACAGTGTTGCTGAGCGGTGTGAATCGCACGTTTATGAAAATGTGTGTTCTATGATAAGCTTTTAAACTCTACTAACTTCTTACCTAGATCTTTTCTGGAGGCATACTACCTAGACCACATGTGATATTTTTTTTTTAAATGTTGTGCCGTCTCAAAAGTTGTCTCCAAGACACCACTAGAATTATGAAATGGTCGTTAACTTGGTTTACGTCATTATGGAATTTGGTGGTGTCATGTTTTTGTCATGAGGAAAAAGGTAGAAAGCTAGAATAATGACCTGAGGGTTTGCTTGTTTGATGGCTATTCTAAAGGTACTCAGGGTGGTCTGTTTCATAGTCCAGTAGACAAGAAAGTGTTTGGCTCTACAAATGCTACTTTTTTGGATAACGACTACATAATGAATTTCAAGTCTCATAGAAAAATGGTATTAGATGGAAAAATGATAAACTATTGTTCCATCCTTACCGACGCAAGTCGATGAAAACAAGGTACATTTAGAAACCACTAATCCAAGTCAGAAAGTTACGATCCCTCGTCATAGTGGGAGGATAACTTGGAACCCGGTACCTATGATATGGATAGTGAAACCCACAAGTTGGTTGGGAACACAAGTAACAATGATTCGTTGCCCTTTAAATAGGAAATGGGTAGGTCTGAAAGGGATTTTTGACTCAAAGCCAAGTACCAGGTAATAAAGTATAAGTACTCTTAATTTGTTTGAGATCTTGTAGATGTGCCATTGGACTTTAGGCCCATGGGGTGCAAGAGGATCTATAAGAAGAAGAGAGGAGCTGATAGAAAGGTCGAGACATTAAAGGCTCGACTCGTGGCAGAGAGAGAAATTTGACTTAGAGAAAACTTTTTCTCCAGTAGCCATGTTAAAATTCATTAAGCATACTCTTATCCATAGCCACAACTCTTGATTAAGAGATAAGAAAAATGGACATCAAAGAGGCATTTTTAATGGCTATCTTGATGAGACAATTAAGATGTATCAATCAAAAGGATTTAAAGTAGTTGGACAAGAAATTCGGCAAGCTGAGTAAGTCAATTTATGGACTTAAACAAGCTTCGCGCTCCTGGAACTTAAGGTTAAATGGAAACATTAAGACCTGAGTTTTTGAACAAAATGTAGTTGACCCTTGTGTTTGACAACTTAGGGAAATATACATTGTAATGTTTTTAATCCTTTATGTAGATGATATCTTATTCATTGGAAACAATGTCAAGAAATTATCAAACATAAAGAACTGGCTAGAAACGAAATTCCATATTTCGTTGTAGCAAGTCGTGTTCTTGGTATCCAGAAATGATGTTTAGTGAGGTGCTTGGTCATTACTCTGTAACAAATTCCGAGAAATGATGTTTAATGTCTTGACATGGAATTTATTTTTCTAAGTAGCAGTCTCCACAGACTCCTCAACAAAAAGAAAAGATGTAATGAATTCCTTATGCATTTGAAATTAGAAGTCTAATGCATGCTATGTTGTGTGTTGTGATCGAAGATCTTCTATGCAGTGGGAGTGGTGAGCAAGTGTCAGTAAAACCTTGGAAATAAACAATAGATGGAAGTCGATATCTTTGATGGACTAGAGACTATATGTTAGTCTTTTCAGGTGGATCTTTGTACCTGTTAGGCTACACATATTCAGATTTTGGACTGATGTTGAAGACAAGAAGTCTACTTCTGAAAAATGTGTTTACTCTTGGGGGTGGAGCTATGATTTGGAGAAGCGTTAAGCTATATGCCATTTTAGAATCCACTTTGGAGGCTGAGTACATAGCTGCATCTATGACGGCTAAGGAAATAGTCTGGCTAAGGAAGTTCTATACGAATCTCTGTGTTATTCCAGAAATGGATAAACCACTCATTTTGTCTAGTGACAGTAATGAGGCAATAGCGAATTCGAAAGAACCTCAAAGCTACAAAAGAGCAAAGCATATAGAGAGAAAGTACCACATTATCTAGGATGTGTGGCAAGGTGTGAAGTGAAGGTGATGAAGATAGCATTGTAAGGCAATCTTTCATATCCCTTTACAAAGATATAACCAGAAAACATAATTGTGAAGCATGTAGAATGCATGGTTTTGAGAAACATGTCCCATTTGTTTTAAAAGGGCAAGTGGGAGTTTGTTGGGTTTTATGCCCTTATAAAACCATGTCGGACATGTAGCATGATTTCATATTATCAATAAAAGTAGTAGAAATCATTTAGTTTGACAACTGTGTTGCTTGCTTGTTTTATTACATGATTATTGAAATAATACAAACATTTATAAAATCCATAACATATGGATATTTACAATTATAGTGACTAGGTCACAGTGGATTATAGTTGTAATTATATGTTCAAAAGAACGAGTCCTAAGATTAGATTAGTGCATTGGATTTTCACTGATTAAGCAATCGACGATATGATCTACTTACACATTTAGGGTGTGATATCTTGTCCAAGGTATCGACCAAGTAGATAAGATGGGATGTATTTAGTTACATCGGACTAGGACCAGTATTGATTATTGAGTGATAAATAAGTATCGTTGTTATCAAATCTAATCAATGTCACAACGTTGACCATATATTAAGTCGATCTTAATTCTGAGTGATAATATTCTGCTAATTATATTATTTAAATCTTTTGACTTGTTTATTACCAGCTTACCCTACGGTCTAGCCCATACTTACATCTTGGAGATTTATTAGTGTAATTGAGTGGGAGTATTATTCATAGATACGAAATCTATAACTTCTGTATGAGAAGTGAAAAGATGATTTCCTTAATTTCTTTGTTCAAAAGGTTAAATGATTGAGATCTCATTTCTGTGATTAAGTTCACGGAAATATCATTTATAAGGAACTTAGTGGGAGTTAAGGATAAAATACTGATGGGGGTAAAACGGTAATTTGCACCCAGCTCGTTAGTAAGTCATCGATAGAGGATTGACTGATTGTAATGGTTATAACAATGGATAACGTATTTATGGTTTTGAAAATACGTTTGATGAATTCAAGAGTTCAATTCCGAGTCTATAGTGGAGTCACGAGGAATTAATAAGGTAGTGAAATTATTCGTAAATAAATTCATGGTAACTTGTTGGAGCTTGATTTCATAGATCCATGGTCCCCGCATCACCTTTGAGTAAATCATCTAGAATGTCTCAATTAATTGATTTAATTATCAATTATGATTTTTAAAGTTGACTAGGTCAATTTTGGAAAATTTACAGAGATATGAGATTTAGAGAATAAAAGAGAATCTTTGGGTAAATTTATTAATATTGATAAATTGGTATCGATATAAATAAATAATATTAAATCAAGTTTCAAATTATAATTAGTTAATTTGAATAAGGATTTAATTAATTAATTAAAAAAAAATAAATAAAAGGTTTTGAATTTAGGCCTAGTTGGGATTTAAATTCAAAACAAAGAGATTGGGCCCAAGTCCATTTATGGCAGCCGAAGGCTTTTATTTTTGTTTATTATTTTTAATTAATTTAAATTTAAATAAATCTCATTAATCACCTCTGTTTTGCAGATGATGTAATGTTATTTTGTCATGGAGATTTCAAGTCTATATATACTATGCTTCAGGGACTTAAATTGTTTTCACTTACTTCTGGTTTGTACCCGAATGAAGCCAAAACAGGGTTGTACTGCGGCAATATGGTTGAATCAGAGGTGAACAGGATCATATCAGCATCAGGATTTTCTAGAAGCAAAGGGCCATTCAGCTATCTAGGGATACCCATATGCCCAACTAGAATTTCAGCAGCTGATTGCGATATTTTAGTGGAAAATATGGTTCAAAGGATCAAATATATGGAGTACCAAGAATATATCCTATGCAGGCAGAGCAACTTTGGTAAATTTAGTCCTGTTGTCCATCCATTCATACTAGGCTCAGGTACTGATCTTACCCCAAAAAGTAATACATAAAATAACTTCAATCTGTAGGAATTTTCTATGGAAAGGAGAGGCTGAGTTTAGAAGAGCAGGGGTAGTATCATGGGAAGAAATGAGTACAACCAAAAAGGAAGGAGGATTGGGGTTTAGGAAGATAAAGGAATGGAACTCAGCAGCAATGGGGAAATACGTGGGCAGTGGCAGTAAAGAAAGACTCATTATGGGTAAAATGGATTCATGTTGTATATATCAAGGACACCAACTGGTGGACTTATAAAGCACCAATCACAAGTAGTTGGTATTGGAAGCAACTGGTCAAAGTCAAGGAGAAACTAAAGGACATGCAAATGCTGAAACTGTTATCAAATGGAGAATACAGGATGAATGAAGGGTACCAAGCTTTGGTTACTGCTAAAAAATCAGTGAAATGGTACAGGAAAGTTTGGAATAGGATGGCATTACCAAAACACAGGTTCATTTTATGGCTTGTGGTACTTGACAGAATGCAAATGAAAGAAAGGCTATTCAGATTTCATATTGTGGCAGATGACAATTGCCTGCTATGTGGAACAAAGAAGGAAAACAGAGAACACTTATTTTTTGAATGCCATCTGAGTTGTCAAGTGCTGGAACTAATCAGAGATTGGCTGGGATGGCATACAGCAGCAAGAACAATACCGAAACTTCTGAGATGGATAGCTAAAGCAAGGTTGACAAGGTTCGGAAAGCAAGTATTCTTAGCGACAGTAGCTGCTATGGTTTATCAACTCTGGTGGTGTAGAAATGAGGCACTGTGGAATCATAAAGTGTATAGAGTGAGCATAGTTGTAGAAAGGATTCAAAACAATGTAAAAAATAGAGTTAGGAGTTATATGCCGAACAAAATACAACAAATAGATCAAGATTGGTTTGACCAGGTGTAATAGAGAATATCAGGCCTAATATGGTGCTGAGATAGGTGTAAAATGTTTGTTTATGAGCAATATAAAGATCTAAATTACCAAAAAAAAAATCTCATTAAGTTGCCTATATAAGGAATATGATATCTAGGGTTTTCATAAGCAAGTCAGTCTCAGTTGATTTGGGTAAGTGAAAACCTAGACACTCTAATCCTTTCTTAGCGACAATCTCTTCTTCTTTTCTAGATCTCTATCTCATGTGTTGAGAACCTGCCCACACTAGTTCTAGGTTGATCAAAGGGTTGGTGAGGAAGACTGTGTTGCTGATCTTGTTCAATCTCTTGATAATACTCTGCTGCTGAAAGGAATCAAGGGTTAGAAAGATTGAAGGATGGAGTTGTTCCAGTTCCGCTGCGTAATGTAAGTTTTTACTTTACTCTGTATTTGTATCAATTTCATAGGAGCATGTTCTAGGAATTTGCATGTTTGTTTGATAATATGTAAATTGCATGAAAATAAATAAAGATCATGCAATGAGTTTTTCCAACACAACAAAATTAAACCTATGGGCCTCAATCATAACGGACTCTCTAAGATCACGAATATTTGCAACGACTAATCTTCCCTTACGGTATAAGAATCCTTCAGCATTTACTGTCCATCCATCTAACTGCTCACCATTTTTGCTATCCCCAAAAATTGGAGATCGATGACGTGGCAATAGAGCTGACAAGTGGCAGTGCATGGTCCATAAACGACACATTAATAGTCAATAAATATATTGGCTCCTCAGAGTTGTGATAAAGTGATCTGGCATAGGAGTGGGCCAGTAGATCGATGAAGAATTTTGACTGGCTTGAAAAGTGTCATGACCGACCAGGCATGACCTTGTCCGACCAGTCACGTGTTTGTCTGCCCAGGCATGACCTTGTTGCCTAGGAAGGACCTTGTCTGCCCAGGCATGACTTTGTCCGACCAGGCATGAACTTGGCCAATCAGTCATGACCATGTCCGACCAGTCAAGTGCATGTCTACCCAGCTAAGTGTGTGTCTGCCCAGCTAAGTGCATGTCAGCCCAGTCAAGTGCATGACTGCTCAGTAAAGGTGTGGCCAACCAGACTGAAGGTGATATGGATTAACTAGATAGAGCAGGACTACATCAAGATTCCCAGAAACGGCTTCAACAAGAATCGGTCTTGGCATACGCGGGAATCTCTCATTTATCCCACAAATTTGGTGTGCTGTTACATTTTGAATATTGTTGTAATTTAAATATAATGAGAATAATAAAATATCCCGATTATGGGGGATATCATCTGTACGATCCTAAGCCTATAAATACAAGGCTTATGGCATCATAAAGGGGACTATTGGAATTTTGAACTTTTGATCTGAATTTTCTAGAGAGAGTACTTGTATTTGAGAGAATTCTTGTATTTTGATAATCTACACTGAAGAAACTCAGTTGAATCAGGTTCATCTGATCTTGAGTGTAGATATATAATCATAACTCTAAGTGGATTAGGCTATTACCATCACATTGGGGTTGAACCACTATAAAATCGTCTGTGTCATTTATTTTCTCTTGAAGGTTTTATCATTTTTGACGTTCTCATGTTGTTGACCAAAAACGCGGTCAACAATTTTGGATTCGATTCTAGATAAGTCTCAATTTCTCATCTTGCCACTGACATTGCTTAACTTGTTGAAGTAGCTGTTGGGGTTTTATGCCCTAATTAAAACCCAAATTCTTTGTAATCTCATTTTATTATCAATAAAAGAATAGAAATCATTTTTTGACTTGGTCAATCACTTTGCTCACATGTTTTATTTTCATGATTATTTGTTTAATATAAACTTCTATTAAATCCTGAGCATATAGCTAATCGTATTTATAGTGACGTAATCACAGTGGAATATAAATATGATTATATGTTCAAAATAAGTTAGTCCTAAGATTAGTTAGTGCACTGGATTTACACTGACTTGCCAATCTACGATATGATCTACTTACACATTACAGTGTTATGTTCTTTCCAGAACATTAGCAAAGTAGATAAGATCGGATGTATTTGTTACATTGGACAGGACCGATATTGAAAGTTGCTAAGATAAGTAAACATACTGTTATTATCTATTCTAGTCATATCATATAGTTGACCACAGGTCAATTCAATCTCAATTCTGAGTGGTTAGTATTCTAACTGATTGTATTATTTGAGTTCTTTGACTTGTTCGTTACCAGCTTACCCTACGGACTGGCCCATACTTACATCTTGGGAACTCGGTAGTATAATTGAGTGGGAGTGTTAATCATAGATACGAACATCTATAGTTTCTGATGAAGAAGTGAATGATGGTTTCCTTTTAGTTTGGTTCAAGGTGTTAAATGATAGAGATCTCATTTCAGTAATTAAATTAGTTTACTGAAATATCATTTACAAGGAACTAAGTTGTTATCCCAAAAATTTGAAAAGAATGACGTGGCAGTAAAATTGGCACATGGCATGAGTTCGTGGGGTGATCTGGCTCAGTAATGGCCCAATACATCAGTTAAGGAATTGGACAGATAGTCAAACCAGATACATCCGACCGAAGAGAATATTTGGTCTAAGGGTTGCTTGGCTCAGACCTTAGTTTAAGGACCCTAATAATTGATTTGAAGCCAAGTCCAAGAAGTTGAAGGGGAGGTTTGGATTTTGGTTCAAAGGATAAGAGCAATAGGTCCGATCGGACCTAAGCTTAGGGGACCTCTTGTTAAGTTTGGCTTGAATGAGTTCAAAGAGAATGACCAAGGCTCAAGTTTTACTCAAGGGGAAAGCCACATAATGGTCGATCGGGTATGTTGTGGAAGGAGTGTACTTGGGCTTGAACAAGGTGAGAAGGAAGAAAGTATACCTCGGACCACCTTGGTCTGAGGAGAATATGTTGAAGTCCGGTCGGGCTTTGGTTGAAAAGGAGAGGCTCGGACCATTTTGGTCCGAGGAGAAGGAGACTATGTCCGATCGGACATACTCATAGGAGAGGTACCTTGGACCATTTTGGTCCAAGGAGATGATATGTAAAAGGTGGCTCGGACCACCTTGGTCCGAGGAGAAAGGTCCAAGGTCAGATCAGACCTTGGTTGAACAAAGGAAGCTCGGACCATTTTGGTCCGAGGAGAGGAGCATTGTGTCCGATCGGACATGATGCCTATGGGGGGTGCCTTGGACCATCTTGGTTCGAGGAGGTGTCATGAAGAGATGGCTCGGACCACCTTGGTCCGAGGAGGAGAGTACAAGGTCCGATCGGACCTTGACTGAAGGAGCCAAAGAGGGTGGTTTGAAGCACCTTAAGCCAAAGAAGACAACCATTGTGTCCGATCGGACACAATGAAGGGGTATACCTCGAATTTGCCCTAGGTAAGAAGCAAAGTAAGTATCCTCGGACCACCTTGGTCCGAGGAGAGCCAAATGTACATGACCTTTAGTCCGAGGAGAGCCATGCACATACCACCTTTGACCCACGAAAAGCTTGAAGAGTAATCAACATGCATGAGAGACTACGTCAAACTACCCGAAACAACCTCAGTGAGAATTGGTCTAAGCATCCGGGAATCTCTCACTCTTCACTCGAATTTAGGGATCAGTTGTATTTTAAACATTTATTTTGTAATATAAATATAAGGTAAATAGTGAAATATCCCTATCTAAGGGGGATATCAGTTGAGAATCCCAGGTCTATAAATAGAGAGTTGGGAGGATCGTAAAAGGACTTTTGGCAAAAATTAAGAGTGAACCTGTGTTCTAGAGAGAGAAAGTGTTTTTCCTGAGAGAACCCTTTTTTGTATTCTGGAATATTTTGCACTGAAGAAATTCAGTTGACACGGTTCATCTGATCTTGAGTGCGAATACAGTAATAAAATCTCTAAGTGGATTAGGCTATTACCGATTATCGGGGCTGCACCACTATAAAATCTCGTGTTATTTACTTTCATTGATAAAAACTGTCTGTTGTCGTTTATTATTCTCTTGAAGGCTTGTCGTAGTTGACTTTCTTACGTCGTTGGCTAAATTCACAGTCAACATAAGTGTTTTATGGATAAAATACAATGAGGGGTAAAATAGTATTTTAGTCCTATCTCATTGTAGACCGTCTATAGAGGATTGAGTGACAATTATGGTTGTAACAATGGATAATTAATAGCGTATCTATATTTGTTATAGAGCGTTCTATGAATTCAAGAGTGCAATTCCAAGTCTATAGTGGAGTCACGAGGAATTAATAAGTTAGTAAATTTATTTGTTAGATTTATGATAACTTATTGGAGCTTGATTTCATAGGCCCATGGTCCCCATTGTACCTTGGATAAAACCATCTAGATAGTCTCAATTAATTGATTTAATCATCAATTAGAATTATCAAAGTTGACCAGGTCAATTTTGGATAGTTTCATAGAGTTGTGTAATTTTGAGAAGAAAAGAGAATTTATGGCAGATTTATTAATTAAGATAAATTGGTATCTAAATTATTAAATAAATTTAAATCAAGGTTCAAATTATAAATAATTAATTTGATAAAAGATTTAAATAATTATTTAATTAATTAAATCAATAGAAAATAATACATGCCTTGATTTTAAGTCCAATGGGCTTATAATCAAATGGAAAATTTCACGGGCCTATAGCCTATGATAATTTCGACCTAGGGCTTCAAAGTGGCTATTATTTTATTTAATTTTTAATTAAATTAAATGGCATAATTAAGTCTATAAAAGGAGTGCTTAGAGAGAAGTCAAAACAGAAGTTTGATAAGTCACAAGTCAGATTTTATGATAGTTTTAGATTCTCTCTAAACACAAGTCCTTTTCGAAACCTCTTTGTTATTTTCTCTTCTTCTCTCCATATCTATCTCATGTGTTGAGAATTGCCCACACTAGTCTAGGTGGTTCTAAGGATACATTGGAAGATTGTGAAGAAAATAGAAGATCGGTTCAGTTTATTGATAATACTCTGCGACAGAGAGGATACAAGAGTTAGAGAAACTGAAGGAATAACTCTTAATTTCAGATATTTAAGATATTTTCATTTAAATTCTTGTTTTTTTTATTAAATCTTTATTTGAAAATATAAATATCTTTTTATTCTATAGTTTTTAATATTTATATTATTTGAAATTTGAACATTGTTTGTTAGATATTTTTATGGATATTTGAAATTGTTTAACCATTTGAGATATTTTAGGGTTGTTATAACTATTTATATTTTATTTTTTAATGGTTAAAATATTAGCTAATAGTTGTAACAACACAAGATATTATTGGAAAATAGTTTAGATATTGATTTTAAAATTTAATATTGGTTAAATTTTGAAAAATATCATCATTTTTTTTCAGCCAATTAATAAAATATATTTTTCTAAATGGGATTTAAATTTACTTGGGTTAATTGTTGATAAATCCTATTTAAATTAAAAAAAAATATTCGTCAAATTAACCTAAAACCAAGTTGATTGTTGATTTAAATTGACTTATCTTTTGTAAAAAATTAATTAATTTGAATTTTTTGATAAATTCAAGATAATTAATTGTCGTATTTTTGCAAATGAAATAAATTTTGGTATTTTTGCACAAATTCATAGAATTGCTCATATAGTAACATGATTAGGCCCATCCAATTATAACATGTCTCTTTACACTATATGTGGTATTTTTGCAATTGGGCTTAGATGCATGTAGTGGCCCATATGTTTGTTAGATATATGGTATTTTGCCAAATAAAATATTCATAAAATGATAAGTTTTATTTGGGCCCATTAAAAAATGTAAAGTTTAAATTCCTCTCTTGTGGGTGATTCCACTTGTGAAGACCCATTTGCTTTGCATGACTATAGTGGGCCTAATCAATTAAAAACAATTAATAAAACGAATGTTTAAATTCCTGTCTTTTGGACCTTGTATGGAAGATAGGGGGCCTTTGTAGTGGGAACGACACACTGGACCCAACCCTCCTCCATACAAGCCCAATTGTTAAGGCCCATTTACCTGAGTTGGACTTAATTGTATAGGTTCATTATATTAGTTAAACGTAAATATTGATTAGCAACAAATTAATTCTAAATTAATTGAATTTGTTTCAATGTGACACTTTAGAATTAATAAGAAATTATAGGACTTTGGTTTTAAAAATTTTAATCTGTTTAATTTTTTTTTAGAAAACCATAGTCATTAATTTTCTAAAAATAAATAATAAAAATACTAATTTTAATTTTATAATGAGATTATTTTAAGAATTTTATTCGATCTCCACCGTTGGTTTAACATAGTCAATAGCTTAATGGGGCCTCGAGGCGCTTTGATTCGTCCCCCTACGGAAGGTGTTCATTAGTTATTTTGACAAGGTTAGATTTCGAAAGATAGATAATTATAGGTCAAATTCTACTAGACTCACCCCTACGGTGACTACTAGGACTAAATCTATGATTATTGAAACCGTTGGTCTAGCTCATAAAATAAGAGATTTTGTTTTCTTATTTTGATCGAATAGTAGGTTGTTAATAATGGTGTCCATTATTAAACGAGTTTACAACTTTATTTAACTAGTGGTATTTTTGACTCTCGCCAACCGGGACAAGGATATTATAGATTAGTTAAAAACCTAAAGAAATAGAGATATGATTGTTTTTGGTATTTTTTTCTCATATCTTACATATTTTTGGTATATGTTGTGCCATTTCTTGAAATTTGTGTGAATAGAAGTTTTATTGAGCAAATGTGATTGATTTCTATTTTATTGGTAATTTGTAGTTTTAAGTTAAGTAGTGTCTGTGCCTACTCCCATCCTTTCTCAACTTCTGATAAAGAAACTCATTGGAGAAAACTTCCTTAATTGGAAGCAGAATATCAACATAGATTTGATTGGTGACAACTCTGAATTCATCATGATTGAGGAATCCCCAGAACGAGTACCGTGTCTGCACGTTAATGATGGCACCGTCAATGCTCGTGATGGTACCATAATTGCTTGGATAGCACCGTCCACGTTCGTGATGGCACCGTAAATTCTTTGATGGCACCGTGTCTGCACGTTCGTGCTCAACTCAACTATGGTCTGACGCAGCTCATGAACGAGATTCAGATTATTGAACCTGTCATGGGTGGACCTAGTAAAGGAGGTGAAAATAAGACTGCTAATGTTGCTACTCATCTAGCTAAGGCTGAAGCTAACCCAACTTCGTCTTCAAAAACTAGAAAAGGAAAGGTGGGCAAAACAACAACCCTAGGCCTACAAAGGCTGCAAAGACGAGTGCACAACCACGTGCACAGACGCCTAAGGAGAAGAACATGAAAAATAAGAAAGGTAAAGATAAGTGCTTTCACTGCAAAGAAAATGGGCATTGGAAACGAGATTGCCCTAAGTTTCTAGCAGCAAAAAACAAAGGTAATGATTATAGTTCATTTATCTTGGAAACATGTGTTTTAGAGAATGATAAATCCGTTTGGATTAATGATTCTGGAACTACTAACCATGTTTGTAACTCTTTACAACTTCTTGAATAGTGGGAGGAAGTGAACGAAGGTGGCTTAAAGCTTAGAGTTGGAAACGGAGCGTTCGTTGCGGTCCAAGCTAGAGGAAGAGCTCGTCTGAAGTTCGGAAATAAATTTTTAATTTTAAAAGATGTATTTTTTATTCCGGATTTTAGTAGAAATTTAATTTCAGTTTCCATGTTGCAATTAGAACGATTTGTTATGACTTTCACAAGTTTTAATATATCTATTTCTTTCAATGGATCACAATTGTGTATTGCGTGTTTGGAAAATGGGCTTTATATTCTGCGACCTAACGAACCCCTCGCTCTTAACAATGATTTATTCAAAGTAACTAAACCTAGGACCAATAAACGTCAAACTAACCAAGCGTCCATTCTCTGCAAAGGGTGATAGGGCCAAAGAACCACTTGGTCTTGTGCATTCAGATGTTTGTGGACCTTTGAATGTACAAGCCAGGGGTGGTTTTGAGTATTTCGTCACTTTCATTGACGATTACTCTAGATACTCATGTCTTTACCTAATGCATAGGAAATCAGAAACATTTTCAAAGTTTCAGGAATTCCTAGCAATGGCTCACAACCAATTAGGTAAAATGTTAAAGATCTTGCAATCTGATAGGGGTGGAGAATATTTGGATATGCAGTTCCAAGATCATTTAACTGAACTTGGGATTTTATCACAACTTACTGCCTCAGGTACTCCACAACAAAATGGTGTAGCGGAACGCCGAAACAGAACTTTATTGGAAATGGTTAGATGCATGCTTAGTTACTCAACTCTACCAACTTCATTCTAGGGACATGAAATTGAAACCGCAAATGACATTCTCAATGTCGTGCCGTCAAAATCTATCCCCAAAACACCTTTAGAACACTGGAATGGTCGTGAACCTAGTTGACGCCATTATAGAATCTAGGGGTGTCTCGCTCACGTCCTGAGGAAAAAGGAGGGAAAGCTAGAATCGCGAACTGAAGTTTGCATGTTTGTTGGCTATCCTAAAGGTACTCGGGGTGGAATTTTCTATAGTCATTCAGAAAAGAAAGTGTTTACTTCTACAAATGCTACTTTTATGGAAAATGACTATGTTCAGAATTTTAAACCTCGCAGCAAAGTAGTTTTAGAGGAGATGGTTAAAGAATTGACTCCAACCAATGTTCCATCGTCATCAACGCGAGTTGATGATGAAATTCCCACTCTTCATGTACAACCAACGCAAGTCGATTTAAATGAACAAAGTACCACTGTTCTTGAGCAAACAGTCACGGAGCCTCGTCGTAGTGGGTGGGTTTCTAGGAACCCAGTTCGCTATGGTTTGGATGGTGAAACCAATATGGTAGTGATGATGATCCATTGTCTTTCAAACAGGCAATGGCTGGCCCTGAAAAGGAACTATGGCCCGAAGCCATGAAACAGGAAATGGAGTCCATGTACTCAAATTCCGTCTGGGATCTTGTGGAAGCACCTAGTGACTTTAGGGCCATTTGGTGCAAGTGGATCTACAAGAAGAAACGAGGTGTTGATGGAAATATCGAGACTTATAAAGCTCGATTAGTGGCAAGGGTTATACCCAAAGAGAAGGCCTGGACTATGAGATTTGGCAAATGGACGTCAAGACAACTTTTCTTAATGGAAAGCTTGACGAGGTCATTTATATGGATCAGCCAGAAGGATTTAGAGTATCTGGACAAGAATGAAAAGTTTTCAAGTTGAGTAGGTCCATCTATGGACTTAAGCAAGCTTCTCATTCCTAGAATCTTAGGTTTGATGAAATAATCAAAACCTACGGCTTTGAACAAAATATTGATGAGCCCTGTGTTTACCAAGTGAAGGCAAATCAAATAGTGGTATTCCTGGTTCTTTATGTAGATGATATCTTACTCATTGGAAACAATGTTAAGAAATTATCAGATGTGAAGAATTGGCTGAGCACTCAATTCCAGATGAAGGATTTGGGTGAAGCAAGTTATGTTCTAGGTATCCAGATCATCAAGGATAGAAAGAACAAACTTTTAGCTCTATCTCAAGCAGCTTACATTGATAAAGTGCTTGAACGTTTCTCAATGACAAATTCCAAGAAAGGGTGTCTACCGTCCCGCCATGGAATTCATCTTTCAAAGAAGCAGTCTCCCCAGACTCCTGAAGAGGAAGATGCAATGAGAAAAGTTCCTTACGCATCTGCAGTTGGAAGTCTGATGTATGCCATTTTGTGTACTAGACCAGATATCTGCTATGCAGTGGGAGTAGTGAGCAGGTATCGGTCAAACCCAGGACCGGAACATTGGATAGCAGTTAAGCATATCCTGAAGTATTTGAGACGGACAAGGGATTATATGTTAGTCTACAAGGGTGGTGTTTTGAACCTTGTAGGCTACACCGATTCAGATTTTTCAGACTGATGTCGACGACAGAAAGTCTACTACTAGAATGGTGGTTACTCTTGGGGGTGGAGCTGTGATTTGGAGAAGCGTAAAGCAGCCTGCAATCTCATATTCCACCATGGAGGCCGAGTACATAGCCGCGTCAGAAGCAGCTAAGGAAATAGTCTGGCTAAAGAAGTTCTATTCGAATCTTGGTGTTATTCCAGAAATGGATAAACTGCTTGTGTTGTTTTGTGACAATATAGGAGCGATAGCCAACTCGAAAGAACCTCGAAGTCACAAGAGGAGTAAGCGTATAGAAAGGAAGTATCACATTATTCAACAATATGTGGCCAAGGGAGATGTGAACGTTATGAAGATTTCAACTGAAGACAATCTTGTAGTTTCGTTTACAAAGACACTACCAGAAGCTACATTTGATAAGCATATCAAGGAAATGGGATTAGTAGAATTAAGGCATTAGTTTCAATTAGTGCAAGGTTTGTTGGGGTTTTATGCCCTAATTAAAACCCAAATTCTTTCTAATCTCATTTTATTAGTTATGAACATACTTACATCTTGGGAACTCGGTAGTATAATTGAGTGGGAGTGTTAATCATAGATATGAACATCTATAGCTTCTGATGAAAAAGTGAAATGATGGTTTCCTTTTAGTTTGGTTCAAGGTGTTAAATGATAGAGATCTCATTTCACTAATTAAATTAGTTTACTGAAATATCATTTACAAGGAACTAAGTGTTTTAAGGATAAAATACAATGAGGGGTAAAACGGTATTTTAGTCCTATCTCATTGTAGACCGTCTATAGAGGATTGAGTGACAATTATGGTTGTAACAATGGATAATTAATAGCGTATCTATATTTGTTATAGAGCATTCTATGAATTCAAGAGTACAATTCCAAGTCTATAGTGGAGTCACGAGGAATTAATAAGTTAGTAAATTTATTTGTTAGATTTATGATAACTTATTGGAGCTTGATTTCATAGGCCCATGGTCCCCATTGTACCTTGGATAAAACTATCTAGATAGTCTCAATTAATTGATTTAATCATCAATTAGAATTATCAAAGTTGACCAGGTCAATATTGGATAGGTTCACAGAGTTGTGTAATTTTGAGAAGAAAAGAGAATTTATGGCAGATTTATTAATTAAGATAAATTGGTATCTAAATTAATAAATAAATTTAAATCAAGGTTCAAATTATAAATAATTAATTTGATAAAAGATTTAAATAATTATTTAATTAATTAAATCAATAGAAAATAATACACGCCTTGATTTTACGTCTAATGGGCTTATAATCAAATGGGAAATTTCATGGGCCTATAGCCCATGATAATTTCGACCTAGGGCTTCAAAATGGCTATTATTTTATTGATTTTTTAATTAAATTAAATGGCCTAATTGAGTCAATAAAATGAGTGCTTAGAGAGAAGTCAAAACAGAAGTTTGAAGTCACAAGTCAGATTTTCTAATAGTTTTAGATTCTCTCTAAACACAAGTCCTTTTCTAAACCTCTTTGTTATTTTCGCTTCTTCTCTCTATATCTATCTCATGTGTTGAGAATTGCCCACACTAGTCTAGGTGGTTCTAAGGATACATTGGAAGATTGTGAAGAAAATAGAAGATCGGTTCAGTTTCTTGATAATACTCTGCGACAGTGAGGATACAAGAGTTAGAGAAACTGAAGGAAGGACTCTTAATTCCGCTGCGTATACTGTAAGTATTATATTATTTGTTTCTCTTTGAATTCAATTTTAGAAACATGTTTTAGGCTATCTCGTATTAATTTGTTTAATATTAGATATACATGAAAATAAATAAAGATCCTGTATAAGCTAATCCAACAGTAGCACTGTGTAGCAATCGTATTTGCTTTTCCATGAGGATATTTCAAAGTGAAATCATAATTTGCCTTGTACTCGACCTTTCTTCTTTGCCTCAAATTCAAGTCTCTTTGAGTAAAGAGATATTTTAAACTCTTATTAATAGAATATAATTCAAACTTTGCCCCATATAAGTAACATCTCCAAATTTTCAAGGCAAAAATCATTGCTGCAAGTTCCAAGTCTTGTGTGGGATAATCCTTCTCATGTGGCTTCAATTGGCATGAAGCATAGGAAACAACCTTGCCATTTGGCATGAGAACTCCACCTAAACCAGTACCAGAGGCATCAGTGAATACCATAAATGGTTCATCACTATTAGGCACAATGAGAACAGGCGTCGCAGTCAATCTTGGCTTAAGTTCTCTGAAAGTTTCTTCACAACTGTGATCCCTCACGAACTTTAAACCCTTTCTTGTTAGCTTTGTCAAAGGCATAGAAATTCGAGAAAAATACTCCAGGAAGCAACGATAGTAACGTGCTAACCCAAGAAACTTCGAACCCCCGTAACGCTCTTTAGTCTTTCCCACTGCAAGCTAGAATCTATCTTTGAAGAATCCATAGTAATGCTTTCTTGAGATATTACATGCCCTAAGAATTTGACCTCGGTCATCCAGAAGTCACATTTCTCTTTCAGCATATAACTGACGATCTCTCAATGTTTACAACACAATTGTTAAGTGTTCTGCATTGCCCTCAAGTGTCTTGGAATACAACAAAATTTCATCAATAAAAACAACTACAATCTTATCCAAATAGGGTCTAAAGATTCTATTCATAAGGTCCATAAATGTTGCAGGTGCATTCATCAATCCAAATCGCATCGCCAAAAAGTCAAAGTGTCCATAATGCGTTCTGAAATCAGTTTTAGGAATATCCTCTTCCTAAATCCTCAATTGATGATAGCCTAACCTTAAGTCAATCTTGGAAAAACACTTTGAACATATGAGCTGATCAAACAACTCATATATCCTTGGCAATGGATACGTGTTCTTAATTTTCATCTGAATTAATTTCTTATAATCGACACACAATCACAAGGATCCATCAGATTCCTTGGCAAACAAAACTAAAGCTCCCATGGGGAAGTACTGTTCCTGATGTACCTTATCCATTAGCTCACCCAATTACTTTTTCAATTCATCCAACTCTGCAGGTGCCATGCGATAAGAGGTAGTAGAATCTAGTTGAGTCTCGGGAATCAAATCAATGCAAAATTTGATCTCTCTATCAGGTGGTAGTCCTGGCTAATCCCCAGGAAATACATCTGGAAAGCCACTAACCACTGATATCCAAGGAAACTTGTCTAGAGGCCTAGACTTATCCTCAATTGCAAACAGACTCCCATAACACTCTAAGTTTCTTTTCCCACCTAAACATGCCTTAAGGATAGGATCCTGCCTTACTGCATTCATGTTGGCTCGACATACAATGAAATCTCCACTTGGAGTTAAAGGAGTCACCCTTTTGCGTGAGCAATCAACAATGGTTTGGTACTTAGACAACCAATCCATGCCAAGAATCACATAATATTGTCCTATAGGTAACACCATCAGGTTTCCTAATAAATTATTCCATTCAAACACAATACAATCGATTTGCAGATAATTGATAATTCACCATGCCCTCCCATAAGTACACTCAACTGCAATGTAGGACTAAAAGTTTCCCAACTCAAACCCAACATGCTAGCAAACCTTAATGTTATACAAGAATGAGATGCACTAGTATCAAATAATAAATGAGCCCAAGAGGGTGAGATAAGAACCACACCATCCATAACTCCCTGGCATGCTCCTCCTTGCACATCATCACTACTAAGAGCATAGGCTTGATCAGAGGATTTTTCCTTTGCTTTCCCTTTTCCTTGACCATATGGCTTGTGCTTGCACTAGAGCCTCCCCCGGGATTGAACCCTCTCTAACTTCCAGCAGAAATAGGAGATTGAAAACACAGCGAGTACCCCTGGTTGAATCCTGAACCTTGGGGCTAGAACTGATGTTGATATTGGGATTGTTGCCCTGGTGTGGGCAATTTTTCTTCTTATGACCCTGTTGGCCACAACTGAAACACCCAAACGGCCCAAAAGATTTGCTACTATTGCTACCCCTACTAAGTTGTTGTCCTTGGGATAACCATCGCCCTTGGTTCTTCTTGTTCATTTTCCTATCATTTCCTCTTTCTCAGGCCGGATTCTTTATTTTAATTCCTTCTTGATGAGCTTCAGCCCCGTAAGGCTGCTGTCACACACTCATTCAAATTTCCAAAGGTCATAGGGCAAGTGGACCCAACATTGAAGGGAGTAAGGGACGGAGGAACTGCTCAATTAAAAGAGGTTGATCGACCATACCAGCATAAACATAGGAAGATAACTCTACAAACTTCATGTAGAATTCATTCACTCACATCCATCATTATCTAGTCATTCTGTGATCTCATTAACCTATCATTGATCTTAAGCAATCAAATGATCCAATCAAGTCCGCCTATGAGATGGGTTAAAATGTTGTTCTTCGAAAACCCATCTCAAAATTTCCTCAAGTCATCCCATGAGTTCCACTCATCCTACTTAAGGCTTCCTACCAATCTGGTGCGCTCCTTTCCAACTTGGGCAGATTAATATTAACATGATACTCCTTAGGTGTTCCCATAATGTTTAAACTCTTCTTTATATTCCTCGACCATCTTTCAGCAACCATGGAATCCTTTCAACCTTTAGACTTAAGCATTTGAATCTGACGGAAGATCTGGAAGTGATTGCTCTATCAAGCAGCTGGATCCATCTGTTTGGCAGGAATGCCTCTTAAAGCCTCAAGAATGGCGTTCACAGGGAATGCAACAAGCGGAGAAGGAACCTCAGCTTCAAGGACATCATCTGCAGGCCTTCTCCTTGTTTCCCTTCCTTTCGGAGGCATTTTCTTAGGCCAGTAAATCAAAAGCTAACTAGTTAGTGAGGAATGGATGCTATCTATGTACATACGCATTTTATAGATCAAAGTACTTTATTTTAAAATAAGTTTAATCTATTTGGTGACACACTCTGAGCTATTTGATCCCAGTGCTATGATACCATTTTTCTGTCACACCCCGAGCCCTAGGCCGTGGCAGATTTGTAATATCCATAACTTGGGTGGTCAAAGGTCAAACTTTGACCCTCGTTGAAATATAGTCTTTTTAAATGATCATTTAATTTATATTAAATCGTACTATAATAATAAGTTAAAATACTGAAATAACTCTTATAGTTATATATAAAAATATTAGTAATAAAAGTATGATCATTTATCATTATACATAAAACAATAATATTCCCACAGTCATGTAATCACCAAATAGTTAAATTTAATAAGTCATACACACCCAAAATAATACTTAGCATCCACCATTCCTCATCCCTAACTATTTCATAGCTCATTCAGATATACCGATCATTAGATTCCAAGTCGAATACATATATAAAATGCTCAAAAGATAAGACAATGACACGAAATAGAAATAGGCTAAACACATTGGCCCCATCAATAATTCATCTTTTCCACGTTCGCGTCACTAGGCTCCTGGAATGGGAGAGATAGGGGTGAGCTTATAAAGCCCAGTAGGAAAACAACTAATAACATAGGGCCCAAAAGTTTAATACAATCCCTGCATGGTTAGCTTTGAAAACAAAACATACATCATCATGTATAAAACAAAATAAAGAAACCACAAATAATCATAAGAGCATAGCTACAAGTGCACATCACACCGTCCACTGGATCCCTAGTTCCCGTAGCCCACCATAGAAAATCCGACATCCTAAACTGGGTAGCCGAACCTGATAACCACCACAAAGGGGAGGCTCAGAACACTTCCTGTATATAGATGCTAGGTCTTTACACCTACAGGTGAGTGAACACATGATCTACCTATGATGACACAGAGACTAGGTCGTGAAACAACAACATGCACCAATCATGATCACTATGGCTCTCATCGGTATAACCAAATGTAGGTAAACATGAAAAGAAAGAAACATATTCCCTTTATATTTTAGAAAATTGGGTAGCATAATAGCTACATTTGAATAAACCCAAAAATCATAACCTACATAAATAAGTGAACAAAAATATATATATTTGGCACTCAGTGCCCTCAAAACAGATCATAATACATTCAGGTTAAGTTTTCAAAATTTCAAACATCTTATAAATATCAAAATTGGAATATGTTGAATGCAATTTAATACAAATAAAATAAGTCCAATAGTGTAGTTGAGTCTCTACCTCTTTAGAATTTAATTTGAGCCCAAAGCGACGCTCCTAAGCTTAACGATGATCTTAGAATGATTTAGTCCGATTTTTAATATCACGTTTTTCCTACGTGCACAAAATGAGCAAACGATTATCATTATAGCATTCCTTATTCAAAATCGTGTTCAATGACATATAATATGACCATATTTAAAATTTCAAGTTCCGGAACCTCACCCAAGCGGTGCACAATAGCGGTTGGTGGCGGTACCGGAAACGTCAACGAATATATGCATGGCATATTTCAAAACGATCCTCTCGATGAGTACATCATGAAAGTACAACTCCTTCACCCAAATGACCTCCGGTGTCGCCGGAAAATGCTTCCAAAGGGGTGAAGATACCCAAAATCTTGCTGGAGAAAAATGGCGAGTTTACCGGAATGACCTAGTGGGCGACGATCCTCTCACGATGCTAATTCCAACGGTACCACCCACTCGCCGAACGGTGGTCGGAGTTCGCCGGAAAGTCTCCTCAAAGTTCGACGGCGAAACTTCAGAGTGATCGTACATGCGCGTCCTTGCTCCGATGGTCACCAAATTTCGAGGTTGTCGTCGTCGCCGGTCAGGGAAGCTGCAGCTCCGGCGCGTGCTAGAAATGGTGTTCCGATGGTGGCTCATCTGAAGCTTTCTGTCCGGTACTTTGGAGAGAAAGAAAATAGACAGAGTAGTCGGGGAAGAAGAGGGAAAAGGAAAAAAGAAAGAAAATGGGACTTTGACCTAGGTGGGTCCCACCTCTATATAAAATAAAAATATTATATTTATTATTTTTTTTTCCTGAGACTTTACACATATATTCAACCACTCGAGCTAACCCCAAGTGACTCCTGTAATATTTGTTGATTGATCTTTTTAAAAATAAGTATGCCATTCCTTTTTTTTTAAAGCGATTTTTATATAGTTAAATTAGTTGTTCTTTATAAATTTGAGTCCCACATTGTAAAAAACTTTATTTCCTACCACATAATTTCTGAAATCTATACCCTATTAGCTTTTGTGATTTTTCCATACTTCAACCCAACATAAATGTAATTAAGTAATTATCTAAATAAGTATTCTTTAGCTGAATGGGGTTTAAATGCCAAGAGAATTACTAAAGGGCACTTTATGGTGCAACATCCTAAAACATAGTATATTATTATTGGTACAATTTAAAATCGGCGCTATGTGAGACCCACAAGTAATTAGCACCAAGTACAATGGGTCATGTTATAGGGTGTTGGATGTTATATATGGGCTCGCCTTTTTTGGCAACTGAATACCTGTGCGATACTTTGATTCTTTTAAGTCAAGATTTGCCTTCCAACAATTCGAGTGACAATAAGCACACTTTTTGTTCATTGTTTGTCTCTTACACATTTTTCATCTCTAAAACAACTCCCACCGAGTTATGCTCACATGCATCTATGAGTGCATCCATGCCTCAAGACTCTCTAGCCAAGATACTCATATTGTCCATAGGTTCCCACTATGGTAAGGAAAATCCCAACACCAATGATCACCCACGACATTCACAAGTCAGTAGCATTATGTATGGTCAACACTAAGCTAACGTGCTAATGTCTCTCATTATGCCCCATTCGATACCGTTTATATAACGACCCAAAATCACTAATGTGGCTTAAGGGCCTTGATTAGTGTGCCGGGAGGGCATGATTGGCTTATGTATGAATTTAATAACTTAATGCATGATTATATGATAAGCATGCTAGTATGTTTATATGAATGTAAATGTGATTATATGCTATAATTGTGAGAACCACATTATTATGTGGGTAAATCTGCAGCATGCGACTTGAGGCGATCCTAGGGAACTCGCTAGCGGGAAAGTCACAACGAGACTTAATACTTGACTTTGGGAAAGTCAAGGGGTATTTCAGGTATTGGATGGTTATTTAGGTTATTGGGTTATGAAAATAAATAATTGGAGATATATTTGAGGTTAGGAAGTCTAGGTGGGAATATTGGAGAATTTTACCATTTTGCCCTCGGGAACGTTTCCGGGACCCCGAGCCTCGGGATTAGCTTAATTACTTAAGGATAGACTGAGTAAAAACTCAGAACTCGTTGGAAACAAAACAACTGACCTTCCCTCTTTCTCCCTTTCTCTCTCTAAGAACACTACAGAAAATTTAAGGAAAACTCAGCTAGAATTCAGTGGATTGAGCTGGAATTTGTGAAGGATTAATCTAGTGTTCAGCTAAGGGGTTCAACCAGGATTAAGGAAAGTCATAAGCTTTGTGCATGGTGTTTAATTTTGTGATTATGGATGGGTTTTGAGGTGTTTATGAATTTTGATATTGAAGGATTGAATTGAGGCTGAAACTTGGAAGTTAGCAAAAAAAATCTTTAAGAAAGTTGGTTCATCAAAGATGGTAAGCTCCAATTCATGATTTAGTGTTTGAATTCTGAGTTTCTATGATTGGTTTTGTTGTTTTTAAGCTTTTGGATTTCAGAGATTAAAGTGGGATTTTGATGGGTTTCTAGGTTGGGTTTTGGTTGGATTATGTTGCTGGAATCATGATAGAAGTTTTGTGATAATTGAGTTGTGGAATTGGGATAGTTTTGGATTTTTTTTTAGTGAGGTTTGAGAGTTAAAAATGGAGGTTTTTCTGGGTTCGAAGGGGTCGGGCCGTGTCATAGTTCTTGGTGAGCTACGGCCCTCTGAAGCTGAAGTGTGATAAGGAAGGAAGGCGGGCCGCGGCTGTAACGCCCCAAACTTCAGGGACCATTACGGTGTGCCTTGTAAACAGTGCTAAACTCGCTAATCGAGTCATTTGGCCAAAATCGTGAACTAAGTATGATTAGCGGTTTAGGGATTAAGAACTTTGGTTAGGATGTAACGTTTCACTAGAACGTTTAGTTTATACATTGGGATCCCGAAAATATAATTTTCAGAGTTTATTATAGAAAATATTTACAACAGGCCGTTCTAAGCGGCAAAACAGGGTTCAACCCTAGTTCCACTTTAAAACCTCAGCCGTGGCGGACGAGCAGCTGCATATGTACACGTGATCACCTAAGCTCTCCAACTCAAGGATGGTCCAACTTCCTCTTGCCTTTACCTGCACCACGTAGCACCCGTGAGCCGAAGCCTAGCAAGAAAACACAGAATAACATGATATAATATCAAAAATAACCATAGTAACCACTCAGGACTATCACTCCAAGCAAATAGGTGACAATAGCCAAAATTCACAATAATGAGCATCGCTCCTTCTAGCCATGTGACGATAGGGTCACCAGGGCTTAGCTGATAAATGATCTTTTCATAAGTTTGATTAGGACAGGTGCATGGTGATTAGTCACCAACATAACCTTCCTCACGACTCTAGAGTCGAAACTATGGACAACGTCCCTTAGCCATGTGACAAATGGTCACCGGGGTCATATACCTTGGCTATAATCATCTGGTCGTAGACCAGGCAAGCGCTTATGGTTCTCATTGACCTTCCGGTCGGTCCAGCATTAATACCCCATATGAGTCATTCAATGCCGACCTTGATTGGATCCAATCTTTATTTGGCCCGGCGTTCACAACGCACTGCCACTTCTGACCCTTGGGTCGGTAAAACGCGACCAGTGCTCAATCCGTGGTGAGCCTAACTGATAAGTCACAGCTTCACAGACGGATCTGGCACCATTGTCGATTCTGACTAATAAGTCAGCGCCATACACAGGTAAGCCATGCCACCAACATATACCACATGTCCAATATCCAATAACAAGTATTCAGCATGCTTACACAACATATATTAGTACAATTAGGACTATGCATTAACACAGAGGCTCAAGCTCTGAACGGTATCACACCCAGTATACAAAGCATGTCCTAATCACATGTTTCTCATGCATCATATGCAATATATCCAGCAATCCAACATGCACCAATAACAGCCATGCATGTCACATTTAACAGTCAACCAACATGCATCAAGAATAGCCATGCATGTCATACATAATAATCAACCAACATGCATCAATAATAACCATGCATGTCCCATATACACAGGGTGCAGTTTTCTTACCTCAAAGCCGAGCTAGAACGATTAAGAGAGCAACCCTTGAGAACGATCAACTTTTAGTCCTTTAGCAGCCACCTAGTCATAACCAAATATAAGGTATCATTAATAAAAATGATAACTGAGGGTTCCCAAACCAAAACCCAGCCCCCGAGACCTCAAATACTACCCAACCGGGTACTAGGTCCAACCCCGAGGCCTATTGTTTGAATCCCTAAGCTAAAAACCACTTTTTAGCAAATTTGGCCTTAAGGGCCGCAGCCCCCAAAAGTTGTGCCGCGGCACGCCCCCAAACAGAGAGGCCCCCATCTGCCAGACGCGCATGGGCCGCGGCACGCAAAAGCTGTACCGCGGCACCCAGCCCAGTTCAGCCTAAAACCAGCACGCGAACTCAGAATTTGCCCCTGCATTTTCCCTTAGAACCAGCCCCTCAAATTAGCCCAAAACCCCTTCCAAACACTCATTCAAACCTCTAGACACCACCCATAACCTCCCCTCATCAAAAACCAATCTAATCACCCTTCAAAACCCCTTTGAATCCAAACTTCCAACAAGAAATCAAAGCTGTAAAACCAAAGAAGAAAACAGAGTATCACTTGAGTTCAAAGACTAAAACTCACCTCAAACACAGCTTTGAATCCCCTTTGATGGTTGTTATAGGTTCCCTAGCTGCCACCTTTAATCCCCTAGCTCAACACCTCCATTTGAGCTCTCAAAATCCAAGGAAAGGTGAGGAAAGATGCTTGTACGGGATGGAAGGGAGAAAGAGAGGATATGCTCTGTTTTACTCTGCCTTCTACAGCCTACTAAACCTCATGTATATCCAAGCCAAATGACCTAAATGCCCCTAGGTCTTTTAAAGGCTTCTAAACACTCCCAAGGGTAAAATCGTCCTTTACAACCTATACCGTTAATCATAATTAACGCTCTCCAATTCCTGCTATTCTCAATATTCTCAATCATCAATAAATCGTATCTCATTACCCTTTAATTCCCGGTAATGCTCTAATCATTAAATTCACCCCGAGACTCACCCCGAGCCCCGAACTTAAACCTGTTATGACTAGACCGAACGCTTACACCCCATGATCGTCTCATGTCGATAAGCTCGAACCAATCCACCTTATAATGTGGCTATACTAGTCAATCACAATCATGCACCCAAAATATACAATTATGCCCACAGTGGCCAAATTACCAAATTACCCTCATAATTAACATATGAGCCCATATGCATGCATTCACCATCATATAATAATATAATTCACGTAAACATGCATATAATCATTAAATATTATAATAAATCAATTATGGCCCTCCCGGCCTCCTAATAAAGGTCCTAAACCTTATTAGGAAATTTGAGGCATTACAGCGGCATGGGGCTTGTAGGGTCACGGCCTCTGTCTAATTCTGAGTGTGGGAGGGCTCTGTTTGAGGGCCATCCCGCGGCATGGGAGGCTAAAGCCACGACCCTTAAGGGAATTTTGGATTTTGGCATTTTAACACATGGAAATTTAACCTAGAGTGCTCGGGATCGAATCTACTATTGTGCTTGGTGGATTTCGATGTTCCAGAGACTAGAACCTTATTTAGAAGCCCTTTTGCAATTATTAATGGTATCTCTTATCTTGGTTGTGACTAGGTCTAAGCTAGGGGCTCGGGAAACGAATCGTGCTCAAGAGGCATCTCGCATAACTAGTTTATTTGGAAACTAAAGGTAAGAAAATTGCACCCGGTTGTGGATTTATAATGGGACTAAGGGTTCCCTATTTTGTATGCTTTGTTAAGGTCGTTATTATGCCACATAAACAGTAGACAGACGACCTAAGAGTGCTGAAGTTTACACTAGTGCACAGGGCGCAGCAGGGCGTTACAACTTGGTATCAGAACGTCCTAGGTTTAAAGGTTCCTGAAGACTGGCTTGACATGTACATTCGCTACTAGAGACAAGCTCGGTTCAGGGTTTGGTAATGTGTATATGTGCTTATATGCTTGTATGCCTGGAATAAATTATGAATGTTGTCATTTATTGGATTAATAGGAAGCATGACATACTGATAGGGCCTGACCCTTGACTGCTGTGTGAAAATAATGAGGCATGCTTATTAGCATCGCCGTGCATGTACATGGATATTTGAATGATTAACTACATATTATGTATGGATGAATGCTTATATCTTAGCTGTTGTGTGGTAATGTTGGGGCATGCTTATTAGCAATGCCAGTGCATGTGGATAAATGCCTATATCTTGATTGTTTGTGATTTGTTATATTCCTTTGGTGGATTTCGGAGAAGCATTTACCCTGTCATCATGGTTTGACTATCGAGCTGTTGATTATAGATTGACTTGGATAGCTATGCGTCCAAGAAAATCTACGTGACTAGCTGGCACTAGGTCTGGGACTGGAGGTGATGACCAGGGCCAAATTCCTCCGCCAGTTCCTGAGAACTGGTAGTAACTTATGGAAGATATGCAAGTACGGTTACAGAGCCAAGATGAACAGATTTGTCTGCTGCGACAGCAAGCTCCATCAGGATGAGCTGCCCATATTGTACCACCTGCAGTGGTACCAGTTGTACAGCCAGGAGAGGTTGGGAACAAGTGGGAGCCGTTATATGAGCGGTTCAGGAAGCAGCAGCCCCCAATCTTTGAGGGAGGACCTGATCCGTTGAAGGCCAGGCAATGGCTGACTATGATTACTACTATTCTGGATTTTATAAGGATAGAAGGACATGACAGAGTGGCCTGTGCCATATATATGTTGAGAGAGGACGTCCGCATCTGGTGGGAAGTGGCTTCACAGACCAGGATGGTTTGTGAGTTTTTAGATGTATTCCCTGAGGAGTTACCAGAATTGCTGCAGCGCAGGGAGATTCAGTTTGTTATCGAGTTAGCACCGGGGATAGAACCAGTATCAAGAGTACCATATAGGATGGCACCAGTAGAGTTGAAGGAATTGAAGATACAGCTACAGGAACTTCTGGATTTAGGATTCATTAGGCCTAGTTACTCTCCATGAGGCGCTCCAATTTTGTTTGTTAAGAAGAAGGACGGGCCTCTGAGGATGTGTATAGATTACAGGGAATTGAACAAGTTGACTATTAAGAATAAGTACCCTCTACCAAGGATCGATGACTTATTTGATCAATTACAGGGAAAGACGGTGTTCTCAAAGATTGATCTTCGATCAAGGACGAGGACATACCGAAGAAGGCCTTCCGAATGCGGTATGGGCCTTATGATTTCTTGGTCATGTCTTTTGGTTTGACCAATGCCCCAGCAGCTTTCATGGATCTGATGAACAGGGTGTTCACCAATTTCTTAGATCAGGTCGTCATTGTCTTCATCGACGACATCTTAGTGTACTTCAGTTCAGAGGCAGAGCACAAACGACATCTTCGACAGGTCTTACAGAGGTTAAGGGTGCATAGGTTATATGCCAAGTTTAAAAAGTGTGAGTTTTGGTTGCAAGAGGTGACTTTTCTTGGGCACATAGTTGGCACAGAGAGGATTAAGGTGGATCCATCCAAGGTGGAAGCAGAGAGAGAGTGGCCAAGGCCAAGGAACGCCTCGGAGGTGCAGAGTTTCCTCAGGTTAGCAGGTTATTACAGGCGGTTTGTAGAAGGATTCTCAAAGATTGCTTCACCAATGACAGAGTTGACACAGAAGAACCAGAAGTTTGTTTGGTCAGAGAAGTGTGAAGAGAGTTTCCAAGAATTGAAGCGATGACTTGATACTGAACCTGTGTTAAGTCTTCCTTCGGAGGAAGGAAAGATTGTGGTATATTGTGATGCCTTAAGGTTGGGTTTGGGCTGTGTGTTGATGCAGGAAGTTCAACAAAATGTCTTGGCAGGGGTAGCTAAGGATTATTCTGTTTCTGAGGCTGGTATGCTTCGATATCAGGGGCGAATTTGTGTTCCGGCAGATGAAGAGATCAGACGAGAGATACTAAATGAGTCTCACACTATTCCATACTCACTTCATCTGGGTACCACGAAGATGTATCAGGATCTACGAACATTATACTGGTGGCCCGGGATGAAGAAGGATGTGGTAGAGTATGTGCCAGATGTTTGACATGTCAGGAGGTGAAGGCTGAGCATCAGCGACCAGCGGGATTACTTCAGCCTTTGGGTATTCCAGAGTGGAAGTGGGAGGACATTACCATGGATTTTGTGGGAGGTCTACCCATGACAGTGGGACTCTATGACTCGGTATGGGTGATAGTGGATAGATACACCAAGTCAGCTCATTTTCTGCCAGTAAAGTCGACCTACATAGTGGAATAGTATGCAGAGTTGTATGTGAGGGAGATAGTTCATCTCCATGGGGTTCCTAAGTCTATTGTGTCTGATCGAGACCCTATCTTTACCTCCATGTTCCAGGGAGCTCTGGAGAGAGCCATGGGGACTAAGTTGAAATTTAGCACAGCTTTTCATCCTCAGACTGATGGACAGTCTGAGAGGACGATTCAGGTGTTAGAAGATATGCTTAGGGCTTGTGTGATTGACTTCGAGGGATCTTGGAGTAAGTATCTCCCGTTGATTGAATTCTCATATAACAATAGTTATCAGTCCAAGATTGGAGTGGCTCCTTATGAAATGCTATATGAATGGAAGTGTAGATTTCCCATTCATTGGGACGAGATGGGTGAGAGAAAGTATTTGGGGCCAGATATGGTTCATAAGACAAGTGAAGCCATTGAGAATATTCGAGCCAGAATGGTTGCTTTGCAGAGTAGACAGAAAAACTACGCTGATCCCAAGTGTAGAAACGTGGAGTTCCAGGTTGGGGACCCTGTGTTTCTGCAAGTCTCACCATTGAGAGGAGTGAGGAGGTTTGGAGTAAGAGGCAAACTGAGCCCTCAGTTTGTTGGACCTTTTGAGATTCTAGAAAGGGTTGGACAAGTGGCTTACAGGTTACTCTTGCCACTGTCGTTGTTGGGAGTTCACGATGTATTTCATCTCTCTATGTGGCGGACGTATGTCTCAGATTCGACGCATGTATTGAAGTATAAGGACTTAGAATTGTAGACAGATTTGTCCTATGAGGAGCGAACGGTTTAGATTTTAGATCGGAAGGACAAAGTTCTACAAAATAAGATGATCCTATTAGTTAAAGTGTTGTCGAGAAGTAGCAAGGTCGAGAAAGAGACCTGGGAGCTAGAGACGATGATGCGGGATTAGTATCCCGAGTTATTCAGGTAAATTTTGAGGACAAAATTCTCAGTAGGATAAGATAGTTGTAACGACCCAAAATCACTAATGTGGCTTAAGGGCTTTGATTAGTGTGCCGGGAGGGCATGATAGGCTTATGTGTGAATTTAATAACTTAATGCATGATTATATGATAAGCATGCTAGTATGTTTATATGAATGTAAATGTGATTATATGCTATAATTGTGAGAACCACATTATTATGTGGGTAAATCTGCAGCATGCGACTTGAGGCGATCCTAAGAAGCTAGCTAGCGGGAAAGTCACAACGGGACTTAATACTTGACTTTGGGCAAGTCAAGGGGTATTTCAGGTATTTGATGGTTATTTAGGTTATCGGGTTATGGAAATAAATAATTGGAGATATATTTGAGGTTAGGAAGTCTAGGTGGGAATACAGGGGAATTTTACCATTTTGCCCTCGGGGACGTTTCCAGTACCCCAAGCTTTGGGATTAACTTAATTACCTAAGGATAAACTGAGTGAAAACTCAGAACTCAGTGGAAACAAAAGAACCGACCTTCCCTCTTTCTCCCTTTCTCTCTCTAAGAACACTACAGAAAACTTAAGGAAAACTCATCTGGAATTCAGTGGATTGAGCTGGAATTTGTGAAGGATTAGTCTAGTGTTTAGCTAAGGGGTTCAACTAGGATTAAGGTAAGTCATAAGCTTTGAGCATGGTGATGAATTTTGTGATTATGGCTGGGTTTTGAGGTGTTTATGAATTTTGATATTGAAGGATTGAATTGAGGCTGAAACTTGGAAGTTAGGTCAGAAATCTTTAAGAAAGTTGGTTCATCAAAGAAGGTAAGCTCCAATTCATGATTTAGTGTTTGAATTATGAGTTTTATGACTGGTTTTTTTGTTTTTAAGCTTTCGGATTTCAGAGATTAAAGTGGGCTTTTGATGGGTTTCTAGGCTAGGTTTTCGTTGGATTATGTTGCTGGAATCATGTTAGAAGTTTTGTGATAATTGAGTTGTGGAATTGGGATAGTTTTGGATGGTTTTGAGTGAGGTTTGCGAGTTAAAAGTGGAGGTTTTTCTGGGTTTGAAGGGGTTGGGCCGCGACATAGATCTTGGTGAGCCATGACCCTCTGAAGCTGAAGTGTGCTGAGGAAGGAGGGCGGGCCGAGGCATGGGGCTTGTAGGGCCGCGGCCCGTGTCTGATTCTGAGTGTGAGAGGGCTCTGTTTGAGGGCCATGCCGCAGTATGGGAGGCTAGAGCCGCGACCCTTAAGGGAATTTGGCATTTTCAACATGGAAATTTAACCTAGAGTGCTCGGGATTGAATCTACTACCGTGCTTGGTGGATTTCGATGTTCCGGAGACTAGAACCTTATTTAGAAGCCCTTTTGCAATTATTAATGGTATCTCTTATCTTGGTTGTGACTAGGTTTAAGCTAGGGGCTCAGGAAACAGATCGTGCTCAAGAGGCATCTCGTGTAACTAGTTTATTTGGAAACTAAAGGTAAGAAAATTGCACCCGGTTGTGGATTTATAATGGGACTAAGGGTTCCCTGTTTTTTATGCTTTGTTAAGGGTGGTATTATGCCACATAACCAGTAGACAAACGGCCTAAGAGTGCCGAAGTTTACACTAGCGCACAGGGCCCAGCTCAGCCACTAGTAGCTGAGGACACCTTATTATGCATTGAACTCTATTTAAGCGGGCCGAAGTCAGTGGGGGTAAACAGAGGGTGCGACCTAAGGTGTCGACCCTAATTATCATGTGAATTGGTTGTTATTAATGATTGGTGGGTTTGTCATGCTGAATAGCTAAGTGTTAATTGGTTGAATCTTTGGTTATATCCATGTGCTATGTGATTAGTGTGATATGTTAAGTGTATGATCATGCCTAAAGGGTTATTCAATTGTTATCATCATTTTTTATATAATGTTATGTTTTCCTGTTGGGCCTTGGCTCACGGGTGCTACATGGTGCAGGTAAAGGCAAGGGCAAGCTTGATCATCCCTGATTCGGAGAGCTTTGAGAGCAGAATGTACATGATCTGCTGCTTAGCCGCCACAGTTGAGGGGGAGATAGGAACAGGGGAACCATAAATGTCTGTTTGGCCCTTAGAGTGGCTAGTGGTTAGTTGAACTCTGGAAATTTTGTAAACTGGCTTTTAAACGCTGTTCCTTTTTGGGATCCCATGTGTAAATTGTTTAGCTATATGAAATGTATCTTTTGAGACAAAAATCCTTTAATCGTAGCACATTAATGGATTCAGTGACAAGTTTTTTTAATTAAATGACTTCATTAGCAAGTCCTGCACTTTTAAATAGCTTTTGTCATGCCCTGAGACCTCCCATACGTACCATACCTTCACACACGTCAACAGGCTCTCAAGACTAGCCACCTGACTAGTAGCGTACATTGGACGTATGTCCATCTCAAACATGGTGCAACCTTTCCATGTGTGCATGCTAACAAGTCCCACAAATGGCTACCTATGTCATCTCGTGTTGAGACTCGTGGACATTGCACCCCATGACATCTCTCGAAAGTTTGGGCTACGTTCCATGCAAGCGGCATACCAGCAAGCCAAGAAAAATGAACACACAAACCTCTGGCAACATCTTCAATGCACGACTAGGTCGGTATGGTAATGTCAATAAGTACTCCTACTCATGGAGACATACGAGTCCCCTCGTAGTCCTCATATGCACACCCTATTAACTCACATGGCTACTAGTAGCTCACTTAGCGAACATATGCTAGGAGGTGGCGAAGATTCGACATTAGGTACTACCTCTTCACTAAGCATGTTATATTATTTTATAAATAATATAATATTAGATTAAATAATAAAGAGATAAGTGTGACAAAATGAGTTTGACACATTTTGTAACATATTTTGAGAGTTACAAATAAGTGGGACAAATGTGTTTGTCCAAATTTGTAACATACTTTTGGGAGTTGCATATCTTACAAATCAGTTCCCATTTATAACTTCCAAAATATCACCAATTAATGTGTAAAGTAAGAGTTACACATTTCTAAATTGAATTTCATGAGATATTATGTTGAATAGTTGTTGGAGATATGATTTTCATTTCCATTGGGTGCATGGAAGTTACAAAATCAAAAAGGACTGACTTGGGATGTTTTTGTGGCAACGTGAAAAATTGGGAGGTTACAAAGCAGTCCAGGCCGTGGCCTAGAGTATCCCAGGTCACGACCTGGGAGACAGAGCCTCATGGCCACGACCTAGAATGACCAGACCGCATCCTAGGACGTTGACAACCAAATCCCATTTTGCATTTTTAACCATTTGAATGTATAGAACACTTCTAGTAACTCCCAAATATTTACTTTAATTCAATAAATACCCAAATTTAACATCGGTACTAGCCAAGGACGTTCATGGATTTTTAAATTCAAAAGATGTCTCAAAACTCTATAAATAGAAGTCTATTGCTCACTTGCAAGATACACTATTTCTATCCACTAGAGTACTTCGCTAGAATATCACCAAAAGGCTTGATAATTTGAGAGAGAGATTTCCATTTGAGTGTTCCCTTAGTGCTTAGAAAATGTGGGGAAATAAGCTTTTGGACAAAAGTCTTGAACTTTGTTCAAGTTGGTGATCCACACTACTCTACACTTAAGGTTTATGAGTGTAAGAGTGTTCTATCTTTTCTTATTTGTTCTTATTTCATTTTCTAGTATCTATATTTACTTGTATTATTATTGTTTTGAGTCGTACTTTTTCGTCGTTATATATATTATCTTTTCTTCTTATTTACATGCATTTTTTATTTAGAGTTGTAACATTTATCTTATGCATCTTCTAGTCCAATTTGTATTTCATGCTTAAGAGTAGTATTTTGGTTTCATATTTCCATTGAAACATATATATTTCTCTAACAAAGCTTTCTGAGCTTTTAGCCTTCTACCACCCAACATATATGATTTTTGCTTGGGAGACATATAGTGGTAAAAAATCTCCAATTATCTGAATCTCTTAAAATTTGATTGCACCATTGTGTCCATTGACCCTCAAGTATAAAAAATACTAATTTTTGTGTATTTCAAGACAATATTGAAGATAATTACAAAAATATAATTATTGTACAAATTAAGCATAAGCGTACTCAACAACATGCACATCAACATGTGTATCCACAAGGATACCCACCTAGTTTGTAACATGTCGTTAAAGGTCGACATATTACATTGGGTACCTAAAGTGCCTTATAGCGATTCCCTAATGTTAATGTTTATGGTATTTTTTTCTTTTGAGATATTCACCTAGTTAAAACTCTTTAGTTTGTCTCCTATTTTGCAAAGCTCAAACACTCACACGTTGACACCCCGAGAACAAGAACTCAAATACACACTGCTCACACACACAAGAACATTGTCAAGTTACTTGGCTCAACTAGAGCCTAGATGATTCTAACCTATGTTGAGATTTGTAAAACTATAATGGTCAATATGTTTGCACATTGAGGTACAAAGCTCTTAACGATTTTCACTTAAGGAGAAGTTAAAATATGAGATTGTGTATAAGGCATCTAAAAGTGACTTTTATATGTCTAAACTAATACAATGAGTCATACAAACATTCTCAAAAAAGTTTGGGAGCATTTTGAGGTATTTTTAGACAAGTCTTGGAGTGTCAAATCAGATGCATCGATGATGTGTCACCTCTTAGGAAGCGACACGTCGCCTAGGGCTTCAAAACCCTAGTTGACACAAACAAGGCAACGTGTTGCTTGGGCTATTACAGGTGTCCGTACAATTTATGTAAAATGCTCCAAATGATGCATTTTACATACTCTAATCCTATTGGTTAGACTAATGATGATGCCTACTATAAATATGGGTTATTAGAGTTGTAAAGTCTTGATCACACTTTTTAAATCTTTCTCTCTCTCTCTCTCTCGCACTCAAAGACCAAAGTTTTCTCTAAGAAACTAATCAAGCTCTACTTGACTTGCATGAGTTTTAAGGCTTGTTAAATCTCAAATCTTATTCTGCTTAGTTGAAGCTTTAAGCAATAATAGAAGGCTTGGAATAGAGATTTTGGACAACAATATTCTTATTGGTATAAGCCTTAGAAGTTCCCTAAGTTTAAAGATTCAAGTTTCTCTAAATCAAATGTTGTATCTATCTAACCCTAACTTTGTTTTGTGTTACTCTATTGTGTTTTTCATTGTTAGTATTGATGATTAAATGTTTCTATGTTCATCTAATTATCATTTAATCATTTCGTTTCTTATATTCAAGATTGACATTCATGTTATGAACATGTTTATTTGATTATCAAGATTTTATTTGTTGACATTGGTTAAATACATGATGGAATTGTTTAGACACGAAGAGGTGCTAAAACAATAACGAGTTCACAAAAGTCAACATGTGAAAGTTGACTTTGAGTATAGGCATTTTTAATTCAAAATTTGGGATCCAAAATTATTATTTGGAGTATATAAGAGTACCCAAAAAGTTTGGGAGCATTTGGAGGTATTTTGAGACACCTCATGGAGCCATATTACAGAGGCATTGGCAATACATCACCTTGGCTCTCAAAACCCTAGAGAGAGAAGTACTAGGCGATGTGTAACTTGGTATAGGGTGACATATCGCCTGGCAAGCGATTCATCGCGTGGTCCATTACAAAACTTAAATTTAAATGATCTAATCTCATTAATTGAGTCTAATGGGGATCCTATACCAATTGAGGCGTTCAAATGGGTTAATTGGTGACTTGAACACTTACCTCTTTCCCTCACTACAGAAGAGCTCTATCTCTCTAGCTCCAAGATTACTAGTTTTCTTTAAGATCTTCACCAAGAAAGCTTGAATTGCATGGAGATCCAAGGCTTGTGAATCCCAATCTCATTCCGCTAGTTGTAGCTTCAAGCATCATCAAAGGAAGGCTAGGAATAAAGATTTTTGGACAACAAATCTTCATTTGTGTCAAGCCTTGTCACTTTTGTATCTCACATAAAATCATAGTGTAACGCTCTACTACCTTAGAGTCGTTAATAAGTGAGTTTAAAACATGCAATTAACTTGCTAACCGAGGTTTTAGGTTAAAAGTGTAGCTAAACTGTAATAAAAGTCATATAATTTGAAAATTTAATCATTGACTGAAAATTATAAAGCGTTAAACATTTGGGATCCCAAAATACTATTTGGAAATATTTATAACTCAAAATTATGATTAAATTCAACTAAACGACAAAATTCAGACTAATACAAAACATCTCCTAAAAATACCCCTGGCCGTGGCAGCCAGGCAGGCCAAACATGTACATGTCGCTTCACGCTCTCCGTACTCATGGTTGGTCGACCTTCCCCTTGTCCTTACCGGCACCATAGAGCACCTGTGAGCCGATGCCCAGCAAGAAAACTGCACACAAGCAATCAACATATGCATATTTATCAATCAACATATAATAAAACTACCAACAGGCTAAACACATAATGGCCATGCCGTCCCAGGTTCTTTACCAGACCCTGGGTTTGCGGTCTACACCGTGAGGATATCCCAGGTATCCAATAAGGGTCTCACCCTGGAAACTCGCACTCCGCGTGCTTAACGCTGCTCCCGGCCCCTTGTTGTACTTGGCCTTGCCGTTCACGGCCCTGGCCATTCTCGGCCTTTGCCGTTCTCAACCTTCGCCCTTCCCAGCCCTCGTCGTACATTTACAGATATACAACACATAGCATAAACTTAACAAACACTTAAACAATTACAAGCATACACAATAGGGCTACGCCCAGCATCATAATCACATACGGCCATGCCCTGCAATACAAACTATAGGGCCACGCCCTCCACTATGGGTACAAAAGTTTTCTTACCTGTGTCCCGAGCTTTCCGAGCACTGATATCCCGAGCATAGTCCCCTAGTCCGAGCCTCGCTGAAAACCTAGTCACAATGTATCAACAACATTCATCCATCAAATTCTAATCCATTAAATAACTTTGGGTTATAATTCTAGTCTCCGGGACTTTGAATTCTATCAATCCGGGTGATAAAATCCATCCCGAGCCTAAAACCTTCTTGGGGTTCAAAAACCCACTAAGCGCCGCAGCCCCAAGGCCTTGTGTTGCAGCCCACCTCAACCCGAAACCCAACCCCGAATTTTAGCTTATGCGCGCCGCAGCTCACCCCTCTTCCTGGCCTCTCAACTGCTCTAGAGGGTCGCGACTCAGCAAGAACAATGTCGCGGCCTGACCCTTTGAACCTAGAAAAACCCCCATTTTCACAACCAAAAGCAAGCCAATTTACCCGAACATCAATCTAACAACTCAATTTAATCACCATAGCAGCTCTACACTACTACAAAAACACCATTTTAGGACACTTGTTTAGGACACTCACCTAGATGCAAGTTTGGGACACTCACCTAGATGCAAGTCCTAAAAACAACTCTTGGACTTTTGAGGACTCACAAGAATTTCCTTTAGGGCTCGCGGAGCGAGTCCTAAAAACTATGTGTGTCCTAAAAGTTTGAGTTTTTTTTCAACAAACACCTCCTGGACTTTTTAAGACTCGCGTTGCGAGTCCTAAAAACTGATGCGTGTCCTAAAAGTTTTATTTTGTTTTTTTAATATACACTTCTTAGATTTTCTTTTGTTTCTAAATTTTTAATATTATATTAAATTTTTATTTATAATAATTTCTATATTAAAATTTAAATTCATTATGATATAATGAATAATATACTTCAATTTTATTTATTTAACATATTTATGATAAAATTAATTAAAAAGAGTTATTTTATTGATTGGTTAAATATTATAAAATAATTTTAAAATTTCACTAATAATATTGGTGTTTTTATTTTTTAAAATCCATGTTGAAAATATTTTAAATAAAAATAAGCAATAGTTCACATTAAATCAGATTTTATTTAATTAAATCCCTAAATGAATCTCCAAAATCCCCTTCTCTCTCCTCTTTCTTCTTCCCAGCCTGATACCACTCTTTCTTTTCTTCCCTCGCATTTCACTCGGCCAAACCAGATGAGCCATCTCCGGCCACCACCCAATGACACGCACCCCACCACGAGCTTCCTTGGCCCCCGAAACCCCCAACCTGTGAAGCTCGCCTCCCCACTCGCTGGCCTCCGTCGCGACTGGCTCGCCGAAGTTCCGTTGCCGCTATGAGTTTGGAGGATTTTTCTAGCCTCCACCGTGGACGATGAAGGCTCCTGCTGGCAATGACGATGGTGAAGGTGACAGCAAAGGCTCCTGAGCTGGTGAAGTTCTTAGGCGTGGGTGGTGCTACCATTCTCTTCAATGTAAATTTGTATTAATTGACACTTATGTTAATACCATCTCGTATTAATATTAAGCTTCATATTATTTGGGCATTTGTTTATCGTTTCCTTTTTTTTTTGGTTCTGTTAGTGTATTCTTGTTCTGAAAAAAAAATTCCTAATTTTTTATGTTTTAGAATAACAAAAGCTTGTTAGAGTTGGATCAAAATTGGATATTATTTATAGATTTTTTAATGGGTATATTTTCATTTTTGACTGACACCCTTTTAACCTTAACAACTTTTGAGCCTTACTATATAACAAAGTCAGGTCTTCATTATTCGTTTTGATTGAAGCTTTCTTCTACAAGACTTTTATTTTCAACCATGTTTTTATTAAATATCAAATGTTTGATATTAGTAAGAAAAAAAAATAAAGAAAGAAAGAAAAAAGAACACACAAACACAGCTGTCGGTAGCATTCAAAGTGCTAAAGATGGCATCTCATCTTCTCTCGTTGCCCCTATTTTAAAGCTTGGTTTTGCTATTTGAATTTACATCACTATTTTAATTTTATGATAGTATGTGATCAAACTTTTTAATATTGATTTATTTTATTTTTAAATTTTGAGTTTATACAAACATCTCCTTTTATACCTAGTCAGGATTTCAAAAAGAAAATGATACCCTCATTTCAATTGTTTAAATTGTTTCTTCTTACTTTTTTTTTCTTTCTACTCTCGCTCACGAGCACATCCCTTCAAAAAGACTAGTAACAAAAATTTAGATAAAATTGGAGTTTATTGTTAATTAAAATTGACTTGATAGTATTATACGGCTCTGTTTGTGATTATCAAACATGGAAAGTCCAAATCTAATATTAAAACAAATTAGAAAGATTCAAAATATTATTTTTTAAATGTAGATGCAATCAATCCCATAATATTATATACATTCATTCACATCCAAGTAAAGAAATGAAAAGGATGATAATAATTGGTTCACCTAGCTAGTCTCTACCACTACATTATGTTCTATCAGTATTGAAGAAGTATTATGCTCATCTTCAAGGTTACTTGTTCAAACCTTTTTTCTTCTCTTCATAGGTACTCGTATGTGCAATCAAGAAAGTGATTTCATGAGCTTCCCAAAACGTAAAAACCATAAAAAGATATAAATTCATTTACTAGTTGTATAGATAGTTTATCTAAGTAGATATTTCTTAAAGAAATGATATTATTTATAATAAATATTCTCACAAAAGTATTATTATTGTAGTAGTGTATAGTGAATGAGTTTTATTTGAGAATGTATGTTAGAAATCTTATTATTTGCTTGATATTGCAAAGAACTTAAATGTATACAATTTCATGGGTAGATATGATTTTATAATATGATTTAGTGGCCTATTTAACAAGCTTTCTAGCATGTGGATTTTCATGGACTGCTCCATCACATTTTTTCCTTTGTTTAATCCTATAATCTTAACATTTGACTGTCTAATTAATAATTAAGTTGATTATAGAATTTTAAATAAAATGACTTGGGGTAATAACATGATATGGAACGTACATTTAACTTTTTTATTTTTTATAATGTTGATAATAATGTTTAGGTTAATATTTTGATTGGTCTTAAAGTATTGGATCGGTAGCTGATTGCAAGAAGTATGTTGAATTTGAATTTTTTTAATTTTCAATATTTTAAAATTTTGAATGAAAATTGTATTACTTTAGTGGAGTTTGAATATCTTAGATATTCATCCGTAGTGAAGTAGGTTATGAGAATTCTGTGTCCTGCGGTGATAACAGAAGATTGAGAACATGCATATCTTAGTGAAGTAGGTCTTGAGAATTTTGTGTGCAGCGGTGATATATGGATGAAAACCTGTGTACTGTTTGATTTGTTTGACATGTTGGTGTTGAATGAGACAGATGGCTAGGCTAGTAAATTAGGGAATATGCTATCTGATTTTCTATAGATGGTGACATGTTGGCTTTTCTCTTTTTCTTCTATTTTCAGTGCAAGATGTGTATTTTACTCTGTTTTAATTTTCATGCAATATGTTTTTTTTTGTAACCTATTTTTTTGTTAAATTTTCATGTAGTATATTTCTGTTAATTGATGTTGTGCTTTGCTCAGTCAGATTATGTTGTGTGATTATATCATTATAGCAATTTATGCGTGTTCAACAATTTTCTTGCATAGCACATGTTTGATGAAAGTCCCAAGTTTTATCCGATAATCTTAATATTAGGCTCCAAAATCTAAAGGTTTGAGACACCTTTAAGCATGTTTTATATAGTCAATCGAAATGTTATATATTACATATAATTAAGGTCACCTCTTTACTTGGGAGATATTTATATAAACAATACTTGAATATAAAATAGACTATGTAACCACCATCATTTGTGTGGGGTCCAATGTTGTAGAAATTGATATTCTAACACGTTTGCCCATCTTTTTCTTCCTCTTGTGTTTAAGATGTTTCGTCCAAATTACTTAAAAGTTATTTTTGCATCATGCAATTTACAAGTAACAGTTATAACAACTACTAGCTTTGTATTTAATTAAGAACCATGCACATTTCTTTTAGTCTTTAATGCATGTTTTTTGAAAGATATATCGATTGCTTGTTGGATATATAATGGGGGCAAAAGCTTCTTCAAGAAAGTGTTTGCAGGGTTTTCTTTTATCATATATGTTTGGTTGTTACATATTTATTTTATTCTTTTGAATGTAATATAATATATAGCAGTGTCTTTATGTAACACTGAGAACAAGTTTAAGATATATAATTTATATATATTATGACTATTAAACTTCTTACTTCTCAGTTTGGTTGCTCTAATGTTTTTGTTGTCTCTTATAATTCAGCTTGTGAAGAACAAAAGCAGGGGAGAGCATTATATTGAGTTTTATAATTCTTTTCGTTTGCCATGTATAAGTTTGGTCTTTATCTTATAAGATATTTTATTTTTTGGGAGTACATCGAATAAGTGTGGTAACTTAATATAATAAAAGTATGTGTGGACCTCTCTTGTTTTTTTATTTCTAGTGGTCAACATTTTAAGAACTTTTTATTTCCACTGAAGAAACTTTTTATTAATATTTTAGTTTTTTGTTCTCTTTTTCTTTGGTGATCATTATTCTTTAAGTTCTTACAACTGTTCTCTGATTAATTATTTGATGACAATTATTTCTTTATGAAGCTAGGTAGTTGATAGAATGAAACATTTGGTTTTGGAGCAAGAAAAGTAATATCCATTTGGAGTAAGATGACAACTTTCAAATGCACATGTATGTTTGCTTTTCTATGTAGCTTGGTAAATGTGTGTGTTGCATTTCTATGGATTATCTCTTGTATAATAATCTTTATTCTTTTATAAATGTTTAGTATAATTGTCCCCCCGCTTTTGTTTAGGATTCTCTCTCTGAAATCTGTCTTGTTTTGTCGCTTGATATAAAAAATAGCTTAGTGTGGCAAAAGCTAGAATTTGTCTTTGGTAAGGACTTTCAACACTAGCTTTTATGAAATTGCAGTATTTTTTTTTCTAGAGATGTGACACTCAATGATCTTTGGGATTTAAATGTTGGTTTGAAATTATTTCTTCATAGGATGTGAACTGTCTATAGGTTAATTAGTATGTGTGAGTAACTAAATATCTCTCCAAACTCCAATACTAATTCTAGGCATTATGCAGATTGATATCTATTTTTAACGTTTTGTACTTAAATTTCTTTTATATTGGATATATGTAAATAATCTTTTGATTATTACATTATATCTTAAGTTTAAAACAATCATTTTTCAGTCTTAATTCAAATGAATTTGTATTTCTCTTAATAATTTATATCTAGTTGCATGAGGATTAAAATTTAATCATTAAAAAATGTTGAAATTTGTAAACAAATACAAGCGTGTCTAGCTCTCTTGAAACATATTTCTTATCCCAAATTTCCTTGATCTTTTGGATGTGCTTATTTTCTAAGGGTATATTTTTTTTTATAAATACAATATTCTAATATTAATTATCAACTTTCAATTGATTGATTGTTTCTAAGCAAACTTTTGAAAAGTTTCATGAACCTAATAATTAAAGAACTTTTTTATAACGTGCAAGTCTATATTGAGATGCATTTCTTTGGCGCAATACTAAACAACATTGGTAGTTGAAGCTTTTAGAATAAAAAATATATTTCACTAACTTTGTATACATTTCTTGTTTAATATTTGGTGATGATAGAATTTGACTGTAGTATAAACTATCATGTAATATGATTTTGTAAGCCGAGTAGACTAAATATTGAAATTATATTTTTGAGTAATTAATACAAAATTATTTTTGTTGTATTTTCTTTTGAAAATTTTAGAAATCTAACATATGTAATACATTTTGGACTCTCAAAGGGATATATATATTTTAAATCAAAATGAAAAATTGTAGCTGCATTTTTTTTTTAAATTACTTTTAAGGGTATGCAAAGCGAGTTCTAAAATCCTAATTTAAAGACACTCAACGGGATCTTTTAGGACTCAACATCTGCGAGTCCTAAAAAATTACTTAAAGACACTCAACCCGATTTTTTAGGACTCGTAAAACTTACTTAAAGGCACTCAACAGGAGTTTTTAGGACTCCCAATGAGTCCTAAAAATATTCTTTTAGGACTCTCAACGCGAGTCCTAATAACATTTTTTTAGGACTTGCGTTAACCTCACTTTTTAAGGCTCTCAAATAGTGGACTCGCGCCCCGCGACTCCTAAAAACTTTTTTAGGACTCGCAATGCTAGTCCTAAAAATTCTTTTTTGTAGTAGTGCTACAACAGTCTCAGAAACAAAACCTAACAAGAGGCTAGCTTAAAACTTCATCAAATCGCAAACTCAATCTTCAACCTCCAAGACTTAATAAAACTAAAACCCAGCCAATAACTTACATAATTTAATGGTTAGAATCACAATTTAAAGCTTACCTTAGCCCTTGCTTGAATCTACAAGTTAAACTGAGCTGATCCCCATGTTTAAAGCTCCAATACCTAGCTTAATCTTCAATGTTTCCCCTTGGTATGGTTTAGAGAAAATGAGAGAGAGAGAGAAAAATGTTTGGGTCGGTTTACCAAGTTCTGAGGGTTTCCTTAGTTTTGTCTTACTTAACTTAAGTCTCTTAAGTTACCTCCAAGGCTCGGGGTACCAAAAATGTCCCCGAGGGAAAAATGGTAAATTTCCCTGATTTTCCCTCCTAAACGTTCTAACTTCAAATATATCTTTAAATATTTATTTTCATAACCCGATAACCCAATAAAATGTCTAATGCTCGAGATACCCCTAAACTCGCCCCGAGTTGGGTATTCGACCTCGCTGTGACTCTCAAACTAAATCGCTCCCTTGGACTATCTTGGATCGTGCAACACAAATATATCACAATATTCACAATAATCATAAATATTGCATTTATGCCCACAACAGGCTAAAATTACAAACATGCCTCTAACAACCAAACGGGGCCCACATGCATATTTAATTCACCTAAACATGCATCTCTAATCACATACTCGTGAAATTCACACATTAACATAATAAACCACTTATTGCCCTCCAGACACGCTAATCAAGTCCCAAAGCCTTATTATCAAATTTGGGATAGTACACATAGCTTGTGATTTTATGTCCCTAGGGTTTGTTCTTCAAGGAAGGTCTGCTTTAAACTTTTATCCATTGCGTTTAGTTATTCTATGAAATTGATTTACTTGTATGATTTTTTCATTGTGTTGTAGTACAAACAGGGGTTTGTAAAGCCTAATCCAAACAATCTAAAATATCTATCTCTAAACCTTGGTTTTGTGTCAACGTTCTTGTGTTTCTAAAGGCTTTTGTGCTAGATAAAGTCATCGAAGAAAACTCCTCAATCTCAGCCCTAAAGTTCATGTTTCAAGATCTAGTTAGACTAGATAGATTTGATGGTTCTAACTATTTAAGATGGCAAGACAATATCAAGTTTCTCCTCACAACTTTGAAAGTTCACGACATCCTCAAAGATTTTAAAACATTTGACGCTCGAAAGGATGATGACTCTCAAGAAGTGATCAAATAAAGGAAGAAAAAAGAAGAAGATGAAATCATTTGTAGAGGCCACATTCTCAATGCATTGTCGGATCATCTCTATGATCTCTACTCAAATACAACATCGACTAAGGAGATATGGGAAACTCTTGAGAAGAAATACAAAACGACAAAAGAAGGTGCAAAGAAACTTCTCACCACTCAATACTTGGAATTTAAATTCTTTGATGGTAAACCCTTACATCCCCAAATTCATGAGGTTCAAATTATTGTGAATAAGATTTCCACCCTCAAGATAGCATTTCGGAATCCTTCATTGTGGGAGGGATTATAGCTAAAATACCTCCATCTTGGAGAAGCTATAGAAAGAAGATTCTCCATAGGAATGAAGAGATATCTTTGGAATAGATCTTAAAGCACCTAAGGATTGAAGAGCAGTCTTGTTCTAGAGGCAAGAATATGGAAGAATCCAATGAGGGGACATCTAAGGCTAATTCCATAGAGAAGCCCTCTAAATCCAAATGGAAGACTCACAAGAAAACCCAATCATAGAAGGATACTCATCTAGCTCCATGAATGAATGAAGGGAAATTCAAGCTGTGAAATCCTACTTCGCCTGGGGAAATTCTATGACTGTGTAAGTATGAGACTACACAGTTGAATAAGGCTTAAATAGATTGATGGGAACTACCTATGCCAACCAGATGCATCTTCTTTTCGGTAGCCCATCACTTGAGAACTCCAAAGTTAAGCGTGCTTGACCTGGAGTAGTCTCATGATGGGTGACCTCCTCGGAAGTTTTCCAGGAAGTGTGCGATTGAGGACAAAGCACGCTGGAAAGATTCATTTTGGTTTGCAGGGCCAATCATCATTTCAAGAAGCAGTTATAGTGACGTGGGGCATTACAAATGGTATCAGAGCCTTGACCTAGTCGGAAGTGTGGCCGACGAGGATGTCGGACCCCAAAGGAGGGGTGATTGTGACAGTCAGAATCTCGTGATCTGCAAGGGGAAAGACCGGGTAAAAGCTGTGCAATCCTACATCACCTGGGGAAGGTCGAGTGTGATGATTCTAAGACTATGTAAGTATGATACTACACAGTTGAATATGGTTTAAATGGATTGATGGGTACTACCTATGCCAACAAGAGGCATCTTCTTTTCAGTAGCCCATCGCTTGAGAACTCCAAAGTTAAGCATGCTTGTCCTGGACTAGTCTCATGAAGGGTGACCTCCTAGGAAGTTATCTAGGGAGTGTGCGAGTGAGGACAAAGCATGCTGGAAAGACTTGTGTTGGTTTGTAGGGCCAGTCGTCATTCTAGGAAGCAGCCATAGTGACATGGGGTGGTACAGTATGAGAGGTCCTTATTTTGTTTATGGCAAGAGTGGCACTTAGCTAGAGAATGTAAGCATCGAAAGCCCCATAACAATGGATCTAAAGGTAACACAACTCAAGAGGTGTTGGTTTCCACTTTAAGTGATGTAAGTGACATTTAAAGAAAGGTGCAAGAGTGGTGGTATGATACTTGTGCCACCATTCATGTAATCTATGATAGAGAGGTCTTCTAGAATTTTGAGGAGTCAAAGGATGGGCATGAGATCCTAATGGGGAATAAGCAAAGGTCCAAGGTGTTGTGCAAGGGGAATGTCGATCTTTACTTCACATACGAAAATAAGGTTATGTTGACCAATGTTTTTTATGTTCCAGATATGAGTAGGAATCTTGTGAATGGGCATTTGTTGAGTGAACTGAGCATCAAAGCAGCGTTTGAAGCCAACAAGATAATTTATCCAATGGAAACTATTTTGTGGGAAAGGGTTACATTAGTGATGGGATGATTAAATTGTGTACCAAGAATAATGGTTTTGATAATAATGCATGCACATCTTCCTCTTATGTGCTTGGTTTTGATTCTATTACATTATGGCATAATGAACTTGCGCATATAAGATTTAGTACAATTAAAAGAGTTATTAAATGTGGTTTAATTGTATGCAATGATATTGAGCATGAAAAATGTGAATTATGTGTTAAATCTAAGAAGGTAAAGAAATATTTTCCTAGTGTCTAAAGAAACACTAATTTGTTAGATTTGATACATAGTGATTTGTGTGAATTGAATGGAATAATTACTAGAGAAGGACATATTTATTTTATTAACTTTACTGATAATTGTTCTAGATTCACAAATGTATACTTGCTTGAGAATAAGGATGAGGCCTTTAGCATGTTTAAAATCTATAAAGGCAAACTTGAAAATCTATTGGAAAACAAAATTAAAGTGATTAGAAGTGAGAGGGGCGGTGAATACTTTTCCAATGAGTTTAATGTATTTTCTGAGATGCATGGTGTAATACATGAACGTACAACCCCTTAAACTCCCCAATAAAATGGTATAGCAGAAAGAAAGATTAGAACCTATGTTCAAATGATTAATTCTATGCTATTACATGCGAATTTTAGTTTTGCTTTATGGGGGACAAGTCTTGCTTACCTGAAAGTGTGGGGGTGCCTTGCTTATTGTAAGAGCATGGAGCCTAAAAGGACCAAGTTAGGTCCAAGGGCCATCAAATATGTCTTTGTATGCCATGCCTCAAATAGCTTGGCATATAGCTATTAGACTTGGAGTCTAATGTGATAATTGAATCAAGAGAAGTGGAGTTCTTTGAGAGTTTGTTATATAGTGACAATAAGCCTCAAGAACCAATCTCATTGGAAGGAACTCAAGAGGAGTTACCTTCAAAGGTTGAAGAGCAACCTAAAGTGCCTAGAAGGAGCCAAAGGCTCAAAGAGATAGGATCACAAAGTGAAACCTCTCAAGTGGAAACTATTTATCTAACAGAGGGAAACCATAAGGGAGAAACAAAGAAGTATCCTATGGTACTTCAATTGGAGGATGATCCTAAGACTTTCCAAGAGGCCATGTCCTCGAGTGACTCTGAATTTTTGAATGAGGCAATAAATGATGAAATGGATTAAATCATGTCAAACCACACTTAGGAGATCGTTGATCTACCACAAGGATCGAAGTCAATAGGGTGTAACTGGGTATTTCAAAAGAAGTACAATACTAATAGGACCATTCAAGCCTATAAGGCAAGACTGGTGGCCAAAGGGTTTAGACAAAAGGAGGCCATAGATTACTTTGATACCTATGCACTGGTAGCAAGGAAAACATCTATAAGATTGTTTTTTTCCTTATCATCAACACACAACCTATATGTTCATCAAATGGATATCAAGATGACATTCCTAAATGGTAACCTCTATGAGGAGGTGTACATGCAATAACCAGAAGGGTTTGTTCTAAAGGGGAATGAACATAAAGTGTGTAGGCCTCTCAAATCAATATATGGTTTGAAGAAAGAACCTAAATAATGGCATGAGAAGTTTGATGATGCCATTGTTTTGGATGGGTTTAGACACAATAGTGCGAACAAGTGCTTATACTATAAGACTTGTGATGATTATATCATCTTACTTCGTCTATATGTTGATGATATCTTGATATTGACTAATGACATGAAAGGCATAATAGAAACGAAAGGGATTTTATCTTCTAACTTCAATTTGAAGGACCTTGGAAAGGTTGATACGATTTTAGGTATTAAAGTTAGAAGGAGTGTTGATGGATATGCTTTACGTCAAGCACATTATATTGAGAAAATGCTTGACAAATTTGGTCATTTTAGTATCAAAGAGGCAAACACACCCTTCTATTCAAGTCTAAAGCTTGGAAAGAATGAAGAGAGAATGGTGGCTCAACTAGAGTATGGAAGTGCAATTGGGAGTTTGATGTACGCTACTAATTGTACCAAAGCAGACATTGCATTTGTAGTTAGTAAACTTAGTTTGTTTACTAGCAATCCAAGTATCTTACATTTGAAGGAAGTCGAAAGAGTGTTTGGATACCTTAAAAGGGACAAAGAGTTATGCCTCCAATATTCTAAGTTTCGTAAGGTACTCAAGGGACCAACGCAAGTTGGATATCTAGTGTAGGAGATAATCTCTCCACAGCTTGTTGAGTGTTCACCGATAAAGAGGCCGAGTGGTTAAGAGATTTCATGTTGGAGACACTGAGAACCGCCATTGATGTATTAATGATTTTGATACATTGTGATAATCAAGCTACTTTGATTAGAGCTTACAACAAGATTTACAATGGGAAGTCTAGACATATAAGTCTAAGACATGATAATGTGAGGGAATCGATTGATAAGAGTATCATATTAATTTCATATGTGAAATCATGTGAGAACACAACAGATCTGATTACCAAACCTCTTGGGAGAGATTTGGTTAGTTCCATCAATAGAGGGATGAGACTAAAGCTCATTGATATATAGATTCCCCAATGGTGGCAACCCAACTCAAAACATGTTTACATCAAGTGTAGAGTTCAATGGGTAAGAACAAGTCATTCAATAAGGGAATAACTTCAACATTAAAAATTTAAAGTCTCATCATGGGTGAGTTAATGTTGGTTGCTACTGATGTGAGGGTTAAGCCTAAGGATTTTAATGAAATTCAGTTAAGAGTAACAAGCATCTCTAAAGGTAGCAAAGATGTTGTAAGAATTTCACCTATGTGAACAAAGGGGTCGGCCACCTCTCAAGAGAGTAGGAGTTTTTTCTCCGGATAGTTCATGAATGAATCAAGCACAAGGCCATTAATAGTGATGGGTGAAAACAATGGGAAATACAAAGTAATTAGATAGAGGTGTGTGAGACATTACCAATTTTATGACTAGGAATGTTTGGTTCAATATTTTAAGAATACCTTAACATTTCGATTTAAGCTTTGTACTGTTTTCACTAGTGACAAGTTCAAACCCAAAAGATACATTATTTTATGCACTAATATCACTGGCTAGAAAAGAGTGGATGTATTTAACCAAGTGGGGGAATGTAGAGATTGGTTAAATACATGGTGGAATGGTTTAGGCATGAAGAGGAGCTAAAATAATAACGATTTCACAAAAGTCAACATGTGAAAGTTGACTTTTAGTATAGGCATTTTTAAATCAAACTTTTGGGTTCAAAACATTTATTTGGAGTATATAAGAGTACCCAAAAAGTTTGGGAGCATTTGGAGGTGTTTTGAGACACCTCAGGGAGTCGTATTACAAAGACATAGGTTATACATCACATGGGCTCTCAAATCCCTAGAGAGAGAAGTACAAGGCAATGTGTCGCTTGGTATATGGCGACATATCTCCTGGCAAGCAATTCATCGCCTAGTCTGTTATGAAATGTCCGTATGGTTACATGTTTTAGCTCTAAAACTTAGATTTAAATGCTCTAATCTCATTGGTTTTGTCTAATGAGGATCCTATACTATTTAAGGTGTTCAAATGAGTTAATTGGTGACTTGATCACTTACCTCTTTCTCTCACTAAAGAAGAACTCTCTTTCTCTCTAGCTCCAAGATTACAAGTTTTGTCCATGATCTTTATCAGGAAAGCTTTAATTTCATGGAGATCCAAGGCTAGTGAATCCCAATCTCATTTTGCTAGTTGTAGCTTCAAGCGTCTTCAAAGGAAGGCTAGCAATAGAGATTTTTGGACAACAAATCTTCATTTGTGTCAAGACTTGTCACTTTCATATCTCACATAAAATCATAGCTTATGTCCCTAGGGTTTGTTCTTCAAGGAAGGTCTACTCTTAACTTTTATCCATTGTGTTTATGTAATTTGTGCTTAACTATTCTATGAGATTGATTTACTTGTATGATTTTTTCACTGAGTTATAATTCAAACAATGGTTTGTAAAGCCTAATCCCAACAATATTCATACTTTGAAGAAGGTCTCACTAGTTGATAGTCTTCAATTTCTTCTAGTTGTTCCTTGTCACTCGCAAGTTGTTCATGTTTAATTTTTTTGAAATGTCTGTTGTGTCACATTTCTTGGTTGAGTATCAACCATTCTTATCTCCACCTCAAACTGAGTTGTTTCATTTCTGCTGTTATCTGTTGTGAATGTATCATCTTCATATTGTTGTTTAAGTGTGTCTTTGTAAATTATATCCTCCTTAAATACAACATCACGGCTGATGAAGTATTTTTTGTGGTAACCCGATTCTATACTCCACATCTTATACCTTTTTACTCCCTCAAGATAGCCAATAAATATACAGTTCCTTGCCGTTGGCTCTATCTTATCTTGACATACATGGGCATAAGCTACACATTTGAACACCCTAAGATGTTCATACTTAGTAGATCTTCCACTCCATGCTTCAATGGGACTTTTGAATTCAATAGCTGAAGAGGGGCATCTATTGATTAAATAACAAGTTGTGACTATAGTTTCTGCCCAAAAAAATTGTATGTAGCCCTGAACAAATCAACATACACCTTACTCTTTCTAGGATGGTTCTATTCATCCTTTTAGCTAAATCGTTTTTTTTTTTTTTTTTGTGGAGTCTTTGGTACAGTTAAGTGTCTTCCTATACAATTTTTCTTATAAAACTGTGTGAAACTTTCTACACAAATCTCAAGCCCATTGTCCATTCTCAAATTTTTTACTCTTTTTTCAATTCGATTATCGAACAATAATTTCCATTCATTAAATTTTCCAAGAGCATCATTTTTAGTCTTTAAAATGTATACCCAAGCAAGTATTGAATAATCATCTACAAAGGTTAGAAAATACCTTGCTCCACTTCTTGAAGTTGTTCGAGATGGTGCCCACAAATTTGAATGGATGTACTCAAGTATGTCGTTGAAGTATGCTGACCAACTCCGAATTTCACCCTTATAGATTTGCGAAATACAAATTGTTCACAGAACTCCACATCTTTGATCTGATCTTTTCCAAAAACACCTTTCTTTTCATGTATCTTTAAGCCTCTGTGACCAATGTGTCCTAGCCCTCTATGCAACATTATTGATGATCTTTGAGCATCATCAATAGTGATGTTAACCTGTCTTTTTATGGTATTTCCTTATAGTACATAGATGTCATTCTCCTTTACACCCTTCATGATTATTTTGGACCCTTTCATAATTCTCATGTTGCCCTTTTCAACCTTGACTAAAAGACCATCTTGATCCAACAGAAATCAAATTTCTTTTTATATCAAGTACATGTCTAACTTGCTATAGTTCCAATTCTGATAATGGAACAAGCATGGTTGTCACCTAATTTTATTGTGCCGCCTTCAAATTTTCTATACTCAATGAATTGAGATCTATTACGAAAAATGTGGAAAGAGCATCCAGAATCCAATACCCAGTTGACTTTTAGAACCTCGTTTGTGACAACAAGAACCCTAGCACTCTTGTAGCCATGAGAACCATCATGTACGAATGCCACGTCTGCATTTCCATGTCTTTTTATCGTAACTCTTAAAAATTGGACAGTCATTCTTTAGATGTGAAGTTTTGTTCCATATGGAACACCTTCTCTTAAATTTTGAACAAGCCTTGCCTTTGTTCTAACTTGTTTGATCTTTGTTCTCCTTCTTTGATGACTTTCCTTGAACAAAAAATCCATCACCATTTGATTCTTCCTTCAACTCAGACTTCCTCTTCAATGCTTTTGACATTAGAGCATTTTGAACTTCTTCTAATGTCAATGTTTCTCTGCCATACATCATTGTATCAATGAAATGTTCATAACTTTATGATGGAAGTGAATTAAGGACTATGATTGCTTGATCTTCATCCTCTATCTTGATATCTATGTTTTCCAAATCATGATTTATTTTATTAAATTCAACTAAATGATCTTCAACATTCTTACCAGGTGTCATCTTGAAAGAGTACAACTTTGTTTCAAGAACAGTAGATTGGCCAGGGATTTCGTCATGTAAAGATTTCTAGTTTGGTCCAAAGATTTGAAACAGTGTTCTCCTTAAACACCTCACGCAGCACTTTATCCCCCAAATTGAGAATAGTCGCACTATGTACCTTTTCGAGCATTTCTGTCTTCTCTTTCTCAGTCAACCCTGTTGGTAGCTTCGATTCCCCCAACAAAGCTGCTTGAACTCCCTGTTGGACCAGTAATGCACGCATCTTCACTATCCACAGACTAGAGTCATTCTTCCCTATAAAATTCTTGATGTCATACATTGCATTTCCCATTCTCCCCGGTTGTTCAACTGAATCTTGAAACCAGGATCATGATCTTTCTCCGATCAGATACCTTCAAGATGTCCCTTCAAACAACTCGGCCATGATGCCAGTTGTTATGCAAAGATCACAAACAATCGCACACTAATAATGTCACCAAGGACACCTTGATAACAAGAACTCAAATACACACTTCTCACACACACAAGAACGATGTCAAGTTACTTGGTTCAACTAGAGCCTAGATGACTCTACCCTAATCAAAGGAGGAAACACAATCTCTGATTCTTTATTACTCTTAAATAACACTCTCTCTTCCAATTACTATTACTAAATGGAACATACATAGGTTCTATTTTAGTACAACTGGACTATAACAAAATAAATTGTCCAAAACAAAGCTAGGAAAACTGTTAGAGTAGAAATACTGAAACTAATATTAGTAGTCAGTTCTACATTTCCTTTCTTAAAAAAAAGTAATTCATTAGTTCTCTCATCTACGGTGTTTTTTGGATGCAGATAACTCTACAAATTTTCTATTAATTGACTCAATAAAAATTGATATCGTTATTTATACATGCTAATTGGGTATTTTCATGTCGGCTCAGCCTGCTACATAGAACTCAATGTAGTTTTGCTTTATGTCTATCAACTAATATAGCAATAATGTCGAGCTAACTAATTAGGGATGACGATTTTACCCGAAAACTCATTTGCACATGGATACTTTACCCTGATGGGTAGGGTATTACTCAATAAATTAGAGTTTAGGGTAGGGGGAGGGTACAAAAACATGTACCCGATGCAAGTATAGGGTAGGGTACGGGTATAGGTGTATCCAACCCTATTACCCTACCTGATTATATGTGTATATTTATTGATAGTTATTTGCATGTATATATGTAAATTGGTCTGAATATATTTAAAATTTAATTATACTTTTTGAAATATATAAAATAAAATTTTATAAGATAAATTAAAAGATATGTAGAAATATTTGTATATCTTTTAAATATAAATACATGTCATACAATATATTATCAATAATTAATATAAAATTTTATTTATAATTTATACAATACAAATTATATACTTAATGATCTAAATTTATAAAATTAATTAATATATACTATGTACATATTCTAAGTATAATGTATCATATTAGTATTTAGGATCTTTAACACATTATATTATATTTTAATTCACTTTGCAAGTCTAAATAAAGATAATATATCATATTAACTATTACAATCTCTATCACTTTATACTATATTCTTATTAATTTTACAAATATAAATAATGCCATATATTTTATTTAATTTTATAAGGATAATATATTGATTTTTTTCAATTTATTTTATTTTAAATTTTACTAGGGGTAGGGTTACTCATGATACCCTATATTCATTACCCGTATCCTATCCGCAAAAAAAATAATATATAAATTAATAGAGTAGGATATCGGTAGAATATTTCTTTATAGGGTAGGGTCATCCCTATAACTAAATTACTAAATCATCTCATGTCTACTCAATTACATTTACTAATCTTGTTGTGAGAGCTATTTATAATGTACTTGCATCCAAACCTTCGTCATTTTATTTTAAAGGAATATTTTTTTTATAAAAACATTACAATTTATTAAACCTTTATTTTAAAATGTAATTTTATAACAATTCTAATAAATCATTCATTTATTTAAATAATTTTAAATTTTCAAACAGAGGAATCCAATAATTTCTTATTTATTTAATTTGAGAATTATAAAATGCTATGTTTATATTAATTCAAAATTTTTTAAAAATTATAGTATAATACCATTCAAGTTATTTTCAATAGTAGGTAGTTTTTTTATTTAAAAAAATATAATTTTCTTTTAATAATTGAATTACAATGATATCATTGCCAAAGTAATGTTTTAAATTTAAGTATTTAAATTATAAAACAAATGGCTAAAATCACTTAAAGTCGAAGTAATTTTGTATTAAATAATTTTCCCTTTTTGGAAGCGTATAAGTTTGAGAAAAAGAAATTATCATTTTTTCCGCTTCGTTTTAAGTTCACTATCATCAAAAATATCTTCTAGTGGGCCTCCATAGTGGTGACCCCGACCTAGAAGGTTAACCTCTACAATGAGTACTTGAAGGCAATGGTTGGAGAAGCTAAGTTTGATATGATTTTAGGGTTTATGAAGCACATTTGAAGATGATGATATTTATGGAATCTGAAAAGGCAGAGATCTTGTAGGATCTTGGAATTTAAATCTAGATATATGCTCCCTAGTATTTTTCCTAAAATAATCTGAAGATTACAAGGCAGTTAGTTATGTTAAAGGTTTATTGCCACTAGATGAGAACATTGGGCAGGTTCCTGATCTAGTTCATGAGAAGGAGTTTGATGCTTGATTAGCTGATGGTCGAAACAAAAGGGCGAGGTATTTTAATATTTTTGATTTTATTATTTTTTGTATTGATTTCATTGTTCAATTATAATATGTATTTGTTTATTTTTTGTTTGGCACGAAGAACAATATTTACCCAAAAAATAAGAATCTATTTACTCTATTTGATTTGGGTGTTGATTCTGTGAACAATAAGATGTGGTTCCACACTCTTGTTCATTGTAGCGAATGTCTTACTGATTCGATATGTTTTTTAATTTTTAATGTTGTTTTTGTGTTGTTCTGCAGTTTATTTATAGTTGTCGGACGTTTTGATTATTTTTATAATGGTTATTGTTTTGTTACAGTTTAGTTATTTTTATGGGTTTATTTTTTATTTTGCTGTTGTTGTTATTATGTTGTTTACAACACATTGATGTAATATTTTATTACATCAGAAAAATGATAAATATTTACCTGAGCCTAAGGTGAACTTCACTACAACAGATTGTTGTTTTTGTTATTCTATTTCTTCTTTGTATGAGAAATTTGTGCAGAAGAATAGAGATGGTTATACTGTGAATCTAAAGCATAAGGTTGTTCAGTTTATCAAGGGGAAAAGGATGATGTGTGGTCAACCATGGATTGAATGTGATTGTAACGAACCAAAATCACTAATAAGGCTTAAGGGCCTTGATTAGCGTGCCGAGAGGGCATAATTGGTTTATGTGTGATTTAAATGATTAAATGCATGATTATATGATTATAAGGATATGTGAAATGTATGTTTATGAGTATTAATATGCATGTGGGCCCTGTTTAGCTTATAGGGGCATACTTGTAATTTTGGCCCGTTGAGGGCATAATGTGATTATATGTGATAAATTGTTGAGACCACATTATTATGTGGATATATTTGCAGCATATGTCTCGAGGTAGAACTAGTGGGCGAATTGGCGAAATAGTCACAGCGGGGATTTATACCCGGCTCAGGGGAGCCTGGGTATTTTTGGGAATTTAGAAATTATATCGGGGGTTATTAGACATTGGATAAATAATTGGTGATTAATTTGATGACGGGATTTAAGTGGTAAATATTAGGAACACTCGAGGAATTAATGGGAATTGGGAACAAATGACCATTATACCCTTAGATTAAGTAAAGGATTATTTTATTTGGGGAGGGAAAATGGTATTTTCCTAAGACTAAGGATATACTCAGTTTTATTAGGACAAAACAGAGAAGATTATAGAATAATCTAAGGAAAAGAAAGAAGGAAAAGAAACTCTCAGCTCACTCTCTCTCTCACCCTCACAATTTCTCTTCTCTCTCTCTCCCTTGGTGTTTAATTTTTGGGTTGTTGAAAGAGGCTTGAAGCTTGGAGTTTTAAACAGAAAGCTAAGGAGATTCAAGCCAATCTGAGGCTTGAAGAAATAGAGAAGAAGGTCAGTCATAATTGAGGTAAGAATTTGGTTTTCAACATTGAAGTTGTGTTAGATTTTCTGAATATAAATGAACTTTGAAGTTGTGTTAATTAGGTAGATTGGAGCTGAGTATTTTGAAGCTTTGAGTAGGATTAATTATGGGATTTTGATTGTGTTTTGTGTGTTGGAATATGGTTAAATTGAGAGGGTAATTGCTGAGTATTTAGGATTAAAAATAGGTAGTTTATTCTTGAGTTCGTAACTTGTTCGGTAATTGAATTGGAGAATTTTTTGAGGAAATTTTTTTGGGTAAGTTTGAGTGTTCTTTGCTGGGAGAAGGAGAGAAAATACAGGTTTTCTCTGGGTTCGCAAGGCGTGCCATGACCTAGCTTGGGGGGTGCCGCAGTGCGTGTGGCCCTTCAGGCCTGGATGCTCTCTGACTTTAGGGGCGCGCCGCGACTTGCTTGGCCAAGTCGCGACTCGCGTCCCCTTTGGCTTGGGAGCTTGCTCTCTAACTTGGGGCAAGTCTCGACCCACCATGGAATTTTGCTCTTGGAAGTGTTTTAAGAATTGTTAGGGGTCAAGGGTTCGAACCTAGGTGCTCGGGACAATTTCTACTACCCGGTTTAGTAGAAATTGAGGTCTCAGAGGTTAGTTTCTGCCTCCTAGGTATTTTATTTCTGATTGGAAGTTAATGGAAATCAATGGCCCTTGTGACTAGGTTTACCGCCAAGGCTCGAGGTTAAGGACCGTGCTCTGAACCAGTTCACCTTCTCCGCTCGTAATTAAAGCTAAGAAAACTACACCCGTTTGTGGGGCTATGTTGGGACTAAGGTTCCCTACATTTGAATATAAATGTTATATGATTACGATATGCCATGTGAGCATGAAATAAACGACCTTTTAGTGCCGAAATTGATATTTGTGCACAGGACGCGGCTCGACCATTGGTAGCTGAGTTTAGTTAAATAATCACTGGGCTCGGCCTAAGCGAGCCGGAGAATATGGGTTAAACAGAGGGTGAGGCCTGAGGGTGTCAACCTTAAATATTGAATGGTATGTTTTCTATTTTTAATATGATGATTATGGCATGTTGAATACCTGGATGATAGATTATTTATTTGTCAATTGTTATCACATATTATGTGAATGCTATGGCTAGCTAAATATCTGGTTATTGTCCTGTGGATTATTTGATTATTGTTATTGTTTATGCTCTGTATTATAGTTTTCTTGCTGGGCCTTGGCTCATGGGTGATGTGTGGTGCAAGTAAAAGCAAGAGTAAGGTGGATCAATCCTGAGTTGGAGAGCTCGAGGGGCGGAATGTACATAGTCAGCTACTCGGCCACCATGGCCGAGGGATGGTACAAGGACAGGAGAACCTAAAATGCCTATTTTTCCATTAGAGTGGTTTTTGATTGTACATAACTTTTGAAATTTTGTAAACTGTTATTTAAACCCTGTTTTTGGGATCCCATGTATTAAACATTTATTTAAATGAAATTTATATATTTATGACCAAAGTATTTTAACCCTAACTCGATTATGGTTCTAGTGTCACATTTTTAACTAAACGACTTGATTAGCTAGTCTTGCACCTTTATAAACACACAGTGTAACAGTCTAGGTTACCTAAGGCGTTACAAATTTGTATTAGAGCGATCTAGGTTTAAGGGTTCCTAGAGACTGGCTGGATATGTGCATTTGCCGCTAAGGACAAGCTCGATTCATGGTTTGGTAATTGTATATTCGTGTTTATATGCTTAAATGTGTGAAAGGAATATGAATGCTTTAATCTGTTTGATTAATAGGGAGCATGAGATATTGATATGGCCTGGCCTTTGACAGTTGTGTGATGATATTGAGGCATGCTTATTAGCATTGTTGTAATGACCCGAATTCGCTAATAAGGCTTAAGGGCCTTTATTAGTATGCCGGGAGGGCATAAATGGGATTAGAGTGAATATTATTGACTTAAATGTGTGAATATGTGATTAATGATGTTATGTGATAATATGAAATAAACATGTGATATATGTGAGAACCACATTATTATGTGGGTAGGTTCATAGAGCGCAACTCAAGACGATCCTAGGGTCAGATAGCGGGAAAAGTCACAACGGGACTTAAAATATAACTTTGGACATGTCAGGGGGTATTTTAGGTATCGGGTAGTGATTTGGACTATCGATTCATGAAAATAAATATATGGAGATATATTTGAGGTTAGGATGTCTAAGCGGGAATATTGGGGAATTTTACCGTTTTGGCCTCGGGGACGGTTCCGGCACCCCGAGCCTTGGGATTAATTTAGCAATAAGATAAACTTAAAGAAACTTTTGGAAGAAAAAGATAAACCGACCAAAACATTTTCCCTCAGCTCTCACTCTCACTCTCAAGAAAAACAAAGGGAACCAAACCAGAAACTCTCAAGGGAATTGGGGAAATTGAAGCTGAAGAATTTCTGGAATTTAGAGGGGAAATTGAAGCTGAAGAATTTCAGGAGCAACCTTGGGGATTAGCTCAGAAGACAATCAAGGATTAAATCAGGACCAAGATAAGCATGAATTTCCTTCTTCTTGTGGTTAGAACTTGAGTTTCAGTTAGGTATTGAGGTATTTTTCAATTGATGATTAGGGTGGAGTTGAGCTGGGGAAAATCCTTGGAATCAGCTGGGTTTTTGGGTAAGGGAAGGGTTCAACCAAGAAGGTAAGCTTTGTTTCAAGAATTGGTAATTTGAGTTTGAGTTTTGACTGGTTATAACAGGGTGTTTATGTTCTTAGAGTTTCAAGGGTTGGAAGTGAATTTTGTATGGTTTATTGAGCTAAGGTTCTATTGAAATTGTGTAGCATAAGTTGTGGAAATGTTGGGTGTTGAAGTAGGGAGCTTAGGGGTGGTTTTGGCTGAGGTTTTAAGCTCTAAAATGATGGGTTTTCTGGGCATGAAGGGAAGAGTCGCGACTCTATTCCAGAGCGCTGCGGCCCTAGGATAAAAAAGTGCCAAGGAGGCTCGGCCTTGGGAGGGCGCCGCAGCGCACAAAGCAAGGGCTGCGGCGCGTGTCTTTGCTCAGGATAGTCTTGGTTCTGTTTTGAGGCTAGGGCCGCGGCTAAGCTTCAAGGGCCGCAGCCCTTTGTTGTACACATGAACTTTTGAGGGTTTTAGGCACGGGGATGTGGTCTAGTATGCTCGGGATTGATTCCACTACCGTGCTTGGTGGAATTTGGATTCCCGGGAGTTAGTTTTGTAACCGAAAACCTATATTCGAGTATTAATGGAACCCAATACCTTGGTTGGGACTAGGTGATAAAGGGTTAGGCTCGGGAGCAAATCGTGCTTGAGGGGCGTTGCTTGTAATTCAATAACTGCAAAGATTAAAGGTAAGAAAACTACACCCGATTGAATATTTGAACGAGACTAAGGGCTCCCTAATATAAATGATTGAAAGAATGGTATTATGCCATCAAAATTGTAACCAATGGCCTAAGCGAGCCACAGTTAACTTGTGCATTTGGCACGGCTCGGACACTGGTATCCGAGGACAGCTTAATATGCACTGAGCTCGGTTTAAGCGGGCCGGAGTCAGTAGGATAAACAGAGGGTGCGGCCTAAGGTGTCGGCCCTAGTATTTCTGCGAAGTGAATGTTATACTTGATTATAGATGAGATTGTTGAATAATTTATGTGTGGATGCAGTTGCTTGTATCTTGAAGTATGCTCATATGCTATGATTTGAATAACTTAACATGCTTACTGAAATGTCTGCTTGAGTTTGTTGTATATGTTGTTTTCTTGCTGAGCCTCGGCTCACCGGTGTTGCGTTGTGCAGGTAAAGGCAAAGGCGAGGTCGATTAGCCCTGATTGGAGAGCTCTGCAGGGTGAATGTACATGGCAGGCCGCTCAGCAGCCACGGTTGAGGAGATTACAGGGACAAGGGGACCAGAACCATGTATTTTTCCTTAGTATGGCTAATGTTTACTTTTAACTGTTGATTTTTGCAAACTAGCTTTTATACACTGATCTTTTGGGGATCCCTACTGTAAACTATTATAATTTATAAAATGTATCTTTTGAGACCAAAATGTCTTTTAACCCTAGAACACTTAAACTAATGACACATTTTTAAACCAATGACTTGACTAGCAAGTCTTGCACCTTATAAACACACAGTGTAGCAGTCTTGGCTATCCAGGGCGTTACAATTGTTGTTGCATGTGGATGAATATTTGGATAAACTACTATATTTTGATTGTTTGTGATTGGTTGTGTTAAAATGATGGATTATGGAAAGATTGTCACCCCGTAATCATAGTCTAACCGCCGAGTCATTGATTGCAGATTAACTTGGATAGCTATGCGTCCAAGGCAATCTATACGAGTTGCCGACACTGGGTCCGAGACTATAGATGATGACCAGGCAACAATCCTCTTCCAGTCCCTGAGAGCTGGCAACAGATTATGGCAAACATGCAAGCCCAACTTCAAAGCCAAGAAGAGCATATCCGTCTTCTGAGACAGTAGGCTTCGTCAGAGAGTGCTGCGTCTATTGTGCCACCTGCAGTGGCACCAATTGTTCAGCCATTGGAAGTTGGGAATAGGTGGGATCCATTGTATGAGCAGTTCTAGAGATAGCATCCTCTAACTTTTGAGGGTGGACCAGATCCATTAAAGGCCAAACAGTGGATGAGTATGATTACCGCTATCCTAGACTTCATGAGGGTAGAGGGTCATGACAAGGTGGCCTGTGCCACATATATGCTGAGAGAGGATGCTCGCATTTGTTGGGAAGTGGCATCACAAACTAGAGATGTTACTACTCTGGGTTGGGATGGATTCAATGACTTATTCAGTCAGAATTATTATAACGTTGTCGTCAGGGCAGCAAAGGTGAATGAATTTGTGGGATTGATACAGGGCAACATGACAGTTATAGAGTATGCCCTGAAATACGATAGACTTGTGAAATTCATACCAGACCTTGTCCCTACTGATGCAGCTAGGAAAGATAGATTCATCAGAGGACTTAATGCTACGATAGCCCAAGATGTGAGAATTACAACAGTAACTGGGGGGACGACTCATGCCCAGGCTGTTGAGAAGGCTCTTACCACTGAGGAAGCAGAAAAAAAGATTTTGAGGGAGAACGCTGCGAGATGGGAGGTTTGCATGACTGTCCTACCATATTTATGATCCGGTAGGGGCAGAGGCCCCAGTGATCTGAAGAGGAAGACCCCTGACACTTCGACCACTGGTGGTCCTGATAGGAGGGGTCGGGGTGTTCAGGGTGGTCGCCAGGGAAGCGGTGACACATAGAGGAGTTACCCAGAGTGAACGAGGTGCAGAAGAGGCCATCCGACCGAATGTCGGGCTACGGCCTATTATGTGTGCGGGGTGGTGGGACACCTCAATAAGGATTGCCCAACAATAAAGAAAGAGGAAGCAGGGAAGGTGGACAGCTTGACTCCAACTCAAGTGTTCACCTTAACATAGGCAGAAGCCAAGGCTAGTCCCTCGGTGGTGACAAGTCATCTTTCTAGCACTAACTCTCCTTTTATTGTATTGATTGACTCCGGTTCTACGCATTCATTTGTTTCTAGTAAGGTGATTGATAGGTTGTGTAGACCTGTGAGTACTATACTGCGGGGTTCGAGACTATATTGCCTACAAGGGTACTGGTAGTTTCTAGGAGGTGGACTAGAGCACTACCAGTGATGGTTGATGGTAGGGAGCTATTAGTAGATTTGATTGAGTTAGGTATGGAGGACTTTGACATGATTTTGGGGATGGATTGGCTGGTCAGATACGAGGCTACCATCGATTGCAGGAAGAAGATGGTGACCTTTGAGCCTGAGGGAGAGGATCCCTTCGTCTTTGTGGGCGCAGTATGTGGACCCCGCATACCCATGATATCAGCGCTGAGAGCCAGGGACCTATTACAGGGAGGATGTATAGGTTTCCTGGCTAGTGTGGTGGATACTACCAGAGTGTTGCCAATAGGGCCGGGAGAGATTAGATTGGTTCGTGAATTCTTGGATGTATTCCCTGAAGATCTACCAGGGTTTCCGCCGCACAAGGAGATTCAATTAGTCATTGAGTTGGCACTTGGGACAGAGGTAGTGTCAAGGGAACCATATTGCATGGCATCGGCAGAACTGAAAGAATTAAAGATAGAACTACATGAACTTTTGGATTTGGGGTTTATCAGGCCTAGCTATTTTCCATGGGGTGCTCTGGTTTTGTTTGTGAAGAAGAAGGATGGGAATCTGAGGATGTGTATAGACTATAGAGAATTGAACAAGTTCACCATCAAGAATAAGTACGCTCTACCAAGGATTGACGACTTGTTTGATCAGCTGGAGGGAAAAATGGTATTCTCAAAGATTGATCTTCGATCTGGTTATCACCAGCTAAGGATCAAGGACGAGTATATACCAAAGATAGCCTTCTGAACGAGGTATGGGCACTATGAGTTTCTGGTCATGTCATTCGGTTTGACCAATGCTCCTGCAACCTTCATGGACCTAATGAACAGGGTGTTCAAGGACTTCTTAGACTAGTTTGTCATTGTCTTCAGTGATGACATCTTAGTGTATTCTAGTTCAGAGGCAGAGCACGAACAACATCTTCGATAGGTCTTATAGAGATTAAGAGAATTTAAGAAGTGTGAGTTTTGGCTACCAGAAGTGACATTCCTTGGACATATAGTTGGTGAAGATGTAATCAAGGTGGATCCATCTAAAGTGGAGGCAGTTAGAGATTGGCCGAGGCCAAGGAACGCCTCAGAGGTTAGAAGTTTCCTCGAGTTAGCAGGTTACTATAGGCGGTTTGTGGAAGGATTTTCGAAGATTGCTACACCGATGACAGAATTGACACGGAAAAATTTGAAGTTCGTCTGGTCAGACAAGTGTGAGAACAATTTTAAAAAATTGAAGCGACGACTTATTACTGCACCTGTGCTGAGTCTTCCTTCCGAGGAGGGAAAGTTTGTGGTATATTGTGATGCATTGAGGTTGGGTTTGGGCTGTGTGTTAATGCAAAATGGGAAGGTTATAGATTATGCATCACGACAGCTGAAAGAGTATGAGTAACGGTACCCTGCCCATGATTTAGAATTGGCAGCGGTGGTATTCACACTGAAGGTGTGGCGACATTATCTGTATGGAGATACGTGCATAATATACACTAATCACAAGAGTTTGAAGTCCTTCTTCACCCAGAAGGACCTGAACATGAGGCAGAGTCGTTGGTTGGAGTTGGTAAAAGACTATGACTGTGATATTCATTACCACCCAGGCAAAGCCAATGTAGTGGTGGATGCATTGAGCCGGAGGGGCCCGGGAAAGTTATTTAGTTCTACTCAGATATCGAGGGAGTTGGCTAATGAGATGTCCAGAGCGAGGATAGAGTTGGTGGTGGGCCAGTTGGCCAACATTACTTTGCAGTCGACCCTACTAGAGAGGATTAAGGAGGGTCAGTTAGTGGATGCACAGTTATAGGAAGTTAGAGAGAATGCCTTAGCGGGAGCAGCTAAGGACTATTCTATTTCTGAGGTTGGTTTGCTACGGTATCAGGGTCGGATTTGTGTTCTGACTGATGTGGGGATGAGACGAGAGATATTAGATGAATTGCATACTATGTTGTACTCACTTCATCCAAGCACCACGAAGATGCATCAGGATCTACAGGCGTTGTATTGGTGGCCTGGGATGAAGAAGGATGTGGTAGAGTACGTGGTTAGGTGTTTGACCTATCAGCAGAAAGCTGAGCATTAGCGACCAGCAGGGTTGCTTCAGCCTTTAGGTATTACCGAGTGGAAATGGGAGGAGATTACGATGGACTTTGTGGGAGGTTTACCCAGGACAGTAGGGCTTTATGACTTGGTGTGGGGGATGGTAGATAGATACACCAAGTAAGCTCACTTTCTACTTGTGAGGACGACTTATACTATGGATCAGTATGCAGAGTTCCCATGGGGTTCCCAAGTCTATAGTGTCAGACTGAGATCCTTTCTTTACCTCCAAGTTTTGGGGTAGTTTGTAGAAGGCTATGGGGACTCAATTGAAGTTCAGCACGACCTTTCATCCTCAGACTGATGGATAGTCTGAGAGGATGATTCAGGTGTTGGAGGATATGCTTAGGGCATGCGTGATTGACTTTGAGGGATCTTGGAGTAAGTATCCCCCGTTGATTGAGTTTTCATACAACAACATTTATCAATAACAATTGGAGTAGATGCATATGAGATGTTACATGGGAGGAGATGTATATCGCCCATTCATTGGGATGAGATGGGTGAGAGGAAATATTTGGGACTGTACATGGTTTAGAAGACTAATGAGGCTAACGAGAAGATCCGAGCTCGAATGCTTGCTTCACAGAGCAGACAGAAAAGTTACGCTGATCCTAAGGGTAGGGACCTGGAGTTTCAGGTTAGGGACCACGTGTTTCTACGAGTTTCACCACTGCGAGGGGTGAGAAGGTTTGGGAAGAAGGGCAAGCTGAGCCCTAGATTCATTGGACATTTCGAGATCCTGGAAAGGAATGAACACGTGGCTTACAGGTTAGCCTTGCCACCATCGTTGTCAGGAGTTCATGACGTATTCCATGTTTCTATGCTTTGGAAGTACGTCTCAGATACAACGCATGTGTTGAAGTATGAAGACTTGGAATTGCATAAAGATTTGTCTTATGAGGACCGACCGGTTCAGGTCTTGGACATGAGAGATAAGGTTCTGCATAACAAGACAATTCCTCTAATTCAAGTGTTATGGGGGAATAGCAGGGTCGAGGAAGCGACCTGGGAGCTTGAGATAGCAATGCATGATTAGTATCCTAAGCTATTCAGGTAAATTTCGGGGACGAAATTCTCTGTAGGAGGGGATAGTTGTAACGACCCAAAGTCACTAATAAGGCTTAAGGGCCTTGATTAGCGTGCTGGGAGGGCATAATTGGTTTATGTATGATTTAAATGATTAAATGGATGATTATATGGATATGTGAAATGCATGTTTATGAGTTTTACTATGCATGTGGGCCCTGTTTAGCTTATAGGGGCCATATTTGTAATTTTGGCCCGTTGAGGGCATTAATGTGATTATATATGATAAATTATTGAGAACACATTATTATGTGGATATATTTGCAGCATATGGCTCGAGACAGTCCTGGTGGGCGGATTAGAGAAATAGTTACGACGGGGATTTATATCGAACTCAGGGGAGCCTGGGGTATTTTTGAGAATTTAGAAATTATATCGAGGGTTATTAGACATTGGGTAAATAATTGGTGATTTATTGGATGATGGGATTTAAGTGGTAAATATTAGAAACACTCGACGAATTAGTGGAAACAAGAACAAATTACTATTATACCCTTATATTAAGTACAGGATTAGTTTTATTTGGGGAGGGCAAAATGGTCTTTTCCTAAGACTAAGGATATACTCAATTTTATTATGAAAAAACAGAGAACATTATAGAATAATCTAAGGAAAAAAAGAAGGAAAACAAACTCTCAACTCACTCTCTCTCTTACCCTCACGATTTCTCTTCTCTCTCTCTCCCTTGGTCTTTAATGTTTGGGTTGTTGAAAGAGGCTTGAAGCTTGGAGTTTTAGACAGAAAGTTAAGGAGATTCCAACGGATTTGGGGCTCGAAGAAATAGAGAAGAAGGTTTGTCATAATTGAGGTAAGAATTTGGTTTTCAACTTTGAAGTTGTGTTAGATTTTCTAAATATAATTGATAGATGAACTTGGTTAATCAGCTAGAATGGAGCTAAGTATTTTGAAGATTTGAGTAGGTTTAATTTTGGGATTTTGATTGTGTTTTGTGTGCTAGATTCTAGTTAAATTGAGAGGGTAATTGAAGTGTAATTTCTGAGTTTTTGGGATTAAAAATAGGTAGTTTATTCTTGAGTTCATAACTTGTTTGGTAATTGAATTGGGGAAGTTTTTGAGGAAAAAATTATGGGTAAGTTTGAGTGTTCTTAGCTGGGGAAGGGGAGAAAACCCAGGTTTTCTTTGGGTTCGCAGGGTGCGCCACGACCTAGCTTGGGGGGTGCTGCGACGTGTGTAGCCCGTCAGGCCTGGATGCTCTCTGACTTGGGGGCGCGTCGCGACTTGCTTGGCCAAGTCGTGGCCCGCCTGGGAAGTTTGGTCTCGGAAGTGTTTTCAGAATTGTTTGGGCTCAGGGGTTCGAACCTAGGAGGTTAGTTTCTGTTTCCTAGGTATTTTATTTCTGATTGGAAGTTGATGGAAATCAATGGACCTTGTGACTAGGTTTATCGCCAAGGCTCAAGGCTAAGGACCGTGCTTGGAACCAGTTCACCTTCTCCGGTCGGAATTACAGGTAAGAAACCGCACCTGTTTATGTGGTTATGTTGGGACTAAGGTTCCCTATATTTGAACATAAATACTATATGATTACGATATGCCATGTGAGCAGGAAATAAACAGCCTAAGAGTGTTGGAATTGATATTTGTGCACAGGACACGGCTCGGCCATTGGTAGTTGAGGTTAGTTAAATAATCATCAGGCTTGGCCTAAGCGAGCCGGAGACAGTGGGTTAAACAGAGGGTGCGGCCTGAGGGCGTCAACCCTTAGTATTGAATGATATGTTTACTGTTGTTAATTTGATGATTATGGCATGTTGAATACCTAGATGATAGATTGTTGATTTGTCAATTATTATCACTGATTATGTAAATGCTATGGCTTGCTGAATATATGGTTAAAGTTTTGTGGATTATTTCATTATCGTTATTGTTTATGCTCTGTATTATGGTTTTCTTGCTGGGTCATGGCTCACGGGTTCTATGTGGGGTAGGTAAAAGAAAGAGTAAAGTTGATCAACCCTGAGTTGGAGAGCTCTGGGGGCAGAATGTACATATTCAGCTGCTCGGCCGCCATGACCGAGGGATGGTACAGGGACAAGATAACCTACAATGCCTATTTTTCCATTAGAGTGGCTTGTGTTTGTACATAACTTTTGAAATTTTGTAAATTTTTCTTTAAACCCTGTTTTTGGGATCCCATGTATTAAACGTTTATTTAAATGAAATTTATCGATTTATGACCAAAGTCTGTTAACCCTAACTCGGTTATGGTTGTAGTGTCACATTTTTAACTAAACGACTTGATTAGCGTGTCTTACACCTTTATAAACACACAATGTAATGGTTTTGGTTACCTTGGGCGTTACAGTGATTGTTTCCAATAAATACGAGGAAGGATAGTCATTAGATTCTAGGCAATTTGAATGTCAATGAGAGCATCATTTACATGTATAACTCATTGAAAAGTGGGTGGTATGAAAGTGTTGTGTTGGAGGCTATGGAACCATATTCTATTTTGTTGTCGTTGTTCCCTGACCATATGAATGTCTATAAGACTAGAAATGACATTAAGGAAAGTTTGATTGATTATAAGGTTCCATTCTCAGTTGTTAGTGTTGATAAATTACCTCAACAAGAGGATATGCATGTTTTTTATGTGCTTTTGTGTTTTATTAACATTTTACATTTTGTGCATTTTTATTAATCTTTTTGATGTATTTGTTTTGTCGTGATAGTGGTGTTTTTGTTGCATCATTTGCTGAATATTTTGTTGATGGCAAGGAGATTCCTTCAAGTAACTTCTCTGTTGAAGACCGTCGTTCTAGGCTTGTTGTGCTTTTTTATTCTTATGGGAAGATGAAGCAAGATGAAAATGTTGCTAGTGAAACTGAAGTTGCTAAAAAGTCTCCAAAAAAGATCACAGAGAAGCTGAAAAGGAAGAATGTTGATTTGAGCATGAAGATTTGATGCATATGTTTGTTTGGCAACAACGGTGGAAACAACACTGCAGCAATTATCGAATTTTTTTAGGAAAAATGTAACGCCCTGGTTACCCTAGAACAGTTACGGTGAACCAGAAATTTGACTCATTGCCTGAGTCCTTTGGTTAAAAACGTGATCTAAGTGTTATTAACAGGTTAAGGTGAAAACCATTAAAAAGGAAAGGATATGTTTTATTGATACATAAAACTGTTCATGGGCCCACAAGAACATTCACAAGTTATTTACAACTCAAAAAGGTCATTATTGTTCCAAAATCTCAAACCCCGCCGACCTAAGTGGCAAAAATAGGGTAAACCCCCTAGTTCCTTGAGAACTCCTTGGCCGTGGTGGTCAAGCGGCCGTATATGTACACATCACCACCTAAGCTCTCCACTCAAGGCTAGGTCAGCTTTTCTTTTCCTTTACCTGCACCACATAGCACCCATGAGCTAAAGCCCAGCAAGAAAACATAACATTATATGTAAACATTATCAAATGATTATCATTATAATCACACAGAGCTCATATCTTTCAAACAGATGAGTGAATATCACTTGAGGTTCTGATAAACCATACTGAGTGACTAACAAACAGGTCACTATTTCAAGTGGAAAAGTGGCTGCTAGGTAAGCCACTAGCTTTCAAGCGCTTATATTATTCATCGACCTTGAGGTCGGTCCGGCATTAATGCTCTTTGAGTAATTCAATGCAGAAAGTCGATTAGATCTAATCTTTATTGGCTTGCGTTAAACACGCTAAGGCCGTCCTGACTAATGAGTCAGCGCAGTGTGACCAGTGCCCAGTACCACTGTCGAAGCTGACTAATAAGTCACAGCTTCACAGTTGATACTAGAACCTTTGCCAAATCTGACTAATGAGTCAGTACCATGCACAAGTGAGCAACATTTGCTAAGTATTCCACAATCAATTCATGTCAACATTTATACAACCAACATGCCTCATGAATAACCATGCATGTCACATTTGGGGTGCAGTATTCTTACCTCTGGTTCGAGCGAGAAATAATAACAAGAACGACTCCTGAGAACGATCGACTTTTGATTCCTTAGCAGTCACCTAATCACAACCAATTATAACCTCAATTAAAAAGAATCAACATGGATAGGGTTTTAACCTAAGCACCACTCTCAGGACCTCGAAACATGCCCACACGGTGAGTAGATTCAATCCCGGGCCTTAAGGATTGAAACCCCAAGTCAAAAACCCTTAAAAACACTCTGAACAGGACTTTGAAGGAACAGAGTAGCGCTACAACGCTCAAACCCTAGCGCCCCAGCGCTATACTCAGAACCCCCAACACGCCCATTTGTCTCCTGAGTAGCGCTGTAGCGCCCTAAGGTGGGCACTAAAGCGCTACCTCCAGCACTAAAATGCCCTAAAACACCCTTTTTCATCTCCTTCGATTCCCACCTGATTCCAAAGCTTTCAAAACCCATTTTTGATGCCAAATGAACCCAAAAACCATCCTAACATAACCCAAACATCCCAACCATAGGAACCCTTGCCAAAACTCCCAACAAAACCAAAGTCTCAACCTAGAAATCACAGCTGCAAAACAAAGCTGAAACAGAGCAAACCAAGGAATTCTATGGCTAAAAACTTACCCAAAACTCAGCTTATGAAGCCCTTCAATGGAGGAACACACTCCCAAACTTCCAAGGCTTGCTTCCCAAGCTTGAATCCTCAAGATTGATTCAAAAATCACAAAGAAAACTGAGGAGAAGATGATACGGGAAAGCTCTCAAACGTGCTCTGTTTTTCTACCTCAACCTCAGCCAAAAATGGCTTATATCTATCCTAGGGGTGAAATGACCATTTTACCCCTAGGTCAATTTAAAGTTTCTAAAGGGTCCCAAGGGCATATCTGGTATTTTCCACCTATCTCGTTAATCATAATTAACGCTCTCCAATTCCCGCTATTCACAATAATCTCAAACACCTATAACTCAATACCTTGTAATTAAAAATATGGACTCACATGCATACATTTAACATCATATTATAATATAATTCTTGTATACATGCATAATATCATTTAATGGAATAATTAAACAATTACGGTTCTCCCGGCCAACTAAACTGCCACTAAACCACATTGGAGAATTCGGGGCATTACAACTATCCCCTCCTTACTGAAATTTCGTCCTCGAAATTTACCTGAACTGCTCGGGATACTGACTTTGCATATCTGACTCCAGCTCCCAGGTCGCCTCCTCGACATTGCTGTTCCTCCACAATACCTTAACCAAAGGTATCGTCTTGTTCTTGAGGACCTTGTCCTTTCTGTCAAGTATCTGAACTGGCTGCTCCTCAAAGGAGAGATTTGGTTCAAGCTCCAGATCTTCATAACTCAAAATATGGCTTACATCAGATACATACCTCTGAAGAGCTGATACATGGAACACATTATGCACGGCAGACAACGCCGGAGGCAAGGCCAATCTGTAAGCCACCTGACCAATCCTCTCCAGGATCTCAAATGGACCTACAAATCTAGGACTCAGCTTGCCTTTCTTCCCAAACCTTCTCACCCCTTTCCATGGCGAGACTCTGAGGAAATCATAGTCTCCTATCTAGAACTCCACGTTCCTGCGCTTGGGATCTGCATAGCTCTTCTGTCTACTCTGAGAAGCGAGCATTCGGGCTCTAATCTTCTCAATAGCCTCACTGGTCCTCTGAACTGCATCAGGACCTAAGTATCTCCTTTCACCTGTCTCATCCCAATGAATGGGAGATCTGCATTTCCTACCATACAACATCCCATAAGGTGCAACTCCAATGGTAGATTGATAACTGTTGTTGTAAGAGGATTATATCAAAGGCAGATACTTACTCCAAGATCCACTGAAGTCCACACACATGCTCTTAGCATGTCTTCCAGAATTTGAATTGTCCTCTCAGATTGCCCATCTGTATGAAGATGATAAGCTGTACTGAACTTCAACTGTGTCCCCATGGCTTTCTGTAAACTCCCCAAAAACTTGGAAGTAAAAGTGGGGTCCCGATCTGACACGATCGACCTAGGTGTTCCATGGAGGCGCACGATCTCTCTCACATAGAGATCTGCATACTGATCAACTATATATGTAGTCTTCACTGGCAGAAAGTGAGCTGATTTGGTGTAGCAATCCATTATCACCCAAATAGAATCATGCTGACTAGTAGTCCTGGGTAAGCCCACCACAAAATCCATTGTGATGTCTTCCCACTTCCACTCTGGGATATCCAAAGGCTGCAATGACCCTGCCGGCCTCTGATGCTCGGCCTTGACCTATTGACATGTCAAGCACTTAGCCACGTACTCTACTACATCTCTTTTCATCCCTGGCCACCAGTACAACGATCTCACATCCTGATACATCTTCTTGGTGCCTGGATGCAAAGATTAAGGTGTAGTATGAGATTCATCCAGAATCTCTCGCCTCAATGCAATGTCTAACGGAACACATATCCGCCCCTTGTATCTCAACAAGCCTGCCTCAGACACTGAATAATCTCTGGACACTCCAGCCAGAACATCGTCTCTAATCTTGATCAGCTGTGGATCACTCAACTGACCTTCTTTAATTCTCTCCAATAGCGTAGACTGTAGCGTCATGTTAGCCAACTGGCCCTCAGCCTCAACCTCAGCCAAAAATGGCTTATATCTATCCTAGGGGTGAAATGACCATTTTACCCCTAGGTCAATTTAAAGTTTCTAAAGGCTCCCAAGGGCATATCTGGTATTTTCCACCTATCTCGTTAATCATAATTAACGCTCTCCAATTCTCGCTATTCACAATAATCTCAAACACCAATAACTCACAACCCTGTAATTAAAAATGTGGACTCACATGCATACATTTAACATCATATTATAATATAATTCTCGTATACATGCATAATATCATTTAATGGCATAATTAAACAATTACGGCTCTCCCGGCCAACTAAACCGCCACTAAACCACATCAGAGACTTCGGGGCATTACAAAAGACATATGAAAAACTTATTTTTATGTAGTTATTTTGTCTTTCTATTTTATAGATATTAAATAGTTGTTTTGATATTGGTTGTTTAAATGTGTATTTTGTTTTAAAGTTTATTGGTTATGAAAACAAATATGAACTATTATGTTTTTTTTTCATAGCAATCATGGATATATTATTATGATTTTACAAGCGCACAACAACTAAAAAGCAACGAAAGAAAAACTTTAGCAATTAAAACATAATGTTATAAATTTATGTTCATGCCATGATTATCAACATATAACTCTGGCTCAATTTATAGGTTATAAAAACAAAATTGTTTAGTTAATAATAAATTTGTTATTAATTATTTTAAAATTTATATTTTAGTTATTGTCATAGTTTTACGTTTTATATAATGCACAGCAATGTGAAAGCAACGTAATAGAAATTATCAATTTTAAAAAATAATGTCTCCATTTTTTCTCATTCCATGTTTATGAACTAATAACTTTGCTTCACAATATAGATTCTAAATATAAAAGAAATGAAATGAATGTTGCTGTATAAAATAATCAATTAATTGCTTCTGTAGTTGTCTTGTTGTTTCAACTTCTTGGCGCTCTATTTCTGCATGTCTTCCTATTATGTCCTCTTTGTCCACACTTGTTGCACTTGATTTGCCTTTTATTTTCCCAAGTAGCTCTCGATCTTCTTTTCTTTGGTATTCTTGTTTTAACTTTTTCAAATGGAGGCATAACAATCATGTCTTTGACATATTGTGGGACATCACAATTGTGTTGGTTTCCTACATGGTATATTGTTGATTAATATGTCTCCAACCATGTCTTTGTTGTGTAGTAGAGTGAACAATAATTGTAAGGGTCTAGATTCATATCCTTCATCACAGCGATTGCGTGACCACATGGAATTTCATCCATTTGGAATCTATTGCATGTGCATGTTCGATTTTTGAGGTTTACAATACATGACCTTTGATCTTTGAACACATGAAATAGATATTCATTTTATGCCTTTACTTGTAGCACATTATGAATAACTAATTTATTTATAACAATTATAATTCTGCCTATTTCTAAATGCAACAACATATGAACAACTCCCATTGTTGCTATAGCACTGAAGCAATGTAAGCGTTTTGACCCTAATTTTTGTCAACTGACACGGAGTAAAAAATGCTTGATGTGGACAGATATGTTGGAATGAATATAATGACAAAAACAGTAAAGCACACAAGAATTTATAGTGGTTCTGCCCCAAAAACTGGTAATAACCGACGTCCACTTGAGTTATTATTGATATGAGATCTCAAAGGAGTGATCAAAGAACTAGGGTTCTATGAGTCTCACCAACCTCTGAAGAATAAACAATATATTGTAATGTACTAGCTCTAATTCTTTCGTAAATCTATACTCTCCAGTAATCAAAAAGCCAAAAGTTCCCTCCTTGAACTATCTTTCTCTATTTATAGGCTCAAGGAGGATTACATTAGTTTGTTACAGATATTCTCTCCTAATTAATCGGATCATCAGGAATTATTGGAGACAATCTTGGGATTGACTATGATCTTTACAAAATTATCTTGAACTATGCAGAGTGTACGACCAGACTGGTCATAGGAAAAACTCAACCGTTATGCTTGCAATATCTTACTGGTCGATACACTAACAGAACTTTGCCAGGTGTCAGCCACGTGTTCAGAAATCACCTGCCACGTCATCCGTGCTTGTTTTTTGGATAACATTTGCCCCCAAGTTTATTTATTACGACCAACAATAAATAAACTTTAAGGAAACGACCCTACGATTACCCCACCAGACCTGTCAGAGTAGTTCGTGCAACCTTGGGAAAAGTAACCTACCCTTGTCTAATCACGGCTTTTTGGTTCCCACCTTTCGACGGCTATCACCCTTCCCCATGCTTCGAGAAAGAGGAACTGATGATTACTTCCTCTTTCATGCCACAGACAAAATATATTTATAGCCTTCCCAGAGTCTTCCTTTCCTTTTTACGCAAGTCATTCTTTCTTCAAGAAACCCTAAAATCAGAACCTCCATTCTCTTCTGGAGACCATCTTCTAGCGTTTCAAGATCCAGCCCATCAGTTTGTCGATGCTCGAAACTCTTTTAAACCTCCACAATCTTCTCTCTGGTAAGTCTCAGAACTTCTATGCTCTTTATTTTTGCCGTTCATGTCCCTGTGGATTGACTGTTAAGTTCTTATGTTCTTGGGTTGAGATGCATGACAGTAGGGGGTTTAATGGGTGATGCTGTATAGGATGATATTTCTTTGCCATTGTGAGTTAGTTTGAAAGTTGAGATCACAACTTTAGGACGTAAAACCGAAGTAAAAATTCGATTTTTATGCTAGTTGAAAAATCGAGTTTTTCCCGCCCTAAAAGGAGTTGAAAAAGTTTTTTTTTTAAAAAAGCCTTTTTGCTTTCACTTTTTGATCTGTTTTTCAAACTGTTCGTGTGAAAAAAATAGTTTTTTGTTAGAATGCTATTGTATAAAAGTTTAACTTTTATACACGACCAACGTTATTCTAAAAACTATTTAGATTTTTCATCCTCACCTCCCCATTCTTCTGTTCGCAGATTTTAATGCCAGATTTGTGGGGAGGTGAGCGGCCAATCGATGACGATCTTCTTATACAACTGCTTGAAGGCGAAGAACAGCCAGCCCAGCGTGTTAACGAGATTCTGTTTTCAAGAACTTCTTCTAGACCTCAACCATCACCACCCCAAATGGCCCGCTTTAAATCTCCATGCAAGAAAAAACTAAACCCCGAAAACAATCAAAATTCACCTGCCCAGCCTGATTCGCAGGCTAGGATTCCCTCAACCAGTGGTCGAGAAAACGTTGCCCCGGATCCTCGTATTCAAGTTAGGGCTCGTCCTCGGCATCAAAACCTTCCTGATGTCGAGTGGTATCTTTCTCCCACCATCCAGGTTACTCCCCAAATGCTTGCCAATTACTGTAGGAAGTATCCTCTTACCGGGGTTAATCTCAAGATCCCAGTTGCTGACCAAAGAGCTAACCTGCCTGGGGGCGTCTACAGTGCTTGGTCAAGGTTTCACATTGAGGCGGGGGCTATCCTCCCTCTACATCCATTTTATCAGGGGGTGGCCAACTACTTCGGTGTTGCCCCCTTTCAAATTACCCCAATCGGATATAGAATGTTGGCCGCACTCTATATCCTTTATAAACTAAAAAAATGGCCATAACCTACCCCTCATGAGGTCAACTTCCTTTTTGACCTTAAGTCCAACCCTCAACAATACGAGACGGGCTTTTTTCATATTTGTCACCAGGAAACAAACCGAACATTCTTGAGTGACACTACTCATATTTCCAATGTGGGGAAATACAATCAAGAGTATTTCCTCATGCCAGACATGACTACGAACAACCTGGCCTTCGCTCGAGGAGATAAATGTCCCTTTTCACTGGTCCCTACTTTTCCTTTGCAAGTTCTTCTGCACTTCTCTAAAGTATATTGTGCATTTCAAGATCATGGTTACGCCGAAACCCAACACCAGACATGGTGTTGAGGTCCAACACACTGGCCAGGATGGTAGACGCTGAAAAAAGCGTTAAGTCCTTGGTCACTGATGAAAACCTGAGGCTATCTGGCCTCCTGGCTCCTCGTCATGAAACGAGGGGACCCGTGGTGGTAGACACCACTGCCGAGGGGGACCCCAAGCAACAACCCCCAGCGTCTCCTCCCCAAAAGAGGCCAACGGGGGTTACGATCAGGGAACCCACTGGCGACCCTTCAGCAGAGAGGCCTTCTGCTCCCCAAGGGAAGGGGAAACAAAAGGTAACAGAGCCCGTCATAGACTTGGACGAGTCTTCAGACGAAAATGGTACTATTATTCTGCTTTTAAATAACTTGCCAATTCCCTGTCACATGTTTGACGGGGACGGAAATTTTACGTATACACAAAATCTAGGGCCAGACTTCTTTGTGCTGGAGAGTGAGTGTATGACTAATAGAGTCAGTAGTGTAGCGACAAGTAGTTGTAGCTCGGGTATTAAACTTTGTGACCTCTTTTCTGATTTTCCATGATTTTTTTATCTATCTTTGTCTTACTATCTGCGTGCTTTTCTTTTTCTGTAGAGATGGCTTCCCCCAACATTTTTGATTTGTACTAGACCCAGGAGGAGGAGGAAGTTCCCCTGGTCCACCAGAAGAAAACGGTCAGGAGACAAGATGGCGAGTCAAGCCAAGCACCTTCAGCCAAGAATGGTCGAACAGCCGATCCTTCCAAGGACGGGCCCACTGGCCAACCTTCTACCCAACCTCCTGCTCCTGCTGAGAAGGAGACTACCCCCACTGCCAACCCCTCGTCTGCGGCTCAAAAAGAACAGGCCCCGCAAGCAGAACTTCCTGGGGCCAGACTCTCGAGCCGTTCCTTGCGATCAGATAAAGATTGCCTTGCACATATTTTGAAGCATGACCGTTTCAGGGAGGCAATGGCTGAGGCTGAGAAAATGGGGGTCGACCAGATCCTCAACAGAGCTCTTAACGAAGTGGCTAACGTAAGTGATTTTTTCTCTTCTTGCAATCTTGGCTCTTATTTTTTCTTCTTGTAATATTGCCTAACTTTTAACTTTTTGACTGCAGGCCATGCTGACCATAACCGCTGCTCGTACCCACACTACTGCTAGCATTGAGCAGGTTCGGTCGAAGGTTTTTGAGGAGCTTAATGCCGCGGAGGCCAGGTTTGTTGGGGAGTTGGAGGTGGTTGTCAAGCAGAAGGATGCTGTGGTGGCGGAGCTGTCCGAAAAGCAAGTTGCTCTGGAGGCAACTAGGAAGCAGAGGGACAAATAGCAGGACTATAGCCGCCTTCACTGGCGTGAAGTCAAGAAGCTTAGGGAGGAACATCTCGCTAAGGATGCGACTATTGCCATTCTTCAGAGCCAGGTGGAGCAGCTTAAGCTCAACAACGCCAAGGATCTGGATAGGAATAAGAATGTGACACTTCAGTGGTTCTACGATTTTTAGAAACACAACCGGAGTGCCAACTTCAATTACCTTCTGGAGGATGCTAGGAATGCCGAGCTAACCCGCTGTACTACTCGGTTGGCCGCCGAAGAGAGAGCAAGAGTTCCTGCTTCCCCAAGTATTCAGCCAGTTGTCGGAGTAGAGGGAGGAGAAGCCACCAGGGACGTAGTCGACCAGAGTGCTGAACTAGTTCCTCCTGCTCCTAATGCTCCTTAAAAAAATTTATTCTTTTAATTTTCTTTAATTACACGACCCACGGGTCGTGATGTAAAGAATGAATTTTATTTTTAATTTTGCTACATGGGCAGCATACTTTCCTTTTACTTTAAACAATTACATCCAAGCAGTACTGCTTGCGGTGTAAGAGAATTCTTTTTGATATTATAATATTTCTGCTTATTATAACATCTGTTCGCATGACCGAACTTAGCATAGAACTTTGGCTTGATTTAACAAAATATAAATTTTGAAAAATACTCTAAGTATCGTAGCATGCTTTCACTCATTTTGTTCATGTGTTTACATACCTCTTGGTATGCTTTACTATCGATGTATCATATATGCCCCCCAAGTGACTGAGGAGCTTTAGGTCCTTGGTCACTTGCCTTGACCACGACCTGTACGAACATTACTGCTCGGTAGGAAATGCAAGACTTATAATACAGCAAAACAACACACGTAATGAACAAATACTTGTAAAAAGAATTTACAAAGGTTTGCAAGAATGACTGGCTGCGTACAGTCCCTTATAATTCTCGAATTAAAATGGACTAAACATGTCTTTACGAGTGATCTTAAAAAGATCTTACACTTATAAGTGATTAGCCATATAACATGGCTAACCCTTTTCAAAACTTGTAAAAAGTGAAAATTAATACAAGCCAGTCCTTTAAAAAAGACTGTTTATTGATAATACTTGCGCAGGTGTTCTCCGTTCCAATAGCGTGGAACGAGATCTCCATTTAAGCGTGCAAGCTTGTAGGTGCCTGGATGAAGAACTTCTTCAATCTGGTAAGGTTCTTCCCAGTTTGGTCCGAGTACTCCAGCAGCTAGGTCGCGGGTGTTTAAGAAAATTCGTCGATGTACTAGGTCCTCGACGTTGAACTTTCTTTATTTCACTTTTGAGTTAAAATACCAGGCGACTTTTTGCTGGTACGCAGCTACTCGGAGTTGGGCTCTTTCCCATTTCTCTTCAAGCGAGTCTAGGGACTACATCATCAGCTGGTTATTCTGGTCTTATTCGTATATGATTCGTCGATGTGAGGGTGGATCTAACTCGATGGGCAACATAGCTTCATACCCGTATGCTAAGGAAAACGGAGTATGACCTGTCGCTGTTCGATGAGAAGTTCTATACGACCACAATACTTCAGGCAGCTATTCGGGCCACGCTCCTTTAGCGTCTTCAAGCCTTTTCTACAGGGTATCTTTAAGTGTTTTATTCACTGCTTCGACTTGCCCATTTTCTTGTGGATGTGCGATTGAAGAAAAGATCTTGACGATTCCATGCCTTTTGCAGAAGTCTATGAATAAGTCGCTGTCAAACTGGGTGCCGTTGTTTGAGACAATTTTTCGAGGAAAACCATATCAGCAAACATTGTTCTTGATGACAAAGTCGAGAACTTTCTTGGTCGTTATGGTAGCGATTGGCTCAGCTTCGGCCCATTTGGTGAAGTAGCTTTCCCTTTGGCAAGGATCCAATCAAATCTATACCCCATACTGCGAAAGGCCAAGGACTCTGCATCTACTTTAACTCGTTGGGAGTTGCGTGTGGGATCTTGGAAAATCTTTGACACTTATCGCATTTTTGCACAAACTCCATTGAGTCTTCGTTCATAGTCGGCCAGAAATAACCCTGCCTCAAAATCTTTTTCGACAAGCTCTGCCCCCCAGCATGATCCCCACAGAAGCCCTCATGTACTTCCTTCATTAGTTCTTTAGCCTTTTCTGGTGTAATACATCTGAGCAGTGGCATGGAGTATCCTCTTCAGTAAAGAACACCATCGATCAGTATATACCTAGTAGCCTGTCTCTGCAGAGTTATGGCTTTGTTTCTATCTATTGGTAGTACATCATTCACGAGATACTCCATGTACGGTGCCATCCATATATCTTCCATCCGAATTTCCATATTGGTTTCTTCTGCTCATATGATCGGCTCGCATAATCTTTCTACTGGCACTATATTTAAAGTGTCAGTGTCTTTTGCACTTGCGAGTTTGGCTAAAGCATCTGCATTTGAATTCTGATCCCGGGGAATTTGCTGGAGGGTATACTTCTCAAATTGTGCCAATGAATCTTTAGTTTTGTTCAAGTAGGCCACCATTTTGAGACCCCGTGCTTGATACTCCCCTAAGACTTGATTCACTACCAGTTGTGAATCACTGTAAATATCAAGCACTTTTATACTTATGTCTTTGGCCAACCTTAGTCTTGCGAGGAGTGCTTCATATTCGGCCTCATTGTTTGATGCGGTGAAATCAAACCTAATAGCGCAGTGAAATCGATGCCCTTCTGGCGTTATCAATATCACTCCTGCTCCTGCGTGAGATTTGTTGGATGATCCGTCTGTGAATAGCTTCCACGAAGGAACTTCGTCTTGGGGCTCAGGCGCACTAGGTTTTTCGCACTGCTCGTTGTTTGGGAGCTCAGTGCATTCAGCGATAAGGTCATCCAAGACTTGTCCTTTTACTGCTGCTCGCGGTGAATATGTGATATCGAACTGCCCGAGTTCGACTACCCATTTTAATAAGCGCCTAGCCGCCTTTGGCTTTTGCAAAACTTGCCGAAGGGGCTGGTCAGTTAAGACTGTGATGGGATGGGCTTGGAAGTAAGGATGTAACTTCCTTGAGGCCAAGATTAAGCAATAGGCTAATCTTTCGATGGGAGGATACCTCAATTCGGCCCCGATTAACCTCTTGTTTACATAGTAAACCGCCTTTTGTACGCCTTCTTCTTCTCATACTAGTACCGCACTAGCAGCAAATTCGGTGATCGCCAGGTAAATGAACAAAGTTTCTCCGTCTATGGGTTTTGATAAAATAGGAGGCTGTGCCATGTGGGCTTTTAAGGCTTAGAAAGCCTGTTCGCAGTCCCCGGTCCATTTGAACTTCTTGTTGCCTCTAAGTAGATTAAAGAAAGGGACGCATTTATCCGTCGACTTGGAAATGAATCTACTTAGTGCGGCAATTCTTCCAGTTAAACTTTGCACATCCTTGATTTTCATCGGCGATTTCATGTCGATCAGGGCTTTGATCTTGTCGGGGCTGGCCTCGATTCCTCTTGAATTAACAATGAACCCCAAAAATTTCCCTGATCCTACTCCAAAGGAACATTTGAGAGGATTTAACTTCATCTGATATTTGTTCAGAACGTTGAAACACTCTTGTAAATCCTTTACATGTCCTTCTGCCTTTTTTTGACTTTACTAGCATGTCGTCCACGTACACCTCCATGTTTACTCTGATCAACTCCTTAAACATGTGGTTAACCAATCACTAGTAAGTCGCACCAGCGTTTTTCAGTCCGAAGGGCATTACTTTATAACAGTACAACCACGTATCGGTCTGAAAGCTAGTGTGATCCTCGTCAGGGGGATGCATACTGATCTAATTGTATCCTGAGTATGCATCCATGAAAGAGAGGATCTCATGTCCTGCAGTTGCATCGACCAGCTGGTCGATCCTTGGGAGTGGGAAGCAATCTTTTAGGCAGGCTTTATTAAGGTCTGTGAAATCCACACAGGTTCGCCATTTGCCGTTAGGCTTGGGAACCAGTACTGGATTAGACACCCAATTTGGATTAAACGCCACCCTGATGAACCCATTCTCCTTTAGTCTTTCAACTTCCTCTTTTAAGGTTTTCGATCTATCCTTATCGAGCAACCTTCTTTTCTATTGCATGGGTGGAAAACTCTTGTCAACGTTCAGGACATGGCTGATAACTGCAGGATCTATCCCAGCCATGTCTTTGTGTGACCAGGCAAAAACTTCCTGGTTCTTTTGCAAAAATTCCACCAGCGCATGCTTCGTTGTTGCTTTTAAATTTTTCCCGACCTTTACAACTCTGGTCGGGTCTTTTTCGTCAAGTTGGACCTCTTCCAGGTCCTCGATGGGTCCAACATCTTCCTCAAAATCCCCAAAGTGAGGATCTAAATCCCTATCCTCACTTTGGGCAACACCCTATTTGGTGACTCCATCACCGGATTTGGCTTGTGTATCAATAGCCATCTGCAACCTATCTGGGGGAGTGCTCTTCGACGTTCCCTTCTTCGCCTTTGCGACTGAGGCGTTGTAGCACTCCCTTGCTTCCCTTTGATTTCCCAACACGCGCTCTACTCCTGCATCTGTCGGGAATTTCATGGCCAAGTGCCATACTGAGGTGATGGCCCGAAGGTCAACCAGTATGGGCCTTCCAATGACAGCATTGTACGCCGAAGGACAATCGACTACTATGAAAGTAGCGAGTAATGTCCTCGTAGCAGGCGATGTACCTGCTGTTACTAGAAGTCTGATTGACCCTGTTGGGGCGAGTCCTTCACCAGAGAAGCTGTAAATTGTTTGGTTGCAGGGCTCCAAGTCCTTGATGGACAACTTCATGCGTTCTAGCGAAGATTTGTACAGGATATTTACCGAAATTCCTGTATCAACTAGTACTCTCTTCACCATCATGTTGGCGATTTGAACGTCCACGACCAGCAGATCGGAATGTGGGAACCGGACATGCTCGGCGTCGCTATCAGAGAAGGTTATCTCACCATCCTCTGATCGAGCCTTCTTTGATGCCCTGTCCTCCACATTCATCATCTTGATGTCCTGGTCGTGACGTAGGGTCCGAGCATATCGTTCCCTCGCCTTTCCACTGCTTCCTGCGAGGTGCGGGCCTCCACAGATGGTGAGTAAAGTGCCAGCTACAGGGTCAGGCTGCAAAGGTGGCGAGTGTTGGCTTCTGGACGCATGCTCGTTGCCACCTGGAGCCTCTCGTTGGGAATTTCCTGAGGCCCGTACATATCTTCTCAAGTGTCCTTGTCTAATAAGGAACTCAACTTCATCCTTCAGCTGGTTGCATTCATTTGTATCATGTCCGTAGTCGTTATGATAACGACAGAACTTGGTAGTGTCTCTCTTCAAAATATCTTTTTGAATGGGAGTGGGATTTTTATAAGGTACACTAGAACTCGTAGCCTGATACACCTCTCCCCGAGACTCAATAAGGGCAGTGTAGTTAGTGAACCATGGTTCATAACGATTGCCCTTGGCTCGTTTATTCTCAGAGGTGGAAGGCTCATTATGCGGCCGTTTCCCCCATTCTTGCCATTTCCATTGCCGTTCCCGTTGCCTTTGCCGTTGGGTTTTGACCCATTGGCAACTTTGGCAGGCTCGACAGTCCCCTTATCCTTGCCTCGGGGGTTCCCTTCAATGGCGATGGCATCTTCGAGCTTGATGTACCGATCAGCTCTATCCAAAAATTCTTGAGTAGTTTTAACTCCATGCTTTCTGAGGCTACTCCACAAAGGCGTGCGGCGCCTAACTCCCGCAGTTAGGGCCATAATCTTGCCCTCATCTCCTACTGTTTTGGCGCCAGCCGCTGCTCGCATGAAGCGCTGGATGTAATCCTTCAGTGGCTCTCCTTCTTGCTAGCGTATCTCGACCAGCTGATTCGCCTCAGTTGGGTGCACACGACCCGCATAGAATTGTCCATAAAATTCTTTTACGAACATCTCCCAAGAAACAATACTTGCAGGAGGGAATTTGAAAAACCACTCCTGTGCAGCATCAGAAAGTGTTGCAGGAAAGATCCTGCACCGAGCGTCTTCGGACACTTTCTGAATGTCCATTTGTATCTCAAACTTGTTGACATGATGTATTGGGTCACCATACCCGTCGAAGTTCGGATGCGTGGGCATCTTAAACTTGCTTGGAGTTTCTGTCATAACTATCCTTTGAACGAAAGGAGTGCCTCTTCTCCTGTCGTACTCGATATGGGACGTCCTTCCCCCGACCAGCTCTTGTACTACCTGGTTCAGGGCATCTATTTGGGCTTGCACGGCTTTGGGAATTGCCGGGGCCTCTGGTGCTAAAGGAACGTACTCGTCGTGCCGTTCCCGGCGATCGTTGAGTACATCTCTTAAATCCTCGTCTCTTCGTCGCTGCTCGCTTGCTCTGAGCCGGTTAAAGATGTTATTTTGTCTGGGTTGCCCCCTAGCGTCACGTCTCTCGGGTTGGTCTTCTCTAGGTGGTGGGCTTCTGCCCCCGCCTCTATCTTCATCTCTCAGGTTGCCTCCTCGGGCTGGAACTTCCCGAGTGTTAGAGGGTTGCCTGTGTTGGTCGGTAGGTCCCTATGCATTATCATGCCGTGGGGCCCCCCAGACCGCAGAGCTTATCTCTGAGTTCCTTTTGTTACCGGAAGGACGTTGCCCTCTGCTCGGTGGGTTTGACTCTTCGCCCCTATGGCGTCTAGGACTGCGGGGCTGCTACCCGGCCCTATTCTGCCTTGGCTGCGGGGGAATATCACGACCAGTCTGGGATGGAGGCTGCGCTTCAGGATCCCTTAGCGGGACATCATCCTGAGGCATTGGTGGCTGCTCAAGCCTTTGGGTGCTCGACGACTGGATCGGCGGGCTAGGATTGGGACCCGTTTGGGGCGTCCCATTTGCGGGTTGATCAGGCTGTGATGCAGGTGCAGCCTGATTCCTAGCCAACTATAGGGCTGCTTCGAGGGCTGCCATGGCCTCCCTCTGACAACGGTCCATCTCTGCCTGTCTTTCACTCAATTCCTGGTGTTGTCGCTTAATCTCTTGTTGCTGCCGCGCCATAATCTCAGCAGCACTTTCCTGGTTGGCCCTCAGATTGGCCAGCTCATCCTGCAATACCACCAGGGTATTCCTCAGCGTCTCGGAATCCAGTTCTTCCTCATCAAATTCCAAATGTGGCTCATCTTCGGTCACGTTTGGAGGAGGAGGCGGCTGAGACGGTGCAGCGCCAGTCGCCTACCCAGTTTTCTTTGTGGTTTTCGCCATTTATGCTTCAACAATATCGTATCAAGCTCTCAATGAAAGCACCAGAATGTTGACCCTGATTTTGGTCAACTGACACGGAATCAAAAATGCTTGATGTGGACAGATATGTTGGAATGAATATAATGACAAAAACAGTAAAGCACATAAGAATTCATAGTGGTTCGGCCCCAGAAACTAGTAATAACCTAAGTCCACTTTAGCTATTATTGATATGAGATCTCAATGGAGTGATCAAATAACTAGGGTTCTATGTGTCTCACCAACCTCTGAAAAATAAACAATATATCATAATGTACTAGCTCTAATTCTTTCGTAAATCTATACTCTCCAGTAATCAAAAAGCCAAAAGTTCCCTCCTTGAACTATCTTTCTCTATTTATAGGCTCAAGGAGGATTACATTAGTTTGTTACATATATTCTCTCCTAATTAATCGGATCATCCAGAATTATTGGAGACAATCTTGGGATTGACTGTGATCTTTACAAAATTATCTTGAACTATGCGGAGTGTACGACCAGACTGGTCGTAGGAAAAACTCAACCGTTATGCTTGCAATATCTTACTAGTCGATACTCTAACAGAACTTTTCCAGGTGTCAGCCACGTGTTCAGAAATCACCTGCCACGTCATCCGTGCCTGTTTTTTGGATAACAAAGCGCAATGCCAAAAAAACTTAATTAAAATATTTTAAAAAGTGTTTAAAGATCTTAGAGTTAGTCTCAATGAGTATATGTAGTTGTCGCTGAGATGCATCAACAACTATTATTGGTTTACATTCTGGCCAGCCTTTCAAAGATGCATCCAATGGCATGAATAGAAATAGCAAGTTGTTGTCTTCTCCTGTTTTGATTTCTAATATTGATCTAGGGTTTGTTTTTTGTCGCATGTACAAGTAACTTGGTAAGAGGTTGTATGATTCTTTTGATTTTCCTCACAGGTTGTTAAGTGCATGCTCCATACTCGGCCATGCTTTCATGTAGTTCATCTTTATACCATACCTATCATTGAAGTCACTTCTGATGTCTTTTGGTGTGGTTGTTGTTTTAATGTTTAGGAACTTTGGTTTTATAAAGTCGCCTATTAACTTTGATGTTGCTTGACACTGTTCTCCAAATCTTATTTCCAAGGAGTAAGTGTGTATCTCATAGTACTTTCTAATGATGAATGCCTGTGTGGTGTCGTTCCTTGATGCTCTTAGTGACCACTTGCTTTTTTGGTCCAAACAAACAACAATGTACTCTTTGGAGCATGATTTTTGCACCATGTGTTGGAAGTAATTTGTAATTGCATAGTAGCTGAGCACACTCTTTAGTGTTGATTTGTCTTTGTATATCTAGCCACTTTTAATATCTGGATGATGAGGATTTGTGATTACTAGTGAGTCGTCAGCATCAATCTGAGTTTCTTTATTCTGATTGTACTCGAGTTGCTCTAGCATTTCCGATCTGATAAGTGTTGCATAGTCAATTATGTCAAACTCGTCATTGTGTTCTTCTATGTTTGCCTCTGTGCGTTGGTCTGTGGTTGATTATGTTGTCTGTGGACCATTGTCGATGATTTGTAGGTCTTGTGTTGTAGTTGACTCTCTATTTTCAAAGAAATTATTTGATGTTGTTGCTGTGTGTTGAATGTGTTCACACATAATGGATATTTTGTGAAGTCTGAATCCTTTTTTTTAGCTGAATGTAAAAGAAGACACTGGTATTATCCACTATTTTCAGGGGTGGGTATCCTTCTTTTATTTGGTATTGTAGTTCCAGCTACATTGATGCGGGGTTACATTGTAGACGCCGAAACAATTTCTGTAGTAGCTCTTCATAGTTGTATGAATTCCCCACTAGGTTTAAAATTGATGTAATTATTGTTGTCATCACAATGTCTATTTTTTTGTATCAAGATTGCTATTGCATCCATTACCTGAAAATTATATAATTGAATTTTTTTAATACTATTTGTAATGTTGGAATTTATACTATTATCTATTTTTAAGATGTAGGTGTGCCCTGCAATGGCAACGTCAGGCAACTTCATTTAGAAAGAAAATTAAAAATATTATCCTTATTTTGTATTAAATCCCACAATTAATATTATATTTTTTTTATTTCATATCCAGTTGTTGTAAAAATAAAAAATAAAAGAAAAAACAACGGGAATTAATATTTAATTATTTTTTCATTTTTATTTGTAGTAGAGACCAATAAACAACAAGATTTGAAAGACAATTATCGGTAAGCAACAAGTAAAATAGTTTGCAACCAGATTTGATTCAAATATTTAGGAAAAATATTAAAATCGTCATACCTGAGATTATGATTCCACATCGTTTGGAAACTCATTATCAATGTTTCCCCTTATACCTCATTTGTTCTGGAAAAATAAAAAATATATATTTATACATGATATTAAGTTTTTGAAGTTTTTTTCTATAATTGATTTTTTTTTCATTTCTTACCCGTTTTTGTTTTAATTTCGTTGGAACTCAATGTTGTTTAGGTGTTTTCCAGTCGCTCTGTTGGGTTGTTTTCCATTTTATTGGTAGAGCGCCGACATGGAAAGGATTTTTTGCTTTTTTTTTGGTTGTTTCACTGGTTTTGGGTTTCAAAAGAGAGAAATTTCCTTTGAGTGCGAGTTCATTAAAGAAGAAGATGTATTCTTGTTTAAATTTTTGATTGACTGTATAAATATAATTAATGCTGCCTTATCGCATTTTATTAACTTTTGTTCGGTATATGGGCATACAAAAAAAAAGTCCTATAAAATATGTGTTTATATTATTGCTATTGAGATAATTAAGTGATAATTATTTTTGGAAAGGGGAATTTGAGTTTTTATGCATGCACCTATATTAATAAATTATTCTCCTTAATGCTATTAATGGAAAAAGTCGTTTTGGCATAATTGCTCCCCTCACAATTCTAACTCTCATCCACTTTCTCTCTCTCTCTCGCCACCATTTCATCAGTTTTTTTGTTCTTCACATTTTCATAAAAAAACAACAAAAATATTCAAGTATTGAACATAAAATTAATACAATGATCCATCTTATTAAACCCACAAAAATACTAAACTTTTACTGTTCTGGGAAGAGAAAAACCATAAAAAAGTAGCTCGTGACTGTATATAGTGATAGGTGTTGATTTGAAACATATATTTATACATTTCAATCGATTATTATGTGTTGATCTTTCTGGTGGTTGTGAGACTTTCATGTATTTTTTTTTCTTTCAAATATGTGCTTTGGCTACATTTATGTGTAAAAAATTTGATACAATTTGATTGTTTCTATGGTTTTAATGAAGCCTTGATGGTAGTTTTTGATGGTTTTCGATGAAGCCTCTATTGTAGTTTTTTATGATTTTTAATGATGCCTCTATGACCATCTAGGTAATGTGATTTAGAATTGTTGACGCGATTTTTCGCCAACGGTGAATTAAAAAAATAACAAAGTTGATTAGTGTTTGATAATAAACCGAAATAAAAAATAAACTCTCAAAGACACAGATCATTTACGTGGTTCAGTAGTTAAAATCCACCTAGTCCACGAGTTTATATTATTACTGTTTTTTTCTCTCTATTTTGGCAGAGTTTCAGTATTACAGAATAAATCATCATCTTCCCTGTCCAATATTCTCAGTATTTATAGAAAAATTCATTGGACAGATTTGGGTAACTGCGTGAGTCAATCACGAACTTACATATTTATTACATTTAATATGAAATATTCTTATTTATAGTAGGATATCATCTGATCACGAAATAAATGGTCTCCTAATACCTGAGACATTTAAATATTACAGGCTAGCCATAAATGATCGTATAAAATATTTGGCTTTTTGGGGATTTGCGGATACGCCATATATTCAAGTTACCACGAACTGGATATGTCTTTGAGCTAGTACTATGGAGGCTGTCTTATGAATATCACAAGCTCGTGCTTCGTAACCTATGCATCCCTAGCTCGTATAACCATCATGAAAACCGTGCTATCCACGTGGATAACAAATGGATTCCTTGGCTATTTCTTCCTTGTAATTATTTGCTAGCAGTACGCGAGCTAAGTGAAAGACTCATGCTGAAATTAAGGTACACAAAGATTTGATGGTTTTTGATGGAGCCTGAATTTTGAGGGTCATCAATTTTATTTTTGTTGGGAAAAAAACTCTGGATTTGCCTATGGAATCGATTCTGATTGAACATTATCGATGTGGCATTGAAGACTCGAAGTGCCATATTATATCAATTTTCATAAAAAAAAAATTAAAAAAGTTCTAGACGAGCTAAAATGTAACTTTCACATTTTAATGACGAAAACAAATCAATATAACTAATAACCATTTATTCAAAAGTGCTCAATTGATGAGTACTTATATTTTTAATCTATACTCATTAATAAATAATTAAGAGAATATTTTTTCAGCAATTTTATGGGTTTGTGTGACACTGGAGAGAGAGGAGAGCCTACATAGAGAATTAATGAAAAATATGAGGAAAAAGATAAAATTTATAAAAGAAAGGGGACATTTCTATTCAATTAGGAATTTGAAACAGTCTTCAAAAGTATGCAAACTCAAATTTTCCCGTGTAAATAATTGGATGTGCATTGTGAAATATACCCATACTAAGTAATTCCTATATATCCTAACAATCAAAGTTTACAATTTTTAGGGCCAGATTTGCTGGAGAAAAGCAAATATAAAGAAAACGGACATGTACATTTTCAACTTGATAAGCGCAAATCTACGTTGGTTAATGCAAATTTTTTATTTTTTTTAAAAGTATAATTCTTGGTATTCGAATTTATTTTTGATTGAATTCAGTGAAAAATATTTAGGTACTTCTATTGGGATGGAAGCTCAATTATACCTGTCATAAGTGACAAATTCAATCAATTAATGCTTATCTTATTTGTTTTTATTCCCCATACCTTCCTTTTGCTCTATACAATTCCTGGCTTAATTGCTTGTCATTTTATGGTATAATCAGCGACCATTGTTATCTTCCTTTCGTATTTTCCGTCAAGAATCAATATTTGCTGATTATCAATATAATAAATAAAGGTTTATCAAAATTCAGAATTTTAAACTTTTGAGAACCACAATTTATCGTTTTATTTTTTTTGGAAAGAAATCTCTTGACAAATGTTTTTTTCCCCTAAAACACTCGGAACAAATCCATTCTGTCATTACTTTTAAGAGCCCAAATTGAATGTTGAGATTTTGTTTTCAAAATATTAATGTCTTATCTAAATAAATTTTCATACCATAAATATTATAATTATAATTTATATATATATGTACTCCCAAGACAGAATAGACAAAATAGTATATGTAATGGCTCGTGTAATGGCTCCTGTAACTACTACAAGCACGCAAGAACATGAAGATCTGAAACCGACAGTGTTTGATTCTTCAGTGCTTGAAGGCCAGTCGAGCATACCCACCCAATTCATATGGCCACACGAAGAAAGGCCCAGCGATGATGCCCCACCGCTCCATGTCCCGGTCATCAACTTGGCGGGCTTTCTCTCGGGTGATCCGGCGGAGGTAATGGAGGTGTGCCGGCTCGTCGACGAAGCGTGCCGAAAGCATGGCTTCTTCCTCGTAGTCAATCACGGCATTGAGTCCCAACTGATTGCCCGCGCTCGCAGCTACATGGACGAGTTCTTTGAACTTCCATTCTCTGAAAAACAGAGGGTTTTGAGAAAACCAGGGGAGCTGTTCGGCTATTCCAGCAGTTTGAATGGCCGTTTCTCGTCGAAACTCCCATGGAAGGAAACGCTTTCTGTTCATTATTCTACTAGGAAAAACACTCCCACCAACATCGTCAAAGACTATCTCCGAAACACTTTGGGTGAACATTTCGAAGAGCCAGGGTAAAAGAGAGATTTTGCTCCCACCCATCTCTATTGTTTTTGTACTTTTTAATACGTGTGTAAACCCATGTATAGTTTTTGATATTCAGTTATTTAATGTTATTGATTTGTTCTTGTTATATTATTAGGAGTGTTTTTCAGGATTTGTCGAACGCCATGAGTAGGCTTTCCCTTGAAATTGTGGAGCTACTGGGAGCTAGCCTCGGAGTAGGCAGAGCCCATTTTAAGGATTTTTACGAAGAAACCGACTCCATAATGAGGCTGAATAACTACCCTTCATGTCCAAAACCAGAGCTGACATTAGGAATCGGACCTCATTCTGATCCAGCATCTTTAACCATTCTCCACCAACACCAAGTGGGAGGACTCCAAGTATTCGTTGACGACAAATGGTGCTCAGTTAGTTCAGATTTCGACGCCTTCGTTGTTAACATCGGTGACACCTTCATGGTAACTTTCTAAACTCAAAACCATATCAATTATCAAAGATTCATCATAGCATATTGACGGCTTTTTCTAAATTACTTTTTTTTTCCTTTTTCCTGTCATGTAATTAATATGTTTTATTTTTTAAAATGATTTATTTTAACTTTTTGAAGGCTCTTTCTAATGGGATATACAAGAGTTGCTTTCACCGTGTAGTAGTGAATAACCAAAAACCTAGGAAAACTCTAGCATTCTTTTTGACTGTGAGTACTGAAAAAGTGATAAGTCCACCAAGTGAGTTGGTGAACGATTCGAACCCTCGGATTTACCCGGATTTTACATGGCCTCAGTTTGTTGAGTTCACTCTTAACCATTACAGAGCTGACATGCATACCCTTAAAATGTTCGCAAACTGGTTACATCAGAACAAGAATTGAGATAATTCATATGTACAATCTCGGCATGTCTCTCTTGTACCGAAGAGAAGAAAGTCAAGAGTAACGAAGGAATGACAGTATTGTTCAAGTTCATAGCATGCAAATGTTTGGGAAAAGGAGAGAAGGATAAATTATCGTTTTATGTGACATTTGTGGAAAATAAATTTAGTTATGAGACATATGATTAATGTTTTGGTCTAATAAATAAGATTGTTCATTGTTTTATAAGTTCTCAGTTTCGCACAAATGAATGTTTTCTACTTTCTTTCTTTTATATATATTTTTTTATTTTTTATCCACTAATGCTAAATTTAATACAAATTGCTTATGGAAGAATACTAAAAAAATTGTATTAAGTTGATGACTGGGAGAAATTGTACTCATATTGAAAAATACAATTTGTTTTTTTAAGAAATAAATTGAAATTTGTTCTACTACTTGTATTGAGGAAGGGAAGCATTTATTCTTTTCCTATTATTCTGTTTCTACACATTCATTCATGGATTATAAAGGTTAAGTTTCTATTTTGAAGTGTATTAAAAAATAAAGATTACATTTTAAGTAAGAGGTGGTGCAGTGTTGACTATTGTTTCTCGTTATTCAGAATAATCAAGCAAATCACAATGAAAGTCAACAAAAGATAAAGATTAATACATTTCAAGTGGTTCCCATCTATTACGTCCGCAAAGCCCATTCTTTAAGAATTCTATAGTCGCAAAAAATGTGATCATGCCTTGCAATTTCTACCCTTTTTTTTTATTTTTTTATAGGATGATGACACTACTACAAAAACACGCATTTAGACAACTTTTTTAGTGGACTCACCTAGAGAATGAGCTTAAAAATAGCTCTTGGACTTTTTAGGACACTCATTGAGAGTTTTTAAAGAATGTTTTTTTAGGACATGCAGTACGATGCCTAAAAGCTATTGTGTGTCATAAAAGTTAGATTTTTTTTCAACAAAAGTTTATGGAATTTTTAGGATACTCATTGAGTGTATTTAAATAATTTTTTTTACGATACCTAGTGCGAGCCCTAAAATCTTATGTGTGCCCTAAAAATTTGAATAATTTTTTTTAACAAAACTTTAATTATATACTAAATTAAATCAAAAAAGAAAAAAAACGCTCAGTCCATTGTTTCTCTCTCTTCCCCCATTTTCCTTTCTCTCTCTCACGCTGCAAGCCGTGAACGGCAGCCCTCCGGCCCCTGAAACCCCTAGCCTGACGCGCCCCGTAGCCCCCTCGACGAAGGCTCCAAAGTTCGGCGACTATGTGTGTTAGGAAAACTTATACATGATCTTTATTTATTTTCATGTAGATCTAATATTACACAAATTAATATGAGATAACCTAGAACATGTTTTTAAAATTGAATTTAAAGAGAAACAAAGATAAGAATACTTACAGTATACACATCGGAATGAAAGAGTCATTCCTTCAGTTTCTCTAACTCTTGTATCATTTCTGTCGCAGAGTATTATCAAGAAACTGAACCGTTCTTCTAATTTCTTCATAACCTTCCAATGTATCCTTAGAATCACCTAGACTAGTGTGGGCAATTCTCAACACATGAGATAGATACAGAGAGAAGAAGCGAAAAGAACAAAGATTCTTAGAAAGGGACTTGTGTTTAGAGAGAATCTAAAACCTATCAGAAAATTTGACTTGTGACTTGTCAAACTTATCTGTCATCTCAGAAGTGTGAACTTGTGACTTCTCTCTAAGCACTCCTTTTATAGACTCAATTAGGTCATTTAATTTAATTAAAAAATCAATAAAATAATAGTCAATATGAAGCCCTAGGTCGAAATTATCATGGGCTTTAGGCCCGTGAAATTTCCCATTTGATTATAAGTCCATTGGACTTCAAATCAAGGCATGTATTATTTTCTATTGATTTAATTAATTAAATAATTATTTAAATCCTTTATCAAATTAATTATTTATAATTTGAACCTTGATTTAAACTTATTTATTAATTTAGATACCAATTTATCTTAATTAATAAATCTGCCGTAATTTCTCTTTTCTTCTAAAAAATACATAACTCAGTGAAACTATCGAAAATTAATCTGGTCAACTTTGATAATTCGAATTGATAATTAAATTAATTAATTGAGGCTATCTAGATGATTTTATCTAAGGTACAATGGGGACTATGGGCCTATGAAATCAAGCTCTAATAAGTTATCATAAATCTAACAAATAAATTTACTAACCTATTAATTCCTCGTGACTCCACTATAGACTCGGAATTGCACTCTTGAATTCATAGAACGCTCTATAACAAATATAGATACGCTATTAATTATCCATCGTGACAACCATAATTGTTACTCAATCCTCTATAGATGGTCTACAATGAGATAGGACTAAAATACCATTTTACCCATCATTGTATTTTATCCTTAAAACACTTAGTTCCTTGTATATGATATTTCTGTAAGTAGATGATATCGTAGATTGGCAAGTCAGTGTAAATCATGTGCACTGACTAATCTTAGGACTAACTTATTTTGAACATATAATCATATTTATATTCCACTATGATTACGTCACTATAAATAATATTAGTTATATGCTCAGGATTTAATAGAAGTTTATATTAAACAAATATTCATGAAAATAAAACATGTGAGCAAAGTGATTGACCAAGTCAAAAAATGATTTCTATTCTTTTATTGATAATAAAATGAGATTACAAAGAATTTGGGTTTTAATTAGGGCATAAAACCCCAACAATGTGGGTTTCCTAAATGTTTTGGGCATTTTCTGTAGAGTCTAAGAACTTTACTTAGCTAGTTAGATAGTAGTAGTAATAATAATGGTTGTAGTATTTTTATGACTGTGGATTTTGGTTCAGGCCGGGATTTAGTTGGACATTCGTAGTAACACTTGTAGATTTTCTAAGTTTAACCTATAGTTTAAGAATATTAATTTTAACCTAAGGTTTGATTAATATGACTGATATTGATGGTGATATTTATTCTATTATAAGGTTTAGATATACCCAATAAGATAGTAACACTTGTCTTATGTATGTTTAATGAAAATTAAGTATTTTTGAGGAATAAGTTTATTAAGATAAATATTTGAATATCCTAGGGTCTGTCAGCAGCTTTGAAATCGTTAGAGGACTTAGTCAAAGTTGTTTACTCAATTCAAATTAGGCTGAAAATGTGCGATTTCGTGTTTAAATATTCAGCGTATGCTGATATATCGTAGCTATAGGGAGTGATATATCGCAGTACGGGGATACAAAAAATACGTAACTTCGCACGATCACCTCGACGAGCCTCGGGCATACTGACCCAGGCGATATATCGCCTACTAGGGGGGATATATCGGCTCCTTTGATGAATTTTTGAATGTTTTTGAAAACGTTCTCATTTTAATCTTTAACCTCTTGATAAGTCCATCATCTTTCTGACCGAGTCTTCAGCCTCTGCTGAACGATAATTCAAATATTTTTCACTTAAAAATCCATTATTTTATTCAAGTTAAATAAAAATATTTTCATTCTTGAACTCTATAAATAGAACCTAGTACCCATTCATTTATTCATTCATCAAGCTAAGTTCAGAGGCTGCAAGCTGCTATGTTATTTTTGAGTGCTTAAACACTTGGGTTGGGGATTATAAGCTTAATCATTATCAGATTACCAAACACTTGGGAAGTAAGGTTTATAGCACATTTCGGTTCAAGGTTTAGATCAGTCATAGAAGCATTCAAGGTATTCCAAACTCTAGTTCATTTTGGTATTGTTTTCCTTAAGTTCTTATAGTTTTCTACTCAACATCCTAACTCTATTCTTTATTCTTGGTTAGGAAATCTAAGATCTTGAACATAAGGTTCTTGGTAAGTATCTTTTGATGGAATAGTTCTTTCATTATTTTCACCCCTTTTCTTTAAGTATACTCACCTTCCTTTGATGGTTTTTAGGAGTGTCCCAAGGTCCCAAACCTGTTCACATATCCCGATATATTTAGTAAGGAAAATAGGATAGGATAATATATGTTATGCTATATGTTATCTTATGATTTATGTGTTATGTTAACTTATGATTTATGTGTTATGTTATGTATGTTGTAGACTTGGGCATATGACTTGTATAACTAACAAGCCCCAATAAATTTATGGGCATATGACTTGCTTAGCTAGCAAGCCCCACAAATCTAATGGGCATATGACTTGTTTAGTTTACGAGCCCCAAGTAATAATGGCCATTATAGTATGTGTGACATATGTTTATGAAATGTTTTATTATATGTTGCGTTATGAATTTTATGTATATGGTTTACGTGTTAGGTTTTCCTTGTTGGGCATTAGGCTCACTCCTTTATGTTTATATGTGTAGGAAAATAGCTTTTGTGGCAGGAAAGGTTCTTGGAAGCTTGGGAATGTGTATTGAGGCGGGATGGAATTAATGGACCGAGCATTCGATTCGAGGATGAAATCTCTTTAAATTTATACGTATTTTCCGCACTTTATTATGTAATCCATTTATTTAAAATTATGTTTTGTTTTTATTTTATAAACAATGGGATCCCATATCCTACTTTAAATTTTATGTAGTTTAACATATATTTTACAAGTTTTTAATGAAGTTCTGATTATTTCACTTGTAAGTTTTATTAAAAATTAGTGTCTATGTATAGTAGTGATTAATGGTCCAAAGTCTAGAGTAGTTGGGTCATTACATTTTCCGACCACCTCGAGCCAGTGCAAGCCAAATGACAACCATGTAGTGCACCAAAAAAAAATTTTTTAGATGATTTAAATTTTTGTGATTTATTTTATTTAAATGTTAAGTGTGATGAATTGTTTTATTTAAGTTTTGTTATTTTATTTAGTTGATTGTTTGTTTTATTTGATAGTTTATTATTTTATTTAATTGTTTGGTATAATCTTTTGAATTTAAATTTGTTAATTGTTTGTTTGGTTAATTAATTTAATAAGTGAATAGTGTGTAACATGTGTTCTTTTACTATTAGTGTTACATTTTAAATAAATGTGACAATTGAGGTAATTATGTGAGTTATGATTGAATGCACTAAGGTGCATGGTTGATAGTGATGCACTCTAGTGTTTTAGTGTGTGCTAGTACATGGTAATAAGGTGCACATGTGTGGATTTTCTACACATTTTATAATTTCCATTTATGATATTTTTGGGTAGTTTATTTTAATAAGTAGGGAATTAAAGAAAAATAAAATAAAAATAAAGGAAATGGCATGTAGTGTGGACGTGTATGTGTAGTGGGAAAAGAATGGTTTATTCCATTTATTTTCTTGATTAAATTAAATTAAAATTAGAAGACCATGGTTATTTTAGGTAAGGATGTGATCATCTTTTTATTCCCTGCCATTTAAAGATAAAAACAATTATACAAAAATTAAGAGAAAATATGGAGAGAATAGGAAACTTACCTTTTCTTTTTATTAAGCCATTATGAGAGAATAAGGATAAAGGAGAAAGGAAAGAGGGGAAGAGCCATTTGCTCTTGTGGCTGCCGAAATTAGAGAGAGAGAGAGTGGCGTGTAGAGAGAGAGGGAGAAGAAGAAAGAAAGAAAGAAGAAGAAGGTGAAGAGGAACCCATCTTAGAGTATGTTCACTTATTTTTCTTGTTTGTCTAATCTCTTTTTATTGATTATATGTTATTGACTTGTTTATTTGTTGTGTGTGTTTGGGTTCTTTCTCCTCCTCATGGTGGTTTTCAAATAAAAAACCCTAGGCTTGAACAAGGGTGTGAAGTTTGGGTGTTGATCATATTGTGTTCTTGATTTTACAATCAAGAGAGGTAATGGTCTTTCTTAGCCTATATATTGGTTTTGATGGGTTTGTTTTTGAGGTTTTTGATGGTGATGCAATAATGGATGATTATTGTAGGATTGATGATTATGATTTGTATATTTTGAGAACATGATTTGTTTAAAAGGGGTTCATGGGTATGATTGAGGGAATGGATTTGATAGGGTTTATAATGAGGAGATATGTTATGTTTATGTTGCTATGGTTATCTTTTTAATCTTTTTTTTTATGAACAAAGAATATTATTAACAAACCAAACCAATTACAAACCGAGAACATAGAAACCAAAACAAAAACAGCTCAAAAAGAGCCCAGCAAACTGAGACAAAAAAACAGACCAGCTCACAAAGAGCCCAGCAAAAGAAGATTACAATAGATTCAGGCTTCTAAGAAAAGTAATGTCATTGCTCTTCATCTTAGCCTTAGACAAACTAGAAACTCTAGCCTTAATACTATCTTGAATCGTAGAGACAACCTTGCAAACAGACATCGAAAAGGAACTAAAAACACACTCGTTTCTGTTCCACCAAACCAGATACACAGAGGCAGCTAGCCCAGTAGCAACTATCTTCTGCTGCAGAGTCTTCGGCTTCCCCTCCATCCACCTAATCCAATCCTGGAAACAAGCAGGCCAAATCAACCTACCCAGCCAGCTAGCCACACCTTTCCTAACTCGAGCAGCAAATTGACATTGAAAAAATAAGTGCTCATGACATTCCTGATGCACTTCACAGATTGGACACAAGCAAGAAGACAGCTGCAGATGGCACATACTACAAGAAATCTGATCTTTACCTACCAATATTTTACCTACCAATATATTTTGGTAGGTAAAGGGAACCTTTACCCACCAATATTTATTCGTAAGATTTATTGGTAGGTAAATATTGCCAATATTATAATATTTTAAAAGGATGATTATCTACTAATAATATGAGTAAGTAAAGATTGTTACCCTACACATATACTGGAGGGAAATTTTTTTGCATTTGGCGCCAATGTTTCCCTCTTATTATTTTAATTTTTAATAAAAATGATGCTGAGTTGTGTGATGATGTGTTAAAAATATCCTTCATGTCATCTTACTTATTTTTAACAAAGGTACAAATCTTAAAAACAAATAAACATTACAAAAACAAAAATTAAAATTAAATTAATTCTAACTATCAGTATAAACAAAATCATAATAATAATAATATATATTTGATCATTTAACCCTTTCAGACCAAAAAAAATACTCTGGTTTGGTCTGGTCTCTCTCCCTCTTAGAAAACCAGTCGAAGAAGAAGCGCCCATCCTCAGCGAGAGTACCCCCGAGGCCCCGACGCTGACCATCGCCTGAGAAGAAGCGCCCATCCTCAGCAAGAGTACCCCCGAGGCCCCGACGCTGACCATCGCCTGAGAAGAACGCCCATCCTCGCCTGAGAGAAGAACCCATACTCGCCGACCGCCACCTGAGAAGAAAAACCCAGATGTGCATGAGCGGGGTGCCTCTTTCGTCCTCCCTTTTAGCTCAGAAATCCTTAGAAGGTTTATGAGAAGAAACGCCCAAAAAAAATACTCTGGTTCTGGTCTCTCTCCCATACTCGTATCAGATTGCATTTTAAGTTTATGCCATAATTTCAACCAAACTTGCTCCTATATATTATTTATTTATTTTTTTTTATTTATATGACTTTTGGTAGGTTTATGCCATAATTTCAACCAAATGCCCAGTCCGCTCAATTGAATGGGGCAAGACGATCTCATCGAGGTCTACACCATCGTCGTCTATACATACTGCTAACAGCAAATACATATTCCATACATAAAGGACATATGAAATGATTTATGAGTTTTTGTTTGGGTAGGTTCTCTTTTCTACTTATGTGTAAGCTTTCTTTTATAGGGCTAGCCGAAACTGGTAGTGCCTGATCATGACGATAATACCATCAGCCGGCCCCGTTATGGAATTTATGAATTTTACTTACCTTAAAACTCAATTTTCAGGATGATGATATGGATATTCAGTACTCACTATTGAATTCTTACTAATGATTCACCCATAAAAAATATATTTGTATATATTTTATAACGTAAATAATCAGTTGTGTAAGTTTTAAGAGTATATATATATATTTACTGTCACAACGCAAACATTTGTAAGCAGCTAGAATTATTATAAGCCTCCTGCTATAATGAATATTATTATTACAGTGTATAGTTTGTGATTCATTTAGTAAAAAAATGTTGAATTTATTTTCTCGGGAAAATGAGGGTAAGAACATAGGGGAGTGAAGGTAGAGAATGTAATGGAGGCAATTTAAAGAGGGTGCTGAGGTTGAGAGGTTTTTGTTGGACCACATAGACTTAGAGCAGGATGAAGACTGTAATGGATTACATTGTTGTCTACACATCTTTGCTTTCTTTACTATCTTTTTCCTCGTGGGGTGAATTTAGCTGAATTGGAGATTGTAAGAGTATTAGGTGATCTGTACATGTTTTACTAGAGCAGTTTCATTTCAGTTGGGAGTTAAAAAAAAACAAAAGTACATAGGCAAAATGAGAAGGAACACAGGTGGAGAGGTCATCAAAAGCTTGTTAAACTGGGTTTGTGACCTTTTATTTTTATATTTTAAGGGGTAGAAGTCCAACAAAGACAACAATTAATGAACAGGTGGCAATTACATTGAGAGATGGCTTGGCTTGGCATGTGAAAACAGAGCAAGATGAAGTGGTGCTAGTACCGTGAGAGCAGTAGTATTAGTAGGGTAAGAGTGGTGTGTGTGTGTGTGCATGGAGTACAAGTTACTGTCGCACTGAATTAAGCTATATCTATCTACAACTACAAGCTATGGATGGGGGGTTTCTCTCTCTCTCTTTTCCATGTAGCAAAACAAGACAATTAAAGTTAAAGATCGATTTTCTTGTTTTCTTATGTACAGAACACAGCCACGTTTACTAACTCACCTTCAATGGCATGTAGTACCCTTTATCTCTCTTCCTTTTTGCTGCTGCATCATTTACAGTCTTTTCCAAAAGCCTTTCTTTACATATATTGCTGCAGAGTGTGGCCATGCGGCCTGCTTGGTGGGTTCAGACTTTTAAAGACCCTATAAAAATGCTCTCTCTCTTCTGTCAAACCCCCTTAGCCACTAGCAATATTAGAACTATATATATATAGTAGTACTAGTACTAGTGCTCTTGAGAAGTGTTTGTACTTGATGATTGGAAACTGTGGTGATCATCAAATCGAGATTCTTATTATTATTATTGTTGTTGTTTTTGTTATATATGCTAAACATTATTAAGGCATTAACTTATTGGTCATTCGTATCATCATTTCATGTTAAATTATCATTTCATGATTGCTAAGGTACTTCAGTCATGAGCAAATATAAGAAACTACTTGGTGTGATATCCATCCTGTTGATATTACATTATATGTGCTCTATTTGAATCTCTGTGTTTTTCTACTTTTACGGGCAATTGCTTCGTTGTATTATCTTGATCTCCTATGTTTTGACACTAAGTAATCTCTTTTCAGTCGCTGTAGCTTGTTTTGATTTGGGAATTCCTGGTTTTTGTCTGACATGCGAATTAGTTGCTACTATCGTGTTATTAGCATTCTATTAGGTTTCAGTTACAGTTTAGTGATTTACTAAATGTTCATGTTTTCATTCTTGGTGATCTGGACCAGATTGTTAATGGACCTGAAGTCTTGAGCAAGTTTGTTGGTGAAACAGAAAAGAATGTTAGAGATCTGTTTGCTGATGCTGAAAATGATCAGAGGACTCGCGGTAAGAGAAATTTATACCCAGAATATGATAATTAACCTGTTTGTATTTACTAATGCCGTAATTTCCTTTACTGTTTAGGTGATGAAAGTGATTTGCATGTCATAATCTTTGATGAAATTGATGCTATTTGCAAGGTACTAACCATTATGAGTCTATATCAGATTCTCTGTGTTTTTGTAATGGAATTGGTATTAGCTGCTGACATTTATAATACTGATTTGGGTTATTAACAGAGTCAACTAGTCTTTCACATTAGTTTTCTTCTTCATTTTATGGTTGCCATTGTCAGCTTGATAAATTTCATTCGCTACTTGCAATTTCTCTGATTTATGGGTTTTCTTTTATTGTTTCATGAGTTTCTTTTGACATCATTATTATCTTTTCGCAATCCTTATTTATTTAACTTAATTATTAGCACTGATTTGCTTTTAATTTGTGAATGCAGTCGAGAGGATCAACCAGGGATGGTACTGGAGTTCATGACAGTATTGTGAATCAACTGCTTACAAAGGTACGTGAATGGTTTCAACTTTTGAGTCTGGGATATTTTATAAATTTTTGTCTTATAATAATATCTATTACCAGGGAAAGACTCAACTTTTCTAACTGTGGGAATTTTATCAATGTAATCTATGGCTGACAGATTAGTTACTTTGCAGATAGATGATGCAGAGGCTTTGAATAATGTCTTGCTCATTGGAATGACCAACAGAAAGGATTTACTTGATGAAGCCCTATTGAGGTGCTTTCTTTTCTCCTTTGACATCTAGCCTTATTGCCTATCTGTATCTGGATTGTCTCAAAGTGTTTTCTTTTTACCCACACACCACACACATATATTATATATATTTAACAATAGCACTTTTTGTATAATTGACTGACTTACCATGCACGAACATCCTGATTTTTCTCATAACTTTTTACAAAATATGCATGGCAGATGAACTGCTGAATTAAGATTATTTCTTTTGATTTTTGTAAAATGAAGAATGAGAATGAACTGCTGGTGACAAACACAAGAAATTTTTTTTGGCAAACAACTTTTAATTTTTCTTTTCCATATTATGCAGACTAGGACGGTTGGAGGTTCAAGTTGAGATAAGCCTGCCTGATGAGAATGGTCGTCTACAAATTCTTCAAATTCATACAAATAAAATGAAGGAAAATTCCTTTCTTGCTCCTGATGTGAACCTTGCAGAACTTGGTACGTGCATTGGTGATGTATACTAGTGAGACCTACCATATTTATTTTTTAGATTGTGACATTTAAATGATGAGTATTTCCTTCTGTTATGGTGTATTCAGTATTAAAAATAAATTACTGTCAAACTAGTTTCAATTCAAATTAATTAAACATGAAAAGTTGTTTTAAATAAGTTAGTTACTCACCAAGGGCTTCAGCTGCTGTAATTCAGAAGCCAAAAACACCATGAAAATCATATTACTCCCTTGTGAGACTCCCTTTATTATTGTAGTAGTACTACTCTATATATGTGTACTCTTAATACACACCACATATTTCAAACTCATAGAAGAGAAATTACATTAATATCCACCCTATATAGCTAGCTAGTAGTGCTAAAATATATATAAATATATATATGCTTTTTTGGACCAGATGTGACTTATATATATATATATGTAGTTGATCATGATTATCATTACGGTGTGTATATATATCTAGCTAAACTTATAGCTAAAGTCTTAAGATTATATATGGACCCCTCTCTTAATATATATGCATGGTTTATAGATTTTTATAGAGAGAGAGGGTCTAAACTATTTTTTGGAAGTGTTGGCTCCATTTATGTAATTGCTTTACAACATTATATTTTCTTTAAACTAAACACCTAGAAAAAGGGTCCATTTATAAAGTGACATGTTATCTTAGAAAAGAGTACTATTAAATATTGTTAAACGAGTCATTATTATTTATTTTATTATTATTAAAAAAAAGATAAAAACATGTCTGCCCATTTGAGAAAAGATATCCTATTTCAGCATTTTGACAGCTGAAGTATTCTGAATCAAGTTTTTCAAGTAAACTAGAGCCAAAAACAAAAAATAAACAACTGAATTATGGAGTTGCCCGATAACTTATATGCCCCTGTGACTAAAATATGACCATGTTCCATAACAAAGTTCACTCTATTGTCCATTCACAAGTAAATATAATTGCCAAAATAGCCCTATGAGAAACTGTTTAGCTGCTCCAAGTAGCTGAACCTTTTATTTAGTTTTCTTTATTTCTAAATCTATTTGAATGTAGTTTTACTGGTTTAGTCTATTTGTTGTATTATCTTTGTTTGTTGTTACAGAATCCTCAAATGAAAGGCTATTACGCCAGAAATTTCATTGTTTTCCTCATCCTTTTTAGCTTTTCCTTTTTCATTTCACTTCCCCCAAATCAATCTCCCACTCTCTCTTATTTCTTATTTTCCTATTTCAATTATATTTCTTTTTCTTGCTCTTGTTCTCCTCTGTCTTCTTTCTAGAATTTGGGTTCATCATCAGCTCTACCAACTACAACAAGGGACACCATTTTGTTGGTTCATGGATCGTCATTGGATAGGGACATCACTAGCTCTGAATTTAAGGTAACGTTTTTTATCATAATATTGCTATTATGATAGGAACAAGAGACCCGACATACTATTTACATATTACTATTTTATTTGGATTTATTTCTTCAGGACAGAGCATTAAAGAATACTACCAATCGATCAAAGAGGAAATGGGAGTCGAAAAATGGTTCAGTCTCCACACCACGACATCACATTCGACGTGTAATGGTGTTAACTTCTCCTACTGGTCAAATTGAGACATGGCGTCTAAAGCATTATGATGCTGAGAAAGGATGGACTGTAATAGAGCTCGAGCAATTATATGTAAGTGATTTAAATTTTTATTTATTATATTTATTATATTTCTTACTAATAATTAATTAAATATATTATTAGGATAAAATGATGGAGTTAAGGGGTCAACATCCTCCAGAAGAACTGTCTGATAAAGAGATTATGGAGCGTGTACTTGGACGTGATTCGGTATACTTGCGAGGGTGGGGGCGGTCTCTTAGTGTCACAACTTCTACTTCACATCGTGAAAATATTGTGGGTAATCAACCAACTTATGAAGAGTTAGTTGAACGACTTAATGATACAACTTCCCGCCTTAATGCTACTAACGAACAACTTAGTGTGGTTGTAGATATACTTCATCATAACAATTTGATGGCACCGCCTCCACCACCTCCAACAGACCAGGCTTCAGATGCAAATTTAAGAGAGTCGCCATCTTTTTCAGTTTGGGAGTCACAAGATGATTCTTAGTTCATTTACATTAATTTACTAAGGAATGAACTTTATGAAGTTTTTTTTTTATTTTGGTAGGGTTAACCTTAAAATGATAACTTTATGACTTATTTTAGTATTGAACATTATAAAGAATTTTAGCATTAAACATTTTATTATTGTATGGTTTTTTTCTAGTTTATTTCTAATATAGAACATTTATAAATAACTGTTATTATCTTTTACCTACACATAACCATTAAATTTGAACAAAATATAAATTGTATAACAGACCAATAAAATAATGCTATGTGGGCTAATAAAATGACACCACGTAGGATGCCACGTAGGATGCCATATATGATGCCACGTAGGATGCCATGTAGGATGCCACGTAGGATGCCACATCATCAGCGCGTAAAACTACATAAACCATGTCAGCATACACGTAGGATGCCATGTCATCAAACACGTCATCTGATGACTCATCAATTGATTTATAACTTAGTGGGGTCCACTGATTCTTTTACCTACCAGTGTTAATAAGTGTAGGTAAAGACTCTTTCCCCACTAACCTTTACCTACCAATCTCTACTAATTCAATATTGGTAGGTAAACCATATTACCCACCATTAGGCTAGTTTTACCTACACTTACAATTGGTAGGTAAAGACCCCATTTTCTTGTAGTGACATCACTAAATTGTCCCTAGTTAAAGTGTGTTTCAAGGATGCTTGCCAAAGAAAAAACCTGTGTTTAGGCAAGGACAAGCTACACCAAATAACAGCAGCCGAAGGCACCTTATCTCTGTTCATCAGCTGAAAACACATCTTACTGGTTTTAAAATTGCTGTTAACTATAGCCTTATCTAACATCTCCTTGCTCAGTAAAGCCCTCAACTTGATTAGCTTACGCCAATACCAGCTCACGTCAGATTGTATATTGTACTCCCAAAAAGATTGTCCTTTAAGATAAACGGAATCAATCCATTTAACCCAAAGAATATCTTGTTTAGTAGACACAGCCCAAATATACTTAGCAAGAAGAACCATATTCCAGGTGGCCCCTTCCTTGAACCCGATAGCCCCCAAACACTTAGGCAAGCAAACTTGGTTCCAAGCTGTGAGGTGAATCTTACTTCTATTTTCATTCCCTTTGCTGGTCCCCCACAGAAATCTCCTACACAGGCTATCAATCTCACTAATTACACTCTTAGGGAGGAGAAAAATACTCATCCAAAAAGATCTAATTCCCAACAGAACAGATTGAATGAGCTGAGCTCGTCCAGCATATGAAAGATGTCGATTAGACCAATGGAAAAGCTTCAACTGAATTTTTTGAATAATAGTAGCACAATCCCCCGCCCTCCACTTTGATTTATGTAAATGGTAAATGATGATTTTAGAAATATGATAAGAATTATGTTAGGGTTTTTGTAAAGGAATGTTCATGAGATATGGTGTTATGAATTTATGTATGCTATTGCCATGGTTATTGTTGTTGGATTTCATGTGTAGATTCAATGGAATAGAAAATTAGTTTTATAAGACTTCATGTGAATATGTTAGTAATATTAGAATCATGTATATAATAAGAGTATGATGAGATTTTGGACATGTATGATTTTATGTGAAATTTTTGGGATAAAAGATGAGTTTCATGAGAAATTAAGCTTGCTGAGTTTTGCAAATAATTGGGTAAAAGTTTGATTTAAAAATGATTTGCATGCATAAGTAATGTCCTTGATGTTATGTAAATTTTATGGAATTAAAAAGGGGATTTTAAGTCTCATTAAAATGATATTTTACTCAAATAATTACCTACAGGATTGTTATTGATTTTTGAGAAAATATGACCTTTTAAATTGAATATGGTGATTTTTAATGATAAAAATAGTTGCTGGAATTTTTGTAAGAAAATATTATGTGAGTTTCACTAAAATGAATTTGATGAGTTTTTGGAATAAATTATTTTTCCTAAGTTATGGTAATATTGAAAAATTGTATTTTTAATGGTATGAATGCATATTTTGTTAAGTTATGATTTTTCCTTTGTTTTGATTGAGAAAAATATTTAGATTCTATTTATTTGTGATTTTTGAAGAAAATAAATAGTGGCTGAAAGTTTGTTTTAAAAAGGGTTAAAAATTGTTATTTAATGTCACATATGGATTTTTGTTACATAAAACTAAGTCTTAAATAATTTAAATAAAAATATATTTTCCACACTTAAAAATATATTTTTCTCACCTTATTTATGTAACACAATGATAAAATTTATTTTTCTAAAGAAACATATTAAAAATAGGCATTTTAATTAAATCCAAGCTTTTTGGTTAATTCTTTGTAATTTGAGATTAATGAATGAAATTTTCACATATTTTATTTTTGAGCTAAAATAAAATAATGTTTTGAGAAATTTAATCCACTTAGAAATTTTAAGAAAAATAAAGCATGTTATATGTCTATTGATTTTAAAATAATAAAAGTACGAAATGTAGAATTATCGTTTTTGAAAACGTCTCTATTACGCAATGTTCCCATGTATGCATGTTACATGCAACTCCACTTTTACGTCCAAAATTATGTTTATTATTCAACTATGTGGTTTTTATAAAACGATCATGCATGTAAAATGGGTAAAACGAGCATTATTCTTTAATGGCTTTATGAGTAGTTAAGAATAATTGCATGTTTTGTGTAACTGTTATTATGTGTGCATGGCCCATGCACACATGAGTTGTATGGAAGGGAAAAATAGTAATTTTATGAACCTAAGAAATGTTATTTTGATTATGATATAGGCTCGTTGAAAGATTGTGAAATTTCTTAACTTGGACCTGAGGTAAGGAAGTTAGATAGATTCTATGATTTTATGCTTTGAATGGTAAGACTATCGTATGAATGAATTGTTATGAATTATGAATGCCATAACGTAATGATATGTTGAATGTGATATGTGTATGGATGTTAGATACATCAAACCAGTTACGATGTTAGATACATCAAACAGATTACGATGTTAGATACATCAAACAGATTACGATGTCAGATACATCAAACGAGTTACTAAGGACATTGAGACGTAACTCCTAGGGCGGACGCGCCGAGGTTATTCAAGGGCCAGTGATCTACTGTTTACCTCATAGGGTGACATGGACAACTAGCGATCCATGCTCATCATGTATGTTGTATGTTTGTGATATGATGATATGTTACGATTATGTTATGATATGATGATATGTTATGATTATGTTATGATATGATGATATGTTACGATTATGTTATGTTATACCATGATGTTTTAGATGAACGTTAGTGTTTGTTTTTGTTGTATTCTTACTTGCTTATTTGTTTGTACTTCCTTACTGGGCTTTTAGCTCACCCCCTTACTTTCCTTCCAGGTAGCAAATAGGATTTCTTTATGGCACGCGTGGTGACGTGAGGAGTTCTATCATCATGGGGTGTATGGCGTGGAGTAATCCTATGGACGGAAAAACGATCAACGTAGAACGCCATTTAAATTATGTTTTGTTTTTAAGAGACTTTCCTAAATTATCAGTGGGACTCAGTTATTTAATTTTTGGTTTCTTTGAACTTTTCATAAAAGTCTATGTTTTATTTTAAAACTTATGGCGCCAACTTGCATGGTTTTAAACAAGTCCCCCTGAGACTTTGATAATGAATGGTATTCTTTTATAAACTATGTTATGCGAATGTTTTGTAAGTATTAGTCTAGGGCGTTCGTTACAAACCACCACTGCCTTCCTTGTGCTTTGGGCTTCAAAACCCACTAAAGGATCAGACTCAATGGTCGTCGGAATTAGAATCGACGTTTGCTGGAATCCATGGAGATTCGAGAATTCATGGCTCTAATCTGACCATTCTTTGCCTTTCCAAGAGAAACCACCACCACCATGGCGTTCCTTGAGCTTTGGGCTTCGAAGCCTATTCATCATTTTCCTGAACCACCAATGTGGGGTGGTGGCGCGACGGTCATCGTCGGAGCTCCAGCGGGAGCTTTGGCTACCAAATAATTTTTAAAAAATTAAAAATAAAGCTTTTTAGGACTCTCATTGTGAGCCCTAAAAATATTCTTCTCGCAAGTCCTAAAAAACCTTACTTTTTAAGGATCTCAAATAGTAATAGTAGTGAAAACAAAGATAAAATGAAAAAAAAATAGTACAATAAAAGAAAAAATATATGTCTATGAAGAATGGATGGACTACATGAAACGAGGCTCTACCGACAACAATTGTCGTCGGTAGAGCCCAATAAGTCAATAAAAACTTCTACCGATGAGAACAATATTGTTGTAAACTAAAGGAGTTTGTGAAAAATCACATAAGTAGGTTGACATACTGGCTTAGTCCTCGAGATCATTAGGAGGTGGATGTCGATGTTAACATTTCGGGGTGATACATTAAGTCCATGTGTGATCCTCCAATAGTTGAAGGGGCTCTCTCTTCTTAGTAATCTTGTCATCTTTACTACTAGGGACGGAAGCTTTAACTTCAGTTTTTAGGCCTTATAGGCTTCGATTTTTACACAAATTCAAACCAAAGTCTATCCATGCGAAGTTAAAAGTTGCAAAAAAATGAAGCTAAAAGTGGACCTTAAACTTCGCTTATTTGGAAAAAACCGAAGTTAAAGGCCCCCTGCCTATAACTTTAGTTTTTTTTTTAAATAACCGAAGTTAAAAGCCCTCTTGTAAAATCCGAATTTTCCTACTATTTATCCAAATTTCCCATTTTTAATATATATAATTATATTTAATTTAATTTTGTAAAAATTATTTTCATTTAATATATATCAAAACTGTAACGCCCTACTACCCTAAAGTCGTTACTGTGTGGTTTTAAAATATGTATTTGACTTGCTAACAGAGGTATTATGCTCAAAAGTGTGATTAAATTAAAGTAAATACTCATTTAATAAAAAGGTTTAAAAATTCATTAAGATCATAGAAAAGTTCCATGGGATCCCAAAATTTCGTTTAGGACATATTTACCAATCAAAATTCTTTATACAATCAACCTTGGTGACAAAATCAGACATTTACATTGCGTTCCTCAAAACTTCCTCAATCGTGGCTGCCATGTAGGCCAAACATGTACGCATCGCTTCATGCCCTTCAACTTATGCTGGGTCGGCCTTTCCCTTGACCTTACCTGCACCATAGAGCACCCGTGAGCCAAGCCCCAGCAAGAAAACTTCACCAGCAAAGTATATAAACATTTATTTCAATAAGTACATAAATAAGCAAACATAACAGATATTTCACAAGCATTCATTACAATTCATAACAATGGCCTAACCCGATCAAGGTGCATTACTAGACACCAAGTTCATGGTCCTAACCGATGGAGTGATTATAACACCCTTAGATGGCCATGCCATGGCAACCTGCATTCAGCATGCTTATTATCGATTTTGGCCCTTGCTGATCTCGACCCTTGGAACTCAGTCACAAACACATGTATGACATAACATGTTTTTCCAAGCCAAATTCACCACAAATCATCGTAAACATGCACTAACACCAAATTTGAGTCTAGAACTCACATTAAAACAATATGGACATTTCAATTACCCCAAAAACCAAACATAATTCCTACCTTAACTCTGCAACTTAAGCTAAAACTATACTCAGCCCAAAACCTAATTTAAAGCTTACCCTAGGAATGATTCAACCTTTGAAGTGGACCTCATTTAGTCCTAGCTTCCTGCCTTCAATTCTTTAGCCAATTCCTCAAGAACTCAAAAACTCAATCAAGCCTAAGGGAGGAGAGGGAGTGAACGAGAGAGAGAGAGAGAGAGAGAGAGAGAGAGAGAGAGAGAGAGTAACTGAGAGCTTCTTTCCTTCTGGCTTTCTTTTTCCCAGCTTCTACCGAATTTTAGAGTCCCAAACTAAGTCTATCTCTTGTCACAAAAACCAAGAGTGCCCCCAAATCAAAACTTGCTCTCTAATGCCCCCAAGGGCAAACCCGTCATTTGCCACATTTCTCGCTAATTCGTCAAATAGTCCTATAAGTCCCCAATTAATCTTGGCATACCCAATTAATCACCAAATAACTATTTGTTACCCAATAAACCCCAAATGTGCACTATATTCCCAAAATACCCCTAGGCTAACCTCGAGCCAGGTATATGACCCTGTTGTGACTATTCCACTATTCCACTCACTAGAACTGCCTCGAGCCCAATATCACAAATATACGCACATAATAATGTGGTCTCAGTCATAACACACACATAATTACATTTATGCGTTTAACGAGCCAAAATTACAAATACACCCTTATTAACAAGAACAGGCCCACATGCATATTTAATACACATAAACATGCATATATAATTCATATTATAGTATATGTTAAGTAATCAACTAATGATACACATATATCATAATTAATTCACCTAATAATGTAATTTAATCATTTAATGCCCTCCCGACATGCTAATCAAGGCACTAAGCCTTATTATCAAATTTGGGACTTTAAGACTATCCCCTCCTTACAAAATTTCAACCTTGAAATTTACCTTAACAGTTCGGGATGCCGATCTTGAATATCTGACTCAAGTTCCCAAGTTACCTCCTATACTTTGATGTTTATCGACAACACTTTAACTAAGGCAATGGTCTTGTTCCGTAGAACTTTGTCCTTTCTGTCTAGGTTCTGAACTGAGTTCTCCTCATACTACAAATCTTGATCCAATTCAAGGTTCTCATAACTGAACACATGTGCAGGATCTAATACATAATTCTGGAGCATAGACACATGAAATATGTTGTTAACCTCTGATAAAGCAGGAGGCATAGCTAATCTGTACGCCACCTCTCCAACTCGTTCTAGAATGTCAAAGGGGCCGAAAAACCTAGGACTTAGTTTGCCTTTCAATCCAAATTGTTTCACTCCTCTCAAAGGAGAAACTTTGAGGAACACATGATCACCTACTTGAAACTATACACTTCTACATTTCAAGTCTGAGTAGCTATTTTGTCTACTTCGGGAGGCGAGCATTCGAACTCTAATTTTCTCAATTGCCTCATTAGTCCTCTGAACTGTCTCAGGACCTAAATACTTTCTCTCACCCATCTCATCCCAATGAATGGGAAATCTACATTTCCCCCCATACAACATTTCATACGGAGCCACTCCGATAGTAACTGATAACTATTATTATAAGAAAACTTGTTCAAAGGGAGATACTTACTCCGATATCACCAAAAATCCAACACGCATGCCCACAACATATCTTATAGTATTTGGATCATCCTTTTAGACTGTCCATCCGTCTGACGATGATAGGATGTATTGAATCTCATCTGCGTGCCCATAGCCTTCTAGCCGTTGAGACCTCAAATTCTACTAAACCGAGTAGTAGAATCCTTCCCGAGCCCCTAAGATTGATTTCCTGAGCTTAAAAACCTATTTTGGCTATTTTTCTTACTTAGAGTCGCGGCTCAGCCCATAGGGCCATGTCGCGCTACAAGTTAGAGAGCTCAAGGCACTCTCCTAGGAGACACAAGCTGCGGAACGCCCCAACAAATGCTGCGATGCTTAGGAAATTTCAGAGAACCGCCAAGGCCCTTTCACACACACGGGCCACGGCGCTTGCAGAATAGCGTCGTGGCTTGAACTCGAAACACAAAAATTCCCAGCGTTTTCCCCTGTGTTTTTTTGAGCCAAATTCACAACAAATCATCCAAAACATTCACTAACACCTGAATTGATCTCTACAACTCACATTAACAAAACATGGGCATCTCAATTACCCCAAAATCTAAATATAAATCCGAGGGTAACTCTACAACTTAAGTTAAAGTAAACTCAGCCCAAAACCTAATTTAAATCATAGAAACTGATAAAGATGGCAAGTTATAGAGCTTACCCTAGGAGTGATTCGGCCTCTGAATTGGACCTCAAGTAGTCCTAGCTTCCTGCCTTCAATTCTTTAGCCAATTCCTCAAGAACTGAAAAACTCAATCAAGCCTAAGGGAGGAGAGAGAGAGAGAGAGAGAGACAGAGAGGGAGAGAGAGTAGCTGAGAACTTCTTTCCTTCTGCCTTTTTTTCTCCCAGCATCTACTGAAGTCTAGAGTCCAAAACTAATTCTATGTGTTGGCACAAAAGACTAAGAGTGCCCCCAAATCAAAACTTGCACTCTAACGCCCCAAGGGCAAACAAGTCATTTCCCACATTTCCCACTAATTCCTCAAGTAGTCCTATAAGTCCTCAATTAATCCCAGTATACCCAATTAATCACCAAATAATTACCCATTACCCGATAAACCTCAAATGCGCACTACGTTCCTAAAATACCCCTAGGCTCACCCCGAGCTAGGTATATGACCCCGTTGTGAGTATTTTGCTTATTTGCTCACTAAGACCGCCTCGAGCCCAATATCACAAATATACCTACATAATAATGTGGTCTGAGTCATAACACACATAAAATTATATTTATGCCCTTAGCAGACCAAAATTACAAATACGCCCTTTGTTGACCTGTGAAATATGCCAATGGTCGTATGTATAGTATATGAAACCTTTTGAATGAAATAAATTGAATAAACGATAGAGTACGATTATCTTAAGTAAACACACATGAATTTCATAGTGGTTCAGCCCAATTCTAAGGAACAATAATATCCTAATCCACTTAGTCTTTAGTATGGAATTACTTGATCGACAATTACAAGTACAAGCTGAAGAGTTCTTGAAATGACCCACTAATCTAGACTCTTGGACCATTATCGAACTATACATACAAATTCTTACTAAAACATACATTTGCGAAAATACCATAATTTATTATAAACTTGTAGAAACAAAGGTTACTTTCATAAAAATAAGTAGGATATGGGTACCCATTGTCTTTAAAACAAAAATAACTTAAAGTAAAAAGAATTACATAGAAAATGCGGAAAATACATTTAAAACCATAAAAAAAAACATAAACAAGACTACATCCTCGAATCGAATAACGCTCGGCCCCTTGACTCCATTCACCATCTATACACATCCTCTAAGCGTCACGAATCTTACCGCCTCTAAAGCTTATTTTCCTGCACATAAAACAGAAAGGAATGAGCCTAATGCCCAGCAAGGAAAATCTAACACATAGTCATAAACATAAACTTCATAATAAACATAAAGACATATCATAACACTTAATACATACACTTATGAGAATGGCCATTATTACTTGGGGTCCCGTAGACTAAACAAGCTTATGCCCATGAGATTAGTGGGGTCCTACTAGCTAAGTAGGCATATGCCCATAATCTTTTCGGGGTCTTGTTAGTCAAATAGGGCATAAGCCCAAGCCTACAAACATACATATTCATAACACATTTAATAACATAAAGCATAAGATAACATAAGCATATAACATATTGATTCTAGCCTATTTTCCTTACCAAAGTTACCGGGATGTGTGGACTGAGTTGGGACTTTTTGGAACACTCCTAAAACCATAAGAAAGAGTGAGTCTAAAGAAGAAAGGAGATGAAATGAAAGGGATGGAAAGACTATACCATTTGAGAAACATGCTTACCGAAACTTATGTGCTAAAGAACTTAGATTCCCTAACCAAAATGAAGATTAAGGTTAGAGATTGAGTAGAAGACTATGAGAAAGAAAATAACATAATACAGAAATGAACTAGAGTTTTGGTTACCTCAAAGACTTGAAAGACCAATCTACTCCTCAACCGAAATACTATAGAACCTCACTTCCCAAAGTGTTTGATAAGCTTATGATGTTTAAGCTTATGATTTTCCCAAACCAGGTGTTTACACTCTCACACTCACTTAACACTAGCAGCTTCTGAACTTAGAGCAAAAGGTGAATAAGTACTAGGTCCTATTTATAGAGTTTGGGAATGAAAGTATCTTGATTTTACTTGAATAAAAATAATGGCTTTTTAGGTGAAAATCATTTGAATAATCGTTCAGCAGAGGCTGAAGAATCGTTCAAAAGATGCTGGACTTATGGAGGAGTTTTGAATGGCTGAAAGGAAAAGAATTCAAAAGTGTTTGAATTTATGCTGGAGGAGGCGATATATCGCCCCCTGTAGGCGATATATCGCCTGGGCTAGTATGCCCGAGACGACCGTGCATCGTCTCGTGTTTTCCGTATCTACGTGCTGCGATATATCGCCCCCTATAGCTGTGATATATCGGCACACGCTGAATAATTAAACACGAAATTACACATTTTTAGCTAAGTTTGAATGGAGTAAACAGCCTTGACTAAGCCCTCAACGTATTCAAAGCTGCTGACTGACCCTATAACATTCAAACTTTACTCCTTATTAAATTTAATCCTAAAAAATACTTAATCCTTAATCACTATTCATAACATGTGCTTAAAATCCTATTGGTTGATGTCTAAACCTTATAATATAATAAATATAATCCTTAATATCATTCACATTAATCAAACCTTAGGTTATACTTAATATTCTTAAATTATAGATTAAACTTAGAAAATCTATAAGTACTACTATGAGTGTCCAAATAATTCCCGGTCTGAACCAAAAATCCACAGTAACAAAGATAATACTAAACATACTATAATACTACTGAACAATTAGCTAAGTAAAGTTCTTGGACTCTACAATTCTCCCCTACTAAAAAGAATTTCGTCCTCAAAATTTACTTACCAAATAACTCCGGATACCGTCCTTGCATGTCCTCCTCCAACTCCCACGTTGCCTCGCGTTCAAAACTATTGCTCCATAGGACTTTAACTATAGGAAAGCTCTTGGACCGTAACTGCTTCATCCCCCTATCTAGAATGCTAACCGGTCGTTCCTCGTAACTTAAGTCTTTCTGGAGCGCTATGGTATCGTACTTGAGGACGTGAGATGGGTCTGACACATACTTGCGTAGCATCGAGATGTGGAAGACGTTGTGACTATCGGATAGTGCTGGCGGTAGGGCTAGTCTATATGCAACTGGTCCCACTTTTTCCAATATCTCAAAAGAACCTATGAATCGGGGACTGAGCTTGCCTTTCTTCCCGAACCGCTTGACACCCTTCATAGGAGATATCTTCAGGAAGACTTGATCTCCAACTTGGAACTCCACATCGCGTCGCTTGGTATCCGCATAGCTTTTCTGATGGCTTTGAGCAGCAAGCATATGCTGTCTAATAAGCGCTACTGCTTCTTGTGCTTGTCTAACAGCTTCGATCCCTAGAAGCTGCCTTTCTCCTACCTTGTCCCAGTGCAACGGTGATCGGCACCTTCTTCCATATAGCAACTCATAAGGTGCCATTCTGATCGTTGACTGGTAGCTGTTGTTGTACGAGAACTCGATCAGTGGTAAGTACTTGTTCCATGATCCTCCGAAATCAAGTACACATGTGCGTAGCATATCCTCTAAAATCTGAATCGTACGCTCGGACTGCCCATCTGTCTGAGGATGGAAAGCTGTACTAAGACTTAACTTAGTACCCATGGCTTGCTGTAAGCTTCTCCAAAATCTTGACGTAAATACTGATCCTCTATCTGACACTATCGTCTTGGGGATTCCATGCAATCGTACAATCTCTTGGATGTAGATGTCTGCATATTGGTCTACCGTATATGAAGTCTTAACAGGCAGGAAATGAGCCGACTTGGTTAGTCTGTCTATGACTATCCAAGCGGAATCATGCTGCTTATTCGTCTTTGGCAGACCCGTCACGAAGTCCATGGCTATATCGTCCCACTTCCATTCTGGCATGCTAAGTGGTTGCAATAAGCCTGCAGGGCGCTGATGCTCCGCTTTCACTTGCTGGCATACAAGGCACTTAGATACATACTCCGCTATGTCCTTCTTCATCCCTGGCCACCAATAGACTGCCTTGATGTCATGAGTCATCTTGGTAGACCCTGGATAAACTGAGTATGGGGTGCTGTGTGCTTCTTCTAGGATCGTCTTCTTAAAACTTTGATCATCTGGCACGCATACCCGATCCTTATATCTCAATAAACCTTGACTGAATATTGAGAAATCTGTAGTCTTGCCTTCTCTGACTGCATCCATGTGTGCTGCTAGTGTGTCGTCATGTCCCTGACCAATTCGTATGTCCTCTAGCAGATTTGATTGGATAGACAAGTTACCCAGCTTGCCTACAACCACTTCTATTCCGGCACTGATAAGCTCCTGCTGTAGCGGCTTTTCTATTCCAGATAAGGCTGCCAAATTCCCATAGCTTTTCCTACTAAGCGCATCGGCAACTACGTTCGCCTTCCCTGGGTGGTATAGGATTTCACAGTCGTAATCCTTGACTAACTCTAACCACCTGCGCTGCCTCATGTTGAGCTCCTTCTGCGTAAAGAAGTATTTTAAACTTTTGTGGTCTGTGTAAATCTCGCACCGTTCTCCGTAAAGATAATGGCGCCAGATTTTTAACGCAAAGACCACCGCTGCCAACTCCATATCGTGAGTTGGATAGCGTTGCTCATACTCCTTTAGCTGACGTGAGGCATAGGCTATCACCTTATCATTTTGCATCAGTACGCATCCCAATCCTTGCTTCGATGCGTCGCAGTAGACAACGAACTTATCGTTGGGCGTTGGTACACTGAGTACTGGTGTTGAGCAAAGCTTATCTTTAAGAAACTGAAAGCTTTCCTCACACTTCTCATTCCAGATAAACTTTTGTTGCTTCCGGGTGAGGTTGGTGAGTGGAGTGGCTATCTTAGAAAAGCCCTCTACAAACTTTCTATAATAACCTGCTAGCCCTAAGAAGCTTCTTACTTCTGATGCGTTCTTTGGCCTAGGCCAATCCTTCACAGCCTCTACCTTCGATGGATCTACTGCAACTTCGTCTTTTGATATGATGTGCCCGAGGAACGCCACTTGCGAAAGCCAAAATTCGCATTTCTTGAACTTGGCGTAGAGTTTATGCTCCTTCAATCGCGTCAAAATCAACCTTAAGTGTTCCTCGTGCTCTACTTCGTCCTTGGAGTAAATTAAAATGTCGTCGATGAACACTACGACGAATTTATCCAAGTAGTCTTTGAAGACCCTATTCATTAAGTCCATAAACGCGGCTGGTGCGTTAGTAAGACCAAAAGACATAACCAAGAACTCGTAATGTCCATAACGAGTCCTAAAGGCTGTCTTAGGAATATCTTCTCCCTTTACCTTGAGCTGATGATACCCGGACCGTAAATCGATCTTAGAAAATACAGTCGCGCCTCGGAGTTGATCAAACAAATCATCAATCCGAGGTAGCGGGTATTTGTTCTTAATTGTTACTTTATTCAGCTCACGGTAGTCTATGCACATCTGCATACTCCCGTCCTTCTTCTTCACGAATAATACCGGAGCTCCCCATGGTGAATGGCTTGGCCTAATGAAACCCAAGTCTAGGAGTTCTTGTAGCTGCGTCTTTAACTCCTTGAGTTCCGTAGGTGCCATCTGATATGGTGCCTTAGAGATTGGCTCGGTGCCTGGTACTAATTCTATCGTGAAGTCTATTTCTCGATTTGGCGGCAATCCTGGCAAGTCATCGGGAAAAACCTCTGGAAATTCTTGAATAACCCGAACATCTCCAACCTTAAGCGGCGTCTCATTCTCCACATTCGTGATGCTGGCTAAGAATGCTTGGCATCCTTTCTCCATCATTCTCTGAGCTTTGAGAGATGACACTAATGGGGTGCGCAATCCTGAAGCTTGTCCCATGAAGCACAGTTTCTGGCCGTCAGGAGTCTCGAACATCACCTTCTTGCGTCTGCAGTCGATCGTTGCGCCATGCCGTGCTAGCCAATCCATGCCTAGTATGACGTCGAAGTCTTTGATCACCAGCTCTATCAGGTCTCCTTCTAGTTCCTTGTCCTCAATCTTGATTGGTACGCCTCGTACTATTCGTGATGATAGAACTACTTTGCCTGAAGGCAACTCGGTTACAAACCTAGTTCTAAATCTTTCACTAGGTTTGTCTAGTTTATCTATCATTCCTAACGAAATATATGAATGAGTGGCTCCCGAATCAAATAATACATGACATAAATTATTGAGGATGGAAACCTGACCTGTGACCACCTTGTTGCTAGCATCCGCCTCTCCTTGGGTTAAAGCAAAAACCCAAGCAGGAACCATCTTCTCGTCTTTCTTTCCTTCCGGCTTTTGCTGAGGACACTCTTTCTTACGATGGCCCTCTTGACCACAATTGAAACACTCCTTGGTGTTGGCGCGGCATTCTCCGGGGTGCTTCTTCTGACATTTGGCACATGGCGGGTATTCCACGTAGCCCGACCTATTTCCCCCATTATTTGGTCGTGCCCTTTTATTATTGTCAGTTTGCTTGTTGTCAGGATGCCTTCTCTTCTGTCTGTTACCGTTGTTGTTGGACTGATTGTTGCCACTATTGCTAGACTGATTGTTGTTCCGATTGGCCTGAGGTTGGCTCTGCTGTCTGGGTTCCGGCTTACTGGCTTCTTCTTTGCTTACGTTGGCCTGTAACCTTTCTACTTCAATTGCCGTCTCAAGAACGTCGGCATATGAAGTGTTTCCCGGGTTTGCTAGCTTCACCCCCATCTCGATCTTTGGTCGGAGTCCTCTCACAAATTTGTTCACCCTCAGATAATCGGTAGGAACTAACTCTGCTGCGAACTTGGCTAAGCGGTCGAACTGATGAGCACATTCTGCCACTGTTAAATTCCCTTGCTTCAGATTGGTGAACTCCTCAACTCTCATAGCAAGTACCGCCGAATTGTTGTACTTCTTGTGGAAGAGCTCCACAAATCGGGTCCACGTCATGGTGGCAGCATCGTGGGATTGTTGGACCAAGTCCCACCATATCCTGGCATCTTTCTTGAGTAAAGATGTAACGCAGGATATACAGTCCGCATTACTGAGGTTCATGTGGGCTAGAATCGGCTCCACATTCCTTAACCACTCTTCTGCCTCAAAGGGGTCTGTAGTCCCTTCGAAGTTTGGAGCGTGCTGCTTGCGGAACCTTTCATACACTGGCTCCACGTGCTGTACTGGATATGGAGCGTAGTTTGTTATAGGCCATCCCCCATATGGACCAACTTGTTGGGGTGCTGGGGCCATTGGCTGTGGCTGTGGCTGCGGCTGTGGCTGCGGCTGAGTTTGAGCCTGCTGGCGTTGTTGCTGCAGAAGTTCCTCGACTTGCTGTCGCAGTCTGGCAATCTCTGCTGTGTTGTCAGCTGGCTGTGCCGGCGCGTTGCGGCGAGCAGTAGCACGCACTCCCCTTCGGCGAACTGTAGGGACTGCATTGGTCGCTGGAACATCGTTGGAGGCGTTTCCGTTGATGCGTGCAGATTTTCGGAGCGACATCGTAGCAAAGTTCTAACAGTTGAAAGAAACATGTTAGAACTTTTCCTAATAGGCTCTAAGGCAAAAAATTATTCTAAAACAAGCATAAGTCAGACCTATTTATTATGACTTTTTATGAAAAGTTATATAAGTCTTTATTTCTATTCAGAGTGGGTTTCTATACTTAGAAAAACAAGTCATCTTTATTTTCTAAGTGTGTTTCTAATTATCCTATATGACTTAATTCTCAGGCTCGAAACTTATCTTTGTTCCAAAGTTAACCATATTGAGGGAGGGCTGGGATCAGTAAAATCGTTCCCACTACTATGGCCCCCTAACTCTCAATAAGAAAACTAGGTTCATTGATTTGTATCCACCCTCACCGAACTTAGTCATTATTCATTTTATTTAGTATTTATTATGATTGCGAAAATAAAATCAAACTCACACATGATATTCAAATAGCATGTTTATTCATTTGGAAAACAATTTCACTTATTACAATAAAAAATAAATAAAACAAACACTAAAAACTTCTAATCTAAAAATCGGGATCTTCTACATCCGATCCGTCATCTAACATATCATCATCTATTTGCTCATAATCATCATTATCATGTGCATCGAAACGTCCCCTAGGAAGGTTGGTGAGAACCCTATGTTTTTGCTCATTTGTGAATTGAAACTCAAATTTTGCGGTAAACCTAACTAAGAGGAAATAGTATCTCATTGCTAATGGTAATTCATCCTCTTCATGCATTTCTTCCCATGTTTCTTCTAAAGCTGCTATTACAGGATGGAAATGTTTAAACAACCTAATTACTAATATATATTGTTCCGTTGATCTTAGCATTATTTGTTTAGCCTCTTGAAGGCCACCTATCTCTTGGTGAAACAAAAGCAACCTTCGAGTGATCCTTTCTAGGGATCCTATGGTGTTTCTTGGCTCCCTTATTCTTTTTAAGGCCTTAATGGCTCGGATATCTTGGTAGGTTAAAGCTCCGTTCATTCTTAACTGAAACATAAACACTAAAGTTGTTAGCTATACACATAGGCAAAGTAACTTGTAACTTAAATACTTACTTGGCGGTCAGATTCGGAGCTTTGAGCGTGTGTATCGATGAGAACTTCATGCGAAGGAACCGTTTGCTCTGATACCAACTGTAATGGCCCACTAATCTAGACTCTTGGACCATTATCGAACTATACATACAAATTCTTACTAAAACATACATTTGCGAAAATACCATAATTTATTATAAACTTGTAGAAACAAAGGTTACTTTCATAAAAATAAGTAGGATATGGGTACCCATTGTCTTTAAAACAAAAATAACTTGAAGTAAAAAGAATTACATAGAAAATGCGGAAAATACATTTAAAACCATAAAAAAAAACATAAACAAGACTACATCCTCGAATCGAATAACGCTCAGCCCCTTGACTCCATTCACCATCTATACACATCCTCTAAGCGTCACGAATCTTACCGCCTCTAAAGCTTATTTTCCTGCACATAAAACAGAAAGGAATGAGCCTAATGCCCAGCAAGGAAAATCTAACACATAGTCATAAACATAAACTTCATAATAAACATAAAGACATATCATAACACTTAATACATACACTTATGAGAATGCCCATTATTACTTGGGGTCCCATAGACTAAACAAGCTTATGCCCATGAGATTAGTGGGGTCCTACTAGCTAAGTAGGCATATGCCCATAATCTTTTCGGGGTCTTGTTAGTCAAATAGGGCATAAGCCCAAGCCTACAAACATACATATTCATAACACATTTAATAACATAAAGCATAAGATAACATAAGCATATAACATATTGATTCTAGCCTATTTTCCTTACCAAAGTTACCGGGATGTGTGGACTGAGTTGGGACTTTTTGGAACACTCCTAAAACCATAAGAAAGAGTGAGTCTAAAGAAGAAAGGAGATGAAATGAAAGGGATGGAAAGACTATACCATTTGAGAAACATGCTTACCGAAACTTATGTGCTAAAGAACTTAGATTCCCTAACCAAAATGAAGATTAAGGTTAGAGATTGAGTAGAAGACTATGAGAAAGAAAATAACATAATACAAAAATGAACTAGAGTTTTGGTTACCTCAAAGACTTGAAAGACCAATCTACTCCTCAACCGAAATATTATAGAACCTCACTTCCCAAAGTGTTTGATAAGCTTATGATGTTTAAGTTTATGATTTTCCCAAACCAGGTGTTTACACTCTCACACTCACTTAACACTAGCAGCTTCTGAACTTAGAGCAAAAGGTGAATAAGTACTAGGTCCTATTTATAGAGTTTGGGAATGAAAGTATCTTGATTTTACTTGAATAAAAATAATGGCTTTTTAGGTGAAAATCATTTGAATAATCGTTCAGCAGAGGCTGAAGAATCGTTCAAAAGATGCTGGACTTATGGAGGAGTTTTGAATGGTTGAAAGGAAAAGAATTCAAAAGTGTTTGAATTTATGCTGGAGGAGGCGATATATCGCCCCCTGTAGGCGATATATCGCCTGGGCTAGTATGCCCGAGGCGACCATGCATCGTCTCGTGTTTTCCGTATCTACGTGCTGCGATATATCGCCCCCTATAGCTGTGAGACATCGGCACACGCTGAATAATTAAACACGAAATTACACATTTTTAGCTAAGTTTGAATGGAGTAAACAGCCTTGACTAAGTCCTCAACATATTCAAAGCTGCTGACTAACCCTATAACATTCAAACTTTACTCCTTATTAAATTTAATCCTAAAAAATACTTAATCCTTAATCACCATTCATAACATGTGCTTAAAATCCTATTGGTTGATGTCTAAACCTTATAATATAATAAATATAATCCTTAATATCAGTCACATTAATCAAACCTTAGGTTATACTTAATATTCTTAAACTATAGATTAATCTTAGAAAATCTATAAGTACTACTATGAGTGTCCAAATAATTCCCGGTGTGAACCAAAAATCCACAGTAACAAACATAATACTAAACATACTATAATACTACTGAACAATTAGCTAAGTAAAGTTCTTGGACTCTACAGTTCTCTCTTTAAAAAGATTTTTCTCCCAAAATTCCAGAAAAAGTGATCCTTTGAAATGAAACCTTGGGTCCTTTATATATAGTACCAAGGGGTTGTTACATGACCAGTAGTACTGGGATCGTGGTTTGGTACACGATTATTAGGTAGTGGAGATACGTGTCCAACTCCCCATGATTATGAGATCATGCGTCTACTCATTGTTTCTCTAGATCGTGGTGGACAATGCACGATAGAAACCTCTGAGGAAGATGTTAAGTCTTTGTTGGTATATGAGACTTAGGTGCTAGGCCCGACGACCTGAGCTTGGGTGCTAGGCCTATGATCTTTTGGGTGCTTGACCTATTGATCCTCTAGGTGCTAGGCCTATGACCTTTTGGGTGCTAGGCTTGATGATCTCAATTTGTATTTCTCAGTGAAGTGTACTTGGGGGTTTGAGCCGACCACCCTATGAAGAATATGGTGGGCCGACCACCCAGGTGGTTCTTGAGCATGTCAGGCTGACCACCCTAGGGGTTGGGGTCAGACCGACCACCCCTAGGGATCCTTGGGCATACTGGGCCGACCACCCCTAGGGTAGGGTCAGGTCGACGACTTTCTTGGACACATTGGGACCAACCACCCCTGGGGTAGAGGTCAGACCGACCACCCTTGGGGTAGAGGTCAGACCGACCACCCCTAGGGCTCTTGGGCCTGCTTAGGCCGACCACCCCTAAGGGTAGGGGTCAAGTCGGCCACCTCTAGGGGGTTTAGGCTTGGTCGACTTCCCCATTGGTTCTGCACCTTTCTTTTTTGCTCGTCGGTCTTTCCTCAATACTTTGTCAATTTTTCCCTGATTTGTGATGTCACATGTTGCATTCTCATTCGCCACATCATCCTCGTATTTTTGAGGGATAACATTTGCCCCTCAAGTTTATTGTAATGTTTTCAACATTACGGTAAACTTGATCCTGGTCTGAGAAACATATCGTAGCAGTACTTCAATAGTGAAGTCCCTCGGGACATTACATAGTACATTTTTAACTATCGATAATTTGCTCAGTACGAAATTTTTAGGGACAATTAGAAATTCCTAAAAATAATTAGGTTTTTCAAGGAAAATTAATTTCCTAAAAATCTAATATATTTTTCAAGTAAATTTGAAATCCTAAAAATATAACATATTTTCAAGGAGTTTTAAAGTCCTAAAAATATAATATATTTTTCAAGGATATTAATTCCTAAAAATAAAAAATATTTTACAAGGTATTTTAATTCCTAAATATATAAGATAGTTTTTGAAGGAATTTTATTTCCTATAAATATAAATATTTCTTAAGGAATTTAAATTTTAACCATAAACAATATGAGATATTTTTCAAGGAAATTTGAATTCCTAAAAATATCTTTTTTGCCTGGGAGGGTATAAGTAGGTATTCTCTTCTCATTCCCGCTTTATGCGCCACTTTCAAACAAGATCCAAGTCTGATTTCTCTAGTTCCTCATCAAACTCAAATCTTTAGTAAGTACTTTTATTCTAATCCTCACATCATTTAATTTAAATGTGCTTAGATTTATAAGAAACACTTTGCATTTTTTAGGAATTTTTGTCCGAATCTTCTTGTTTTGTTGTATCCTGATCCAAAATAATTGACTTACTTGAATCAAGATTTCTTTGTAAAATTCCTTAGTCTGGGTGATTTCTAGGGTTATAAACCCCAAATTGGATGATTTCCAAGGATGCAAGACCCTAGGCCGACCACTCGCTAGTTCTGGCAATTTCTGGGACTCAAAACTTTAGTTTCTGCGATTTCTAGGTATATCATCAGGCTTGGGCCGAGTACCTCCATGGCACCCAATCATGGGCTGAGTACCTCTTGGCTTCTCCTTGTGCAATTTCATGGCCTAGGAACAATGTTTGGGCCGAGCACCTCCAGGGCTCCCAATCGCAAGCCGAGTACCTTCAAGGCTTCCCTTCCCTAGCCTTAGACAATTTCCAAGCTTAGACTTAGGGTTAGGCCGACCACCCCTAGAGCTTCATGGGTCGAGTACTCCTTTTCCCTTCCCTTAGGAGATTTATAGGCCTAGAAGTAGGGCTAGGCCGACCACCTCTAGAGATTCATGGACCGAGTACCTCCTTTCTCTTGCCTTAGGTAATTTTCAGGGATCCAGGGTGGTCGTCCCAAGCATAAGCCGACCACCTGGGACCCTAAAAATAATTTTTTCACCTCAATTGATCTCCTTAGGGGCCATCCTTGTACTGTAAAAATGATTTGTTCTTGAGACTTGAACGGTCCTCTAGCACGTTTTTGAGGCTTGCATCCCCGGGGTGGTCGACCTAAGGTGGTAGGTCGACCACCTATGCCCCAGTTTTCTTACTTCGCAATTTGATGGATTCATGGTGGTTGGCCTAGGTTTATGCTCACTGGGCTGACCCCCTATATAGAATTTTACTCCTGATTTCTTCATTTGTACTCCTTTTTTCATTGATATGCCCCCAGCTATTGGCTTCATTATGCTCATTTACTAACTTTATTCTTCATCTTTGTTCTGTTGCAGATGTACAGCTCCCCTTCATCAGGCAAGTCAGTAAGTGAGCGTACTCCCCAGGAGTTCTTGGAAAACATGAAAAGGATTCTCCCTCACTCCTCTTTATATTTGTTCAGCAAGGAAAATTTCTTGAAAAGGTACTGTCCAATGGTGAGAGTAAAATAGACGACTCAAAAACCCTCTGAAGATGATCCTCATATTGCCTTAAAGGAGGAAGATATCAACACCCTATGTTGCTTCGTGGAGCTCAAACAGAAGGAAGTGATTGAGTTGACTCTTAGCATAACACAGATGGAGGGGAAACTTGTCGATCAGCTCCAACAGTTTGAAACCGAGAAAGAGAAGCTTACTACTGACATGGATCAATTACGGAAGGACGCTCTTGTCGAGAATGAGCAAGAGGTCAAAGTTGCTTGGGACAAGGCTCGAGAGGAGTATTCAGAGATAGCTTTCTCTTGCTTTTACTTGATCTGGAAGTCCAATAAAAATATGAACTTGGATTTCCTTCCCGAGAAGACGTGAGCGAAGGAGCTGAAGAAGTTTCTAGCTCGTGAGACTGCTGAGGCTCAGGGTGGTCTTTTAGATGGTACTCCTTGCCTTAGTTAGTCTTGTTTTGGTTTTTTACTCTCTCTTTCCTTCTATGCCATTGGTGGGGCACCTTGTACATGACAATTTTTCATATGACATTTTATGCCTTTATGCTTTTTTGTTATGAGTACTCAATGTATTATTTAAATTTTAATTTCCAATGCTTACTAAGTATAACAACTCACAACCCTCACTGGTTCAGGTATCAATATACTCTGAACACATGTATTCTGCGTGCCATACTAACCTTACTCTTTTACGTTTTTCATGCTAACAACCATGGTAATGTGATTAGTACGATACTTCACCAAGTACAATGAACAAAACGGTTAGGTCGGCCACCTCATGGGTGATAGGCCTGTTGGTTTTTATTGATCAAATCAGAGATTATACGTAGCGGAACAACAATCAAATTGTTAATTTAATCCTACAAGAATTCTAGATCTACTTCTTCACATGCATATATATATATTGAATCAAAGATATGAATAGAAAATTACCTCAGGTCCTTCCTTGCTGCTATCTTTTTGTATGGCAAAATCCTTGAGATCTCACACTAAGATCTTCCAAAATGTTCTCAGCACACAAAGAACAAGTGTGGGTTCTCTATACAAATAATAGGAAAAATCTATTTATCAGATGTTCTCAACACATCAAATCTAATAAAGTTTGGATCTAGGTATTGTAAAGAACAATGACTTTTGTATATTTCACTGTTCTCTTTCTCTGAGAGAGATTTCTAGATATTTTTCTATCCCTGAAAAGTTACGTTCTGAAAAAACTGATATCCTATATATTAAAATAAAATCATAGTTATTTTAAGCAATTTGAAAATAACTAATCAGTTATCAGATTTTTGTTTAAATAATAATATTTTAATCATATTACAATATCTCATTATTTATTTAATATTTAAATAACTAAAATTGTGGAAACAAGATACTTTCTCAGTCTCTTATGCGTGCTACACGTGTACCACATGTCAGTGATGGCATGTGATTTTTCCCAATTTTTATTATTATTTAAATACCAAAAATCCCAAAAATAAATTAATTCAAAATTAATTATATTTTTGTTAAATCAAATAATTAATTAATTACACATAATTATACAATAATTATGTTTGATACATAGAAAAATATTTTACTTATCACATAAGTCCTTTTTGCCCATTTTTGTATTTACCTTTGTCAGTGTTTGTTTGAGCCATTTCGGGGGCCATGGACCTAGAACATTAAGCTCCAATAAATTGAAACTAAATAATTAAACTCTTTATTATAATAGTTAATTTATTCATTCTGATATTTCTCCACTATAAATTCAGAATTGCACTCTTTATGTTATAGATATACTTTTACAGAAATCTTTTCTTAAGTCGTCCATTGATATAACAATCTTACAATAGTTCAACCCTCTAATTAGTTAGTTCATAAATTAGAATGGAAGAATTACCATTTTACCTTTCTAATTTACTTCTTATTCCTTAAGTACCATTAATTCACTAGTGAATAATTAATCTATAATCTAATTATAGATTTGAGCTCAAAATCATTCAGTTCCAGAATTAACCCTTAAGGGAACTAATATACGATCCATTAGGAAAGATTAGATTCCGTATTGTTGATACATATTCCCAGCCATCCATGATATTAAATCTCGAAAACAAAAGTCATTAGCCTCATTCTTTGAAGAGACCTTAACGAATGAATCAAAAGATTTAATAAACATGAACATGAGTTCATGAACACTCAGGATTTAGGTTGATCTATAAATGATCATCAGTTATGATATGAATTACAAGTCTTTATTGTTAAATGGTTTTTGGATAAAGACTTTAATTCATATCGGTCCATGTCATATATAATCATATTATATAAAGCACCTTTACCGAGATGTCTTACCACATCAATAATCTGAATCTATATTATTTGTATCATTATGATACTCAGTAAACCGTACTTACAACTCCAATCAAAGAATTCCATAACTTTAATTTGTTGTTGTTGACTATTTTTATTCATTCATGTGATCTTAATTCTCTTGTACTAATACAAGATCACATCCTCAATAATGAATATGGAATTTTTCTGATATTTACAAATTTATTCAAACAATAATTTAACAATCTAAATATAACAATAATAATAAACCATTGTATTTATTTATTCACAGAAAAAACAAATGTCTTCTACATGCTTTTAGGACACACTCCTAACAAGGCCGACCACCCCATAAGGGACATGGCTAGGAATCTCTTTACCAATGCCTTTTTTTGTTTTTGTTTTTTTTTTCACTTTTGAAACATATGTTGAACAAATGGCCTAGAAAAACTTGAGCTTGCTTAGTACTTAAGGTCACGTCCTCATTGCTCGTGTATACCCTGATCGGTATGTACTATACACTACAAGAAAAAATGCTTTTAATAACACCAAAAATGTGTTATCAAAACATACCATAACACTTTTTGATGTGTTAAGACCAACTATGTTATCGTAGATCAGGGTACTTTACATAACACTTTATCATTGTTATACAGATGTGTTATTATACTGTCAACGATAACACACTTTCTGTGTTATTTTAATAAATAGATAAGTGTTTAATTATATTATTTATAGTCGATTATATAAAAAATTTCAATACTTATAAATTTGTGTTGTACTACACTTTAGTATAACATATTTTTTGTGTTATACTACACTTTAGTATAACACATTATCTGTGTTATATAATGAAGTTTGCATAACAAAATTCTTTACATAAAAAGTGTTATTGTAATAGATATTATAATACAATTTTTGTATTATTTTAATATTTAGATAAGTTTAAATTCTCATTACATATTCATTTATATAACACTAATTTATTCTATTATATTTTAATTTTTTTTATATAATTAAAATTAGCTTTCTAATATATACTAGCATCATCAAATGAACTTGATTTTCAAATAACAAAAAGTAAAAACATTCAACATTCTATTAACAATCCACAAATTAGTTTAAAACATTCAACACTGCCATCAACAACAAAATGTTCTTTAAGTATTCAAGTAGTCTTAAATATTCAACATATTGAAAAGTTACTACTTTCAACACAAAATATTCTCTCCTGACAGTGCATATATGCCTAAGCTCCTAGTATTTGCCCAATTAAAAAAAAACAGTTGCAATGACTGTACAGTTGCAGGGAGAGGGTCCAGTGGTCAGCAATGACTGTACAGTTGCAAAGAATGGGTAGTAATCCAAGACACATTAGAAATATTAGCCACGTCCTCGATAGATTCCATGTCTATCATGCCACCAAAACGTGAACTGAGACAACAAAACTCCACTGTCGAGAGAAGCAACACAAGTAAAAGCTTTATTGTTATGTTAACCTCTGTAGTTGATGGCCTGAAGTCACACAGTACCTGAAGGCCACAACCTGATGTTTTCAACAAATGTATGCAAACAGATAAGTTGAGGATTTTACGTGAAGATCTCAAAAGAATCAGAAAGTAACATGTCCCAAATGACCCCAAACATACAATAGTACACAGGAGAAGAACAGTATTTACCACACTCGACTCTCCAATTGCCCACTCACAGTAGTTTTTTGAGCATGAAATGAGCTGCCAATGCCCATTAAAGCACCGCCTAGAGAATAAAGAAAAAAAATATCAATAGAAAGAACAAGGTAAACCAAAAAAATTATAGAAAAATTATTCAAAACACAACAAATTGAAGATTCCCATTTGTGCCAATTCCAAAGTGCAAAAAATAGTTAACAGACCTTAAAGCCAATGTACAGTAAAACATATTTCAAAAGAAAATTGCATGAATAGCCAAGCAGTAAAATAGTCACATGTCGCTAGTTTTAACATCCATCTAGGAGGGCACAAATAAAGTAAGAAAGACTAGATTTTATAAGTAGAGGATGAAACTAGACATGCTCAAGCCACTATAATCAGTCCTCCACATGCATGCCATAATAGCTTAAACCAAACCACAAAAGGCAACATCAAACAAGAAGTTGTTTTCAAATCACTCCATGCATAAGAGCACTCTCCCATTTCCCTAGTGCAACATTAAAATAGGTAGATTGACATAAATAAACAATTACTACACATGCGAAATAGTTATAGTTCCTACAATTTTTAGAATCCAACTAAGTAACTGCATTCAAACAAATAAAATACCATCAAAAACCAATGAAAAGTGATCATATTTAACAAGCCATTCAAGAACAAAAACAAAATTATGAAAGAAAAACAAATAGCTTCTTTGAGCTTAATGTTTAAATTTAAAGCTACCCTTTTGCTTGAAAAAATGAAAAATAAAATGACTAAACCATTTTTAATAGTTGAAATTTGTGTATCTAATGGTCACTGCTGCTTTAATTAGAGGAGAAATTTTGGAGGTGTTGGGTATCCTGGTTCATAATTCTGCATATATAATATTGTTATTATTAGAAACTTTCATATTAGAAATTTAAAATATTCCAAGAATAATGTGTAAGTACTAAAAAAAGTCATGGGAAAATCAGCCCCCAAAAAAGCATATAAAGTAATTCTTGTAAGCTGAAAAACAGAGTAATTCTTGTAAACATAAAAGAAAAGTTGAGCAAAAAACATAAATTTTGAGGCATCCAAAATCAGGAACAAACTTAAAACAATGAAAACTTGGTTCGATCAATTCAAAACTAGAACAGAAGATAGACCCAGTTCAGTTTTCTGAATCCAAGAGAGAAGGCATGCTGGCTAGAGCAAATGGAAACCATTAGAACAGAATAGGAAGGCTTGGTCGGAAGAAAAGTGACTCTGAAACTATTCTAAAGTTAGATAAAAAAAATAATGTGTTTTAATTTGAGCGAGCTTTCCCTGAAAAGATACCGCCTTTTGATTTCGTTTCCCTCTTTTTCAATACTGATTTTTTACTTTACTAGTTATTATAATACTTTTTCAATAAAGTTATACTCTTGTGTTGTAGAAAGAGTGATCTGTTGTATATATACATTTATTAGTTGTATAATTTATTAGTTTCTATTCAAAAATTGAGAAATAAGAAGAAAATTTAACTAAAAGAATGTAATCTCATGCACACTGGATGCATATATAGGACAGGTACAATCCTATAAATATACATTAATAGCCTAATATGCCACAATTGATAGAAAGATAAAGCCTATAAAGTGGACATGCTAGTAATTTCTACTTTCATTATTATGTCAAACATGTCAATACTTGAAAAGAAAAGAAACCTTTTATTTTATCAAAATACATTTTCTACACTTCTAAAATAAAATTATTTGCAGAACAAAAGCTGATGAAGACAAAGAAAGACCAGCACCAATCACAATAACCTCATCAACACTTCTTATACTGACCTGACATGGGTACATTCTAGTCAGAGTTCCATAGAAAATTTTGAAAAAAAGGGTAGTTTACATGTTACCTTAGGGAGAATGAAAATTTTCAATTAAGTGAAAAAAAAACACTATTCCCTGTCTATTGAAGAAGATGAGAAAAATTAAACAAAATTAATGAATGTTTTATGCATTCTACTCAGGCGACTGAGTAAAATAATCCAATGAACAAATTAGACATTAGAAATTCATGCAATAAACTAAAGAATTAAAAGGACTATAGAAAAGCAATTCAAAGTTGAAAGCAATTATTTAAAACAAGTTTTTCTATTATAAATTAATATTTTTAATGAAAAATAAACTTAATCTAACTAGCTAATGTCCAAAACAAGAGAGAAATACACAAACAAAAACATAAATCAATGTTTAAAACAATGAGAAACTATATATACCATGGACATGAGTGCAAGGAGTGTTCTCAGAACAATATGTATATATTCAATTAGTACTGTATTATATATGTTCCAATAAATTAACAAGCAGTATAGAAATAAACATTAAATATGGATGCACAAAAATAAGGCAGAAGCAAATGAGGGAACACTTGAGAATAGGCATTTCAACACAACCCATGAAATCATAAACTTAATTTAGGATCAATAGTAATAGAATTGAAATTTAAACCAGATGCATAAAAAATAAATCACATGAAAACAGAGGAAAGTATCCACAATATGGCACTTAAACATCAGTCCAAAGTCAAAAAACACATAGCAATTCATATCAGTGGAAAATTCTAGCCATCAAAATCTATGGCTGACAAACTTTGAGGATATGGAAGAGAGTACTATAGTATATATAGTATATGCATTTATATAGAGCCCAAGAGCTTTGTAAGTCCTTAGTTAAACCATTGCACATCATAAAAATAAATTTAAACAAAAATTAATTGCATAATCCTTTCATTAGCACGAAGAGAAAACTTAAACAAAACTTTTATATAATTAAAATTTTCTTTCATTCTATTTTTTAGATTTCCTTAGAAGTTTCTTAAGACCCACAAAGCCAAGGAAATAAAGAAATAAGTACATGAAAGATAATAAAATAAAATAAGTACCTTATTAAGTGTCTGAAGCTGGCAATCATGACCATATACTTTAGAGATTTCCAGCAGAAAATGACCAAATAAAATTTCTAGAATCAAATAGCACGTCTTCTTTAGACAAATTTAATAAAACAATGTAACTCAATATGCTTTATTTTTTCCTTGTTTCATCCTAGACTCATGAATTTATCTACTCTGTAACAAACAGAGTAAAACACACTAGATGATATATGTGTTCACTAAGGAAGCCAAACAACCTTCAATGTAGATATGAAGCAAGAAAGAGAAAAATCTGTGAAAACTATCAACAAATTAAGCTACAGATTGTACCTAGTGTCGCCATGATAGCAGCAAAAATGATTACGCCAACAAGTTGCACCCTCAATTTTCCAATGGGCTATCTATAAATATTTATAATTTTCATTGAAAAGTGAGTGAACCAAAGTATGCCACCAACCATGAGATCCATCAAAGAATCTAGTGTTGATGCTGCAATGGCTATGGACCCACTCTTTATAGTAGCATAGATTTGCAGAATCAAACATAAGTTTCAATTTTTGTTTGTAAAGTGTGAATGAATGTTCTATAAGTCCATAAAATATTATTTGATGCAAGAACTCAAATACTCTATAACATGGTCTATATAATCTAAAACGTTACAGATACGACTGGAGCTGTAAAAGCTCTTAAGAACATACTTCAGCCAATATTTCTTATAAAAATACCCAAATTTTACCTTAAGTCCCAAGAGAATTATGTTTGCATAATTAGAGATCTTCATGGCTCTTTTATGTTGAGCTTGTTCATCAAGATCATCTTCATCAATGCCTTCTGATTGCACTATAGAGTCAACTTCCTCAAAAGATTTCAGAGTTAAAAGCTATCTTTCATAGTAGTCATTTTCTCCTATAATTTAAAGAAGAAACAAAAAAAATTATTTGTAAGAACATGTATATATAACAACATAAGAATAGAAAAAGAATCAAATCATGCATCGTTGTATTGCTTTGGTTGCAGAATCTTTGAACAAGTGAAGAATTCTCCCCTAGTTTCTCAACAAACAAACAAGGCCTTAAACCACAAACAATACCTCGGTTTGTTTCCTAAGAAAATTAATAAAAAAACAAAAACAATAATTACTCATTTTGTGGTTCCAAGAAAACAATCAATCCAGGCAGATCCAGGCAATAATTTCCGGTAGAGTCAAGATAACTTTTACAGACAAAAACAAAGCAGCAGTAATTTTTTCAAGCAACTAAATTCTGAAGGCACTCAGAAAAAAAGGATCTGTGGTTTTAACTTGAAAATAAGTGATAGAAGTCAAGGGATTTGAATTCTGAAGGCACCCAGAAAAAAATAAATGCAAAATAATTTCTAACAAATGAACTTTTGATCCTATCCATATTTGTACAGTTCCTTTGGTTCAAACCTCCAAACAAGTCCCAATCCTTGGGAAACCTGCTTTGCAGCACTACTGTCTATGCTTGGTGTTGAATCTAGTTTTTATTATGTTTTGGTGATGTTTTTAGTAGTCTTTTATTTTGTTTTTCCTTCATTTAGCGCGAGTTTATGCTTTGTTTGGTTGTTTTTGTGAATGTCAGGAAGAATTGAGCATGTGGAAGAAAATGCAAAAGAAAGGGAAGAAATAATCAAGTTTTTCATCTTATTTTGATAAAGAATGGTTCTCAACATAATTTGGAAGTGTTGGTGAAATTTTGGGATGAAAACTTGAAGAATTGAAAAATTCCTTAAGAGCCACGGCATGAGCAAAGTAGAGCCGCGGCTAGGGGGAGAAACAGAAGCATTGTTTTTTAGGACATCTTTGGGCTGCGGCATAGCTATGGAGGGCCGCGGCATAGATGGGAATTTTGCCCAGAATTCGTTGGTACGGGCCGCGGCATGGCTTCGGAGGGCCGCGGCATGGAAAGGGCTTTTTGCCCAGGAATGTGGACACGGGCCGCGGCATAGTGTATGTAGAGCCGCAGCCCGCCTCTTTAAAATTCGAAATCTTAGGTTTTTAAGATGGGAAAAAGAAGAGAGAAGGACGTACGGACGAAGGGAGAAGTTCTGGTTTTGAAGGCTCAAGCTTAGAGTATTTTTACATGTTTTTCTTCCCGATGTTATCTTTAATTTCTGTTGTGATTAGCACTATGACTACGAACTAATTTTCTGTTTAGGATGTTCAATTGAATCTCTTGAATTTCTGTTATGACCTAATGCAATTTTAATTTCCTCTTCTTCAATCTTCTTCAATTCCATATAATCTGTTCTTATAGAGTGATTATTGATTGGCCATCTTTAGTCATATTCATATGTTTTTAAGTCAAAATCTGAGAAGTGAGATTTAATTATGCTTTGGTTATATTGGACATAATTTTGATTTAGAACGAAAGTATCTGAATTAATTGTGTAACTGTTGTTAAGTTGTGGAAATTAATGCTACCTTTGTGGTTCAATTTACCATAGAAATATAGGAAATTGTCACCTAGGTTGAGTTTATAAGTCATAGTTTGATTATAGGCTGCTGTATAACCTTGTTAATTGAAGTAGGTAAAAATAAGAAGAATTCACATTTTGCATTAGGGAATAATAGGAAGGATAGTTGATGAGATTGAATATCCTAATTGTTTCTCAGTAATTAAAGTAAAAGTTTTACTATTAGTTTTTATTCCATTTAATTTTCGATTATTATTTCTGCATTTTATTGTTACTTTTGCTGTATTTTACAAAAATCAAGAATTTCAATTCATCAAATAGAACAAGAAATTAATTGACTGGTAATTGATAACTCAGTCCTTGAGGACGATACTTGGTTTTACCATTTTATTACGAATTTGCGACTGTGTGCACTTGCATAGAAAAATTATCGCAACACTTGGCTTCCTTCTATTTCTATACCTCATTGGAAATCTACAGGTTAAATTAATATATATAACTCATTGATTAATCCTTCAATTCTCAGTTAATTATCATTATAATTAAGTCTCACATTATTATAAATCATCTCTATATTGGCACATAGACATATATATATTCTAACAAAGAAAAAATATATATAATTATATGTGCAGATTAATGCTTGGGTTATTAGATTTGAACAATATATTGACAATATAATATTATATAATTGGGGAAAATGGTTTTATATGCAACTAGCTACACAGAGAACAGATGACAAAAGATACAATAAGAAAGTGCAGATAAAAAGGCTAATGAAAGCAAAAGATAGATTCAAGCCCAAAATTCCCTTATCATATTAAACCATTCACAACCCCTTAATGAAAGTTTATAGTCCCTAAACACAGATTAAAACTATATAAAACGCCCCACAAATTCATAGCCATCCTAAGAAATGAAAACGAAAAATCGGAACCGTAAACTACTAAGGAAATCTATGAATTTGTACCTCTTACTATGGGCAATTCTTGGTGGTTCCTTCTTCACCTCAACTTAGTCCACAAGGCTATGAAGAAACACTTTTTCCTTACAAACATAAAGAAACCAAATTAAACTTGAAGAAACCTATAATATTTGGTAATCATTGTGTATTAGTTAATTGTTGTACCAACTATTAATAATTTTACCAATACATAATATACGTGTGTCAAATTTTATTAATTTTTAGCGACTATTACTGGATCACCTGTAGCTACATAACAAGAGATCAAAGAACCAACAATGTTCATTGTTCCTAATGCCACCATTTCTTTGTTGCCATCAATCAGATAGTCCTTCATGGTTGCAAATGTTCTTCCAATTGCTATTGCTTCTTGATATCAACAAAAAAAAAAATTGGCCTTATAAGTTATATCATTTGAATTTAAACATAAAATTTTATTCATTAATTTTATCTAGCATTTACTTACTCTTAGTATACTCAATATTTTGGTAGCTCCTGAGTCCTCATCATAGTACTATTAGGATGATCTTTATGATTTTTTGGCCTATTCCTGCACAATACGTAATATTCAATCAATATTCAAACAATTTTCTTACTTCAATTTATATAAATCTTGAAATTGAATTATTGGTATTACCAATGGCTTTCGTCCCTTCAACTGAGGATGGTCAAAAGCTGGTTGTTGATGAGACAAAACACAATCTATAATATCACCATCTAGACTCTGAAATCACCAAACATTCAAAGAAAGAAATTCAGTATTATTATAGTCAAATTTAACAAAAAACAGAGTAAAAACAGGGAAAGTGTGAGTGAGAAAAAGAATTGTATAAGCTAGATAGATCTTCTGTAAACCAGAAGAAACTACCATCAATTTACACAGTTTAACAAAACAAATGGGGAAAGAAACATAATCATTGATCATTGATCATTGAAACAAATGGGGAAAGAAACATAATCATTGATCATTGATCATTGATCATTGATAATTAATTTAATTGGCACCAATAACTAATTATCCCCATTAGATAAAGCCACACTGATTTCATTGATCATTGAAACATAATCACTACCCACATTTCCCCCCACATTTACTGTTGCCTAATTAAAAGGAAAGATAACCATATACATCATTGATCATTATAGATAATGTTTGTGTATTTAGTTTGAAAGAAACAAAAAAATTGAAAAGGAAAACTTTGATACTATAATATTCCATACCTTTTGCATCAGGGCAACAACCATTTCAGGACTCTCTGGTATTCCATGGTCCAGGAATGCCTACAGTAAAATAGTGCTTTTATTTTACTTATGACAACTTTAGAAAATATACATAAAAGAAACAAAAAGAAGCTATGAGTACTAGATGAGGTCATCTATTTACGTTCATCATGCAAGAATTATAGATATTGATCCAGAAAGCAAGCTTCTCCTGATGAGTGAGTGTCTGTAACTTGATAGAAGTAAGTTTCCCAAAGAGGAGCCTAAAACAATTCAAACACAAATAAATAAATATATATATATGTATACACATATTGCTAAGCCTCTTGTTTTACGTAAGGTAGCCTGCACATTGCAAAACCAACAATAAATCACAAGATAAGAGTACACAATAAAGGATAACAAAATCACAAGACCAATGGAAATGTATTTTAGCGAATGTTGCTTTTTCTTGGCAAGAATTTGCACCAGTTTTCTTTTTCATGAATCAAGCTTTTGAAACTCATGAAACAACTTCAATTACTAGTTCAGATCACATCAAACAAATTAGCTTCAAACACTACTATAAATAAGTAAGCAATCCAATTCACCAACATGCATTACAATAGTCATTATAGCTTAATCAAGGAAAATAACAATTAACGCTTTCCTTAAATATTTCATTCTAATGAGAACTTAGCTAAATATTTGTACTTATTTGGCTACAACTTGTTGTTTTAAATTTTCACCTAAAATATCTTGTTGGAGCGAGCTGATTTTTTTTTCTTCTGGAATTGCATTGATTCCTTGTTGCGTTGGGACACACCCATTTTTTTTTAAAACACATGTTGGGGCTTACATGTTTTTCTGTTGTAATATCAAAGTGTACCATTGATTCATTTTGCACCTTCTAGATATTCCTCTATTATATCGGTTTTGCATTCTTCAGGAAACCTTGTCGGGGTATAAAATGAAAGAGATGACTGGTAGTGGAATTTTTGTAGGTAGTGGAGAAAATGAGGAATCAAAAGCTGGTAATTCCAGTGCTACCCCAAATAACAGAACTCGAATACGCATGTATCAAGCAGAAAAAATTGGTTCTGATTACAATTTACAAAACTGTGTGGTGAATGTCGTTCTAGGGGAAACATATCAGTTAATGTTTTATTTAATGGTTAAATAATTTAGTTGAGAAAATATATTTATTTAATACTCCGAAAATAATTTAGAAATAAAAAATTTACATAGTAGAGTTGTATAAAGACTAAAGAAAAGAGATCAAATACACGATGGAGATCAAAGATTAAAGAACATAAACAAATAATAATAATAAAAAATTAACAATTGTGTCCTGAAATTCAACCCATTAGGGCATCGAAACCCCCAAATGAGTCCAAAAAATACTCACATCTCACTCAATTACAGCTCACACACTCCACATTCAACAATCCTAGCTCACAGCAATCAATTTATCATCCAAAAGAAAAAGTGATGCCAAGAAAAGTTACTCACCTTTAAACTGCAAAAGAAGATCAATCAGGGGAACCACGATGGCCCGCGTGGGTTGAAGCTTCGATGGCCGATGAAGATCCCTAGCCGGCGCATGTAGGGGAAGGTGGCAGTTGGGCTCCACAAACACACAGACGAGAGAGAAAGAGTGAAGGAGAGAGGTCTGGTGGGAGAAAGAGATCCAAGGGAGAGGAGAGAGAACGATGAGGAAAACAGAGAAGAAAAGAAAGAGAAAGAGAAAGAGAGATCTGAATTATGAGACATAGAAAATTAAAAAAGAATACAAGAAAAAGAAGAAAAAAGAAGGAAATAATGAGAGAGAAGGAGAGAGGATGATAACACATTTTTTAGTCTGGCGCCATTTGTTTTGCCAATTTTTACTTTACCACTTTTTTATATTATCAATTATAATACTTTTTAAATAAGCTTATATTAATGTGTTGTAGAAAGTATTATTTAGTGTAGTGATATGACCCCGAAGTGATCATGGGTTTTAATGCCTTGGTCACTTGCTACTTGACCATCCCTTGCTTTGAGCATTTAGACACGTAATACTGTCCTTTTCACCCAATGATGCAAGCAGCAAATGCTTGTCCCTCATTGGTAGTTGGGTGATGGTTTCATACTCAGTTGTAATGATACCTATACATAGATGCATATTGTGTTGCAAGTGTCGATCGCGATCTACGTAAACTCTCGTGTAATCGTTATAATGATTGTAGACAGAAATGTCTAAGTTGGACCAAGCGGGTCTAGATGGGCTAATCGAGCCTGTAATGAGTCTTAGATCAAATTTCTGATCGATCCCTCAAGGACAAAATTCAATTATGATCCAATGATGGCGACAGGTCTTCGGACCAGTCTCTTGTTTTTTGATCATATGGGTCGATAGGTTCCTCAAGAACCAGGATGGAACGTGATCAAATAATGGTGACTGGTCCTCAGACCCGTCTCTTTTGTTGATCGTATGGGTCGATAGGTTCCTCAAGAACCAGGATCGAATGCGATCAATAAATTTAGACACAAGGTCCTAGGACCTGTCTCTTTTTTCGATCGTATGGGTCGATAGGCTCCTCAAGAACCAAGATCGAACATGATCCATAATTTGGCAACAAGGTCCTAGGACCTGTCTCCCATTTGGATTGTATGGGTCGATAAACTCCTCAAGAACCAAGATCGAACATGATCCATAATTGGGCGACAAGGTCCTAGGACCAATCTCTTATTTAGATCTTATGGGTTGATGGGATCCTCAAGAACCAAGATCGAACATTATCCATTAATTTGGCAACACGGTCCTAGGACCTGTCTCTCTTCTTGATCATGTGGGTCGATAGGTTCCTCAAGAACCAAGATCGAACATGATAAAATAGTTTGGTAACAGGGTCCTAGGACCTGTCTCTTGTGTGGATCATATGGGTCGATAGGCTCCTCAAGAATTAAGATCGAACACGATCCATAATTTGGTAGCAAGGTCCTAGGCTTCTTAAGAACCAAGAACGAACATGATCCATCATTTGGCGATAAGGTCCTAGGACCTGTCTCTTGTTTGGATCTTATGGGTCGATAGGCTCCTCAAGAACCAAGATCGAACATGATTCATAATTTGGCAACAAGGTCCTAGGACTAGTCTCTCATTTCGATCTTATGGGTCGATAGGCTCCTCAAGAACCAAGATTGAACATGATCCATAATTTGGTGGCAAGGTCCAAGGAACAGTCTCTTCTTTGGATCTTATGGGTCGATAGGTCCCTCAAGGACCAGAATCGAACATGATCCGACGGGTTTGACAAGTCTAAAGGACAAGTCCTTCATTGAAAGAAACATAAAGAAGTAAGAGAAACTTAGGAAATTAAATCATTCATTGAAGCAAAATGGCTATTACATAGATAATTTGAAAAATACTACATTTGCATATTAAAACTTGTGTTACTATTGAAAAGCTTCACTGATAGTACCAACGGAGGTGTTCGCCATTCCAGTATTTTTTTATTAGTTTTCCATTCAGTCAAGCTATCTTGTACGTCCCTGGCGGGATCACCTCCTCCACAAGGTATGGCCTTTCCCATTTAGGTCCTAGTACCCCTACTGAAGTGTCCTTAGTGTTTAGGAACACCCTCCTGAGTACTAAGTCCCCAACATGGAATTTTTGATCTTTCACTTTGGAGTTGTAGTATTTGGCAACTTTTTGTTGATGTGCTGCTACTTTGAGACTTGCCTTTTCTTGTCTTTCTTTGATCAAATCAAGCGACCCTTCTATTAGTCGATGGTTCCTCCCCTAATCGTATGTCTCCTGTATATGCGATGGGGGAGTGAGTTCAATTGGCAACATGGCTTTATACCCAAATGCCAAAGAGAATGGCGTATGCCCTGTCATCATTCGTGCCGTCGTTCGATGTGACCATAGAACCTTATGAAGTAATTCTAGCCAGGCTCCTTTGGCTTGTTCAAGGCGTTTCTTTAGAGTGTGTTTGATAGTCTTGTTCACTGCCTCTACTTGGCCATTAGCTTGGGGGTGTGCAACCGAGGAAAAGATCTTTGTGATTCCATGCCTCGTACAAAAGTCGGTGAACATATCTCTGTCGAATTGAGTCCCATTATCCGAGACTATCTTCTTTTGTAGGCCAAATCGACATATGATATTCTTCACCACAAAGTCTAAGACTTTCTTTGAGGTTATGGTGGTGAGCAGTTTTGCAAGTCCATTTGGTGAAGTAGTCCCATAGGTAGCTTTCCGATTAGGTCGATGACCTATACAACAAAGGGCCAAGGGCTTTGCATCTGCATCAATTCGTTAGGTGCCGCCCGGGGTATCTAGGAGAACATCTGCACTTGTGGGATCTTTTGACATACTCCATAGACTCTTCATTCATCGTCAGCCAGAAGTATCCTTGTCTTAGGATTTTATTCGATAGGCTCTGCCCGCCATCGTGATCTCCACAAAACCCTTCGTGCACCTCAATCATTAAAAGCTTTGACTGGTCAGGTGTAACACACCTTAGCAGTGGTAGGGAGTACCCTCGTCAGTACAGTACCCCTTCAATTATCATATAACGTACAGCTTGTCTCACCAAGTTCCTCGCTTTGTTCCAATCACTGGGCACTACTCCTTGGTTGAGATAGTTAACAATAGGGGTCATCCATGTATCTCCTAACTCAATAGGTAGTGCCTCCTACTCAGTTATGCTTCTTTCCGCCAAGTATTCTACGGGAATGACATTTAGGGTGTTTGCATCTTTGGCACTGGAAAGCTTGGCTAAGTCATCGACATTGACATTCTGCTCTCTCGGGACTTGTATAATTGAGTATTTCTTGAACTGTGCCAACAAGTCCTTCACCTTGTTCAAGTACTGCACCATCCTAAGTCCCTTGGCTTGATACTCCCCCAGTACCTGGTACGCTTGTAGTTGGAAATCGCTGAATATCTCCAGGGACTGTGCATGTACATCTCGAGACAAGCGTAATCCTGCTAATAATGCCTCGTATTCAGCCTCATTGTCTGTAGCGTTGAATCTAAATCTGAGAGCGCAATGGATTCGATGATTGTTCGGAGTACTCAGTATGGTTCCTGCGCTTGAGTTATGCTCATTGGATGCTCCATCAACATATAGCTTCCTTAAAAGAGTATCTCCCTCTTTCGATTAGTAGAAAGGGTCTTCAAGGTTGGTGCCTTCGACTATGAAATCTGCCAATGCTTGTCCTTTTATTGCCGTCCTCGAATGATAAGTGATATCAAACTGTCCTAATTCCACTGCTCACTTGAGTAATCGTCCCAAGGCCTTTGGTTTCTAGAGAACCAGTCTTAACGGTTGATCGGTCACGACTCAGATTGAGTGAGCTTGGAAATATGGAGGCAGCTTTCGAGAGGCGATTACTAAATAGTAGGCTAGCTTTTCATGAGGGGGATACCTAGACTCCACACCTACTATCCTTTTACTGATATAGTATACAGGGTGTTGTGCCCTATTCTCTTCCCTTACCAAAGTAGCACTGATTGCATGCTCGGTTATTGCCAAATAGATGAATAATACTTCACCATATATTGGCTTCGCCAGGAAGGGAGGTTGGGCCAGGTGCTCCTTCAGGGCTTGGAAAGCCTCCTCGCATTCCTCGGTCCATTGGATCTTCTTGCTTCCCCTCAGTAAGTTAAAGAAAGGGACACACTTGTCTGTAGACTTTGATATGAACCTACTGAGGGCAGCTACTCTCCCAATTAAGCTTGGCACTTCTTTGATTATGGTAGGTGACTTCATGTCGATCAATGCTTTGATCTTCTCGGTGTTAGCCTTGATTCCATGTGAATTCACTATGCATTCGGGAAACTTACCAGAACCAACTCTAAACGAGCACTTGAGAGAGTTTAACTTCATGCTAAACTTTCTAAGTATTGCAAAGCATTTCTCCAAGTCTTGAACATACCCTCCAGCTTCTTTGAACTTGACCAGCATGTCATTGACGTATACCTCCATATTTTTTCCGATCAAGTCTGGGACCATGCCATTCACTAAACACTAGTAGGAGGCTCCTGCGTCTTCAAGCCGAATGACATCACCTTATAACAATACAATGCCTTGTCTATCCAGAAGCTGGTATGTTCCTCATCGGGAGGGTGCATACTTATTTGATTATACGCAGAATATGCATCCATGAATGAGAGTATTTCATGTCTTGCCGTTGCATCGACCAGTTGGTCTATTCTGGGTAGTGGGAAGCGGTCTTTGGGGTAGGCCTTGTTTAGATCTATGAAGTCCACGCATGTTCTCTACTTTCCATTTGGTTTTGGGACTAGCATGGGGTTCGATAACCAATTAGGGTAGTAGGCCTCCCTTATAAAACTGTTTTCCTTGAGTCTCTCGACCTCCTCCTTTAGGGCTTGAGATCAGTGTTTGTCAAGTAGTCTCCTTTTTTGTTGCATTGGTGGGTAGTTCTTATCTATATTGAGAACATGACTTATCATGTATGGAGAAATTCCAACCATGTCCTTATTTGACCAGGCCAAGACGTCTTGGTTTTTCTTCAAAAATTCCACCAACCGTGCTTTAATTTCCACCTTTAACTCCTTCCTTACTTTCATTACTTTAGTCGGGTCCTCCTCATCTAGTAGGATTTCATCAAGATCTTCGACTGGTCCCACCCCCATGACGTCATCCCCAAAGTGAGGATCGATGTCGTTTCCATCGCTTTGGGAAACATGCTATAATAACAAATCTTGGTTAAAAGGAGCCCTCGGCTCCAGTAAAATGTTTCTTTCAATGTCAACTTCCATGTTGACAGCCTCATCGGTTCCTTTATTCTCTTCGCAACAAGTTACTATCATGTTGTTTACGCATGGCCCTTTCTTTGCCATGACCACTGACGCAATATAGCATTCTCGTGCCTCCCTTTGGTTACCCTGTACACATCCTTGCTCTGTGCTGGTGGGGAACTTCAAAGATAGATGCCAGATAAATACTACTGCATGTAATGATATCAGGAGGGGTCTCCCGAGCACTACATTATAAGCCAATGAGAAATCTACCACCAAGAACTCTGTCATTACAGTCTCGTGCTTGGGGGCATCCCCCACCATGACCGGTAGTCTGATAGTTCCTGTTGGTGCTAGGCATTCTCCCGTGAACCCATATATCACTTGGGAACACGATGTTAGGTCCTTGACCGTGAGCTTCATTTTCTCGAGGGATGATTTCTAGATGATATCTACTGATCTTCCCGTATCCACCGAGCATCTCTTCACCTGGGCATTGGCGATTTGAATGGTAAGGACCAGAGGGTCATTGTGGGGGTACCTCACGTGCCTGGCGTCATCCTCTGTAAAAGTGAGTGTTTCACTTTCATACTTTGGATTTTTTGGAGACCGCTCCTCGACTGCCATACATTGAGAAGACTCCCCTACCTCATGTCTGAAGGTCCTTTCATATCGCTCACGGGCATTGTTACTGTTGCCTGCTATGTGGGGTCCTCAACATATGGTATCCAGTGTGATGTATACAGCCGCCAACTCCAATGGTGGACTTCCCTGCCTTCAGAATTCTGGATTCCTGCTTGGGGTTTCGGTCTTGACTCAATACCTTAAGAGTTTTCCTAATTGGAGAAGAAACTCTATCTCATCCTTCAATTGTTTTCACTCATTTATGTCGTGCCCATAATCATTATGGAAACGAAAAAACTTATTCTTGTCCTTCTTTCCTTCTGAACGCAAGGGTGGTGGCTTTTGGTATGGTACCTCCTGGTATGTTGCCAAGTAAATCTCAGCCCTTGATGTAGTCAGGACGGTATAATTGGTGAACCTGGGCTGGTAGGGATGTTGCTTAGGATGTTTATCAGCTGGTGGTGACCTAGCTTTCTTCTCTCCACCTTACTCGTCACCTAAGGTATACCTCTTCTTACTGTTTCCCACACTGCCTCGTTGAGAGTTTGTGCTGTTTTTATCTGCCTTGACAGTGGTCGGATTGTTACTGCCTTTTTCTTCCTTCATGATAACATCATCTAGCTTTATGTATTTGTCAGCTCGATCCAGGAACTGTTGCAAGGTGTTGATAGGGTTCCTGTGTATACTATCCCACAACGGAACACGATAAATTATTCTTGTTGAGTTCACCTTCATCTCCTACCGTGGACACTCAGTTTGCCTCTCTCATGAATCTTTCAATGTAGTCTTCAGGGATTTATCTTTCCCTTGCTTGATATCAGCTAACTGATTGGTATAATTGGTTGAATCTGCCCGACACGAAAGACCTTGAAGAATTCCTTCCTAAACAACTCCCAAGAAGTGATGGATCCAGGTTTGAATTTCCAATACCATTCCTGAGTCGAGATAGAGAGAGTGGTAGGGAATACCCTGCACCTACAATCATGCTCCACATTGAGTAACTCCATCAGATCCTTGAACTTCCCAATGTGTCGTACTGGGTCCTCCTTAACAGTGTATGTTGAGAGTTTTGGGGTCTTGTATTTTGGTGATGGTTGAGCAGCTTGGATATTAGCACTGAGGGGACTCCCACTTCTATGTGCCAACTCGATATTGGAAGTTTTCTTTGTTAGATCATGGACAGCCATGACGAGTGCATCTATTTGAGCCTGCACTGCTAGTGGGATCGCTGCTCCAGGTAGGGTAGACGTCCTTGGTACCCCCTCCTGAACACTGGTCCTCTTGTTGATGACTTCCCTCAGATCCTAAGGTTGCGCATCTTTCCCCAACCTATCAAACACAGTATTGGTGTTATTCATCGGGTCATTTCTCTTGCGAGACTGAGGGTGTAGGGGTGGTAGGTCCGCCTTGTCCCTGTCGGTGCGACCTTGCCCCTGAGCTTCTCCTCCTACATGACTTTGAGATTTTGATCAGACGTTTCCATTCCTGTCACGCCTCTCAGATGTTTGAACCTCATCTCTTGCGCTGTTTCGTCGGTCCCCCTGGGAGGGGGCGTTCGGGTTGGTGATACTCCTACTTCGAGATGAAGTGTTATTCTTATTAGTCATGGAGGAGGCAGTCTTCGACTGTGCCTCTTCATCCTCTCTCTGGGAAAGTGGTTCTGAGAGTGTCCTTGGGGTCCTACTCCTCTTGCGGGACTCTCTATTACTGTTGTCTCGCATTCTTGCTGCTTTGGCATGAGTCTCCCTCATTGTCTGTGCAACAGCTTCAGCGTTAGCTCGGGCTAACTGAGTAGCCACCTCAAAGGCCACAGCAGCCTCTTGGTGTCTCCGGTTAGCTTCCTATTCCCTCTAGATCATTCTCTAGACCTACTCATCTATCTCCCGTCGTTGCCATTCCATAGTCACCCTCTGAAGGGTAATTCGTACAGGAAATTCCTCTTGCCTTGCTAGAAATTGCGCAATCTCCTCCTGGTGAGCATCCTATGGATCCTCCGCATCAAGTTGATCTCCAAACTTTACCCAAGGTTCGTTAACAAGATCTATGGGATCCTAGGTGGTGGAATCCCTGGAAGCAGTCTTCTTTGTTTGACTAGGTTTTCGAGGCATCGTAAACTGAAGAAAGTGTGTTTCTTGATTTCGTACTATCAATGAAAGCACCAAAATGTTGACCTGTTAAATTGGCCAACGGTTGTATGTACAGTATACAACGCCTTTTGAATGAAATAAATCAAATAAATGACAGAGTACGATTATCTTAATTAATCACACAGGAATTTTTTAGTGCTCCAAATTTTTTTTTTAGATTATTTAAATTTTGTGTTTTATTTTATTTAAGTGTTAAGTGTGGTGAATTGTTTAATTTAAATGTTGTTTATTTTATTTAGTTGTTGTTTGTTTTATTTAATTGTTTGTTATTTTTATTTAATTGTTAGAATTGGTTGTAGAATATTTCTGTGAAATTATTTGTTAAATGATATTTATTTATTTTTATTTTAAAAATGTGATTATATGAGATTTGGTTGAATGCACTAAGGTGCATGATCGATAGTGGTGTACCCTAATGATTTAGTGTGTGCAAGTGCATGGAAGCATGATGCACATGTGTAGACTTTTCTACACATTTTTATAGTTTCCTTATATTAGATTTAATTGATTAATTTATATATTAAAAAAAAGGAAATGGGGTATGGACGTGTAGCATAGTGGGAATGAAGGAGATTTATTTATATATTTTTTAAAAAAGAAAATAAATTAGAATTGGAGGATAATGGCTATTTTGGGTAAGGTGTGATTATGTTCCTATTTATCTATCAATTTAAATAAAATCAAATAAATTAAAATAAAATGGGAATAATGGAAATAGGAAACTTACCATTTTATGTTGGTGAGGCTTTATTGAGAGAATTGAAATAAAGGGGAAAGGAAAGGAAGAGGAGAGCATTTATTTGTGGCTTCCGTGACCTAGAGAGAGAGATAAAGAGAGAGAGAGAGAGAGTGTGGCGTGATAGAGAGAGAAGGAGAAGAAGAAAGAAAAGAAGAAAGAAGAAGAAGGAGAAGAAGAACCAAGTCTAGAGTATGTTTTCTTGTAATTTTGTTTGTCTAATCTCTTCTCTTGATTATATGATATTGACTTTGTTTATTTGTTGTGTGTGGTTGGATTCTTTCTCCTCCTCATGGTGGATTTAAAAAAAAAAAAAACCCTAGGCTTGAGCAAGGGGTGGTGAAGTTTGGGTGTTGATCATTTTGTATTCTTGATTTTACAATCAAGAGAGGTATCAAATCTATTACCCTAATGATATGATGTTCATGGATTGATGGAGTGTTTTCTTATAATTTTATGCATGGGTTTATGTTGTTGGATTTGATTTTTTATGGTTGTGTAACAAGAACATGTGTAGTGAGATGATTATTGAAATATGGTGATTATGGTAAGTTGTTCAAAGCTTCTCTATGGTTAAATGATAGGTGTGTTTTGGCTTAAATAATTTATGTGAAATTGTACAAGGGTTTAAATTTGTGATCTATGAAAAGTGATGATGAATATTTAAAATACGTGAAGAGAATGGGTTATTTTTTATTAAATGTGTTTCGGCCTAAGGTAATGCTCAAGTATAATGGTTATTTTTTTTTTGTGTTTGAAGTCTTTTTAATCTTAGAAATCATGATAGATTGTGTTCTTGTATGAGGTTATGATGGTTGTGATCTTTGGTAATAATGTATTGAGAATATATTTAACACAAGATCAATGGTGGTTATTTGTTCATGACTTGTGAAAAAGTTCTAAGGTGAATGATGAATTATTGTATTCTCATGGTGTGATTAAAATGGATAAAGAGGTTAGAACCATGCTAGGGTTTGTATTGAAATATTGTGCATAAATGAGCATTGTAAAATCCCGGTTTTGAGGGATTTGTTTCTATTTTTAGTTTATTGGCATTTTTGGTTTTAGTCAAAATTAATATTGTATTTATTGATTAAAACCTGTTTATTGTGTAATATTCTCTGCTGTAAATGTCTCTTTCCGTATATAGAATAAATCTGGAATTATCTTGGAAATATTCTTGTCATTTATTCTTTTTGTCTCGGTTAGGAAAGTCTGGGTATCTTTTGTTTCAGCAGAATCCAGTTTTGTCAAAACAGATGGATATTTACCTTATTTAGAATTATCTTGTGCATCAAGTAATAAATGGTGAATATTCTTTATTTATGCTTTTGTTTTTCTATAAAAGCTTCTAACCTAGACGATTAGGTTATCACTTCAGAGATTGATTTCATATTTTGTTGAAGTGCCGTTTTCATGTGTAGAGAGCTTTTGTCCTAGAGCTCTTTGTTTTGTTTTCTGTTTTTCTTGCATATGTTTGTTAACTGTTTTGCAGGTAAAACTCTCAAGGACACCTTGTTTAAGAGCTTCGGGAGAAGCTTGTAGTGTGAGTCACTCTTCGGGAGGATTAGTGCACGGACCAGAAGTTGAAGGGAGTTCAAGTTTCTGAGTCATTTGGAAGTGTTAATAGGAAGTGTCAAATTGCTGGGATTGCGACAATTTAAAGAGGGAGTCTTTAAGATTGTATAAGTCAATTGGTGATTGTAATTTGAATAATTCTTATCTAATAAACTTCATTCTCTGGGCGTGGCCTCGTGGATTAGTAACAACCTGCAAAGGTTGTTGATACTACGTAAAAATTCGTGTGTCCTTTATTTTTACGTTTCTGATTAAGTAATTCTGTTGACACATATCATACATCTGTTTAAGCATTTCCGCAATCTGTTAAAACGTGGTTTTACATACATCCTTGGATTAATTATTTGAATTAATCAATTAATTTAATCCAAATAAGAGAATTTCAATTGGTATCAGAGAGGTTCACTAAACTCTTAGTGAGATCTTGTGGTTATTTTTCGTTTGATTTGTTTTGTGTGAAATGTCTTTCTTTGCAGAAGGTAGTTCGGTGTCTCGACCTCCATTGCTAAATGACTCAAACTATCCATATTGGAAAGTTAGGATGAGAGCCTTTATAAAAGCTCAAGATGAGAAAGCATGGAGAGCAATTTTGTCTGGATGGTCACCTCCTACTGAAAAAGGTGAAGATGGAAGCACAATTGTAAAATCTGAACTTGTTTGGGATACAGAAGAAGAAAAATCATCTAGCTATAATAATAAAGCTCTTCACGCCATATTCAATGGTGTTGGAGAAAGTTTTATAAAGCTTGTTTCCACTTGCACCTCTGCTAAAGAAGCCTGGACAATCCTTCAAACTCAATTTGAAGGAACAGCTGATGTCAAGAGATCTCGATTCATTATGCTTCAAACTAGGTTTGATGATCTCAGAATGTCTGATTCTGAGACTTTAACTGAATTCTATGAAAGACTTTCTGATATTGCTAATGAATATTTTGCTTTGGGTGAGAAACTTGATGATTCTGTACTTGTTAGGAAAATTGTTAGAGTTCTACCTGACAGGTTTAATGTGAAGCTCACAGCAATGGAAGAAGCAAAAGATTTCAGCAACATGAAAGTGGAAAAGTTGATGGGATCACTACGAACTTTTGAGCTTAACCAAAAGATTCGTCAAAAGGACAAACCTAACCCATCAAAAGAAAAAGAAAAAACGATTGCTTTCAAAAGCACGGAGATGGAGACTCCTGATGAGGGAGATGGTGATAATGAAATGGCTTTGCTCTCAAAAAAATTTCAAAAATACATGAAAAAGATTGGGAATAGGCAAACCATTGGAAAGGCTCCTAGAGGTAATTTCTCTTTCTCTAAACCCTCTTTCTCTAACAAAAAGGGTATTCAGTGCAGGGAATGTGAAGGCTTTGGGCACATCCAGGCTGAATGTGCAAACACTCTCAAAAAGAACAAGAAAGGTATGATCGTTACATGGAGTGCCGAAGACTCGGATAACAGTGAAGAGGAAAAAGAGAACGTTGCGTTCACAACCAACGTTTCTGAGTCAACATTGAGAGAGGCCAAAATGGTGTGCCTAAATAATTGCACCAAAGGTGAAAGCTCGGATAGTGATGAATCCGATCTAAATGATGAGTCTCTAGGAGAAGCATACAAAAAATTGTATGAATCATGGGAGAAATTGTGTTCTGAGAATCGATCATTGGTTAGTAAGAACAAAGAACTTTCTGCTGAGACTAAAATACTTGTTGATCAAAATGAATTGCTGGAAAATGATATTAATTCGAAAATTAATGAAATAAGCAAATTGACAAAAGATCTTGAGAATCTCAATAAGAATGTTAGAATGCTTAACCCTGGATCTACTGTTTTTGAGGAAATTCAGAATGCAGGTCAACAAGGGCACATAGGACTTGGAGCCTCAAGTTCTCAAAAAGTGCAAAAAACTGTGTTTGTTTCTGCAGGGTTATTGGCACCTGAAAGTTCTGCTCCCACAGGTATAGTGTCTGACTCAACATAAAACAAACCTGTTGTTACAGAAAAAAGGTTCACTGGTCGTAAGAAAAAAGGTAAGAATACTGTGTTCATTCCCACATGTCACTTCTGTGGGAGAAAGGGACATATTAGACCAAGATGTTTCACTCTCATGAATTTTGCTGAAAACAAATACTTTGAAAAATTGAATTATTTCAAAGAAAACATGAAAGTGAAAAGATCTAAATCAAAAAATATTTGGATTGAAAAGAAAAAATGCTTTGCTGGAATTTGTGATGATAGACTTCCTTCGTCTTACTTATGGTATTTTGACAGTGGTTGTTCTAGACATATGACAGGTAACAAGACAATTCTCACTGACTTAAGACCTATGCATTGTGGATCAGTCACGTTCGGTAATGGTATTGAAGGAAATGTTCTTGGAATAGGTACTCTTGATTTTGATGGGTTACCTAGAATTAAAGGAATTTTACTTGTTGAAGGACTTAAGGCTAATCTTCTTAGCATTAGCCAAATTTGTGACCAAGGCTTCACGGTCAACTTTGATAAAGAAAATTGTGTTGTAGTATATCAAGATGGTGAGGAAATTCTTGAAGGGTACAGGTCTAGAGACAATTGTTATACCATGTTACCCTCTTTCATGTGTTATTCTGCCTTAGGTAACAATACTGATGTGTGGCATGCTAAACTTGGGCATATAAGCTTTAAACTGTTGAAAAAGTTGTCTCATGTAGGGATTGTTCATGGCTTACCTAATTTGGGTAAGGAAACTGAAGGCAAATGCAAAGAATGCCAACTTGGTAAGCAACTAAAAAGCACTCATAAAAGTGTCTCCGGCATTAATACTTCGAAAGTGCTAGAATTGCTTCACATGGATCTAATGGGTCCAATTCAAGTTGAAAGCTTGAATGGTAAGAGGTATATATTTGTGTGTGTAGATGATTTTTCTAGATACACATGGGTTGAATTTTTAAGGGAAAAATCAGATACGTTTGATGCGTTTAAAACCTTGTGTACTAAGTTGCAGGTTGAAAAAGATTGCACAATTGGAAAAATTTTGCGAATACGTAGCGATCATGGAAAGGAGTTTGAGAACTCGGTCTATGATGAATTTTGTAAGGCTGCAGGTATAACTCATGAGTTCTCAGCTCCTAAAACTCCTCAACAGAATGGAGTAGTGGAAAGGAAGAATCGTACCCTGCAAGAAATGGCTAGGGTAATGTTGAATAGCAAGAAACTAACTAAGAGGCTATGGGCTGAAGCCATTAGTACTGCTTGCTATATCATAAATCGTGTCTTTCTTCGTCCAGGTACCTCTAAAACCTCATATGAAATTTGGAAAGGTAAAAAACCTAGTGTTGCTTATTTTCATGTGTTTGGATGTGCTTGTTACATTTTGAGAGATAGAGAACATCTGGGAAAATTTGATAACAAAAGTGATGAGGGTGTATTTCTTGGGTATTCCACTAATAGTAAGGCTTATCGTGTGTATAACATGAGAACCCAAACTGTTATGGAGTCAATTAATGTTGTTATTGATGATGTTCGAGATTTCTCTGAATTTTCTACAGAAGACGAAATTGACAGGTTTGTGGACGAATCCATTGAGCAAGTTGACGGTGAACCTGTTCATGACCATGCTGTGAAAACCTCCGGAACATCTGTTTCCACAGATCCTGAGTCTGATGACACAGATACTGAACAGACAGAAAAAAGGTTTCCAGGTATTATATCTGATGAGATTCGAAAAGAACCCTCTAGGAGAGTCAAACTGAACCATCCATCAGATTTAATTCTGGGGGATCCTAAAGACAGCATGGTAACACGAAAAAGGTTTAGTAATGTTTCTCGTTTTGCTTGTTTTTTATCCAATTTTGAGCCTAAAAATGTGAAAGAGGCATTAACTGATGCTAATTGGATTGAGGCTATGCAGGAAGAATTGGAGCAATTTTTTAGAAATAAAGTGTGGAATCTTGTGCCCCGTCCACTTGACACAAATATTATTGGTACTAAATGGATCTTTAAAAATAAATCTGATGAATTTGGTACTATCATAAGAAATAAGGCAAGATTGGTGGCACAAGGTTACACACAAGTTGAAGGGATAGATTTTGATGAAACATTTGCCCCAGTTGCAAGACTGGAATCTATACGTTTGTTACTCTCTATTGCGTGTTTGATTGGTTTCAGGTTGTTTCAAATGGATGTGAAATCCGCATTCTTGAATGGTGTTTTAAATGAGGAGGTTTATGTTGAACAACCTAAAGGGTTTGAAGACCCTCATGCACCTGACCATGTCTACAAGCTAGACAAAGCTCTTTATGGGCTCAAGCAGGCACCAAGGGCATGGTATGAGAAACTTACAAATTTCTTGGTGTCACATGGGTACAAAAGGGGAGGAGTTGACAAAACATTGTTCATCAAGACTATTGATTCACATATCATGATTGCTCAAATCTATGTGGATGACATTGTTTTTGGCTCTACCTCTGAGTCAGAAGTTGAAAAATTTGTGGAACAAATGAAAGTTGAGTTTGAAATGAGTATGGTGGGTGAACTAACGTTTTTTCTAGGTCTGCAGGTAAAGCAAATGGAGGAAGGCACTTTTGTGAGTCAAAGCAAATATGCAAAGAATTTGGTCAAGAAATTTGGTCTTGAAAGCTCAAAATTTGCAAAAACACCAATGAGCACCTCAACTAAACTCACAAAAGATGAGAATGGTGTCAAAGTTGATCCTACACTCTATAGGAGTATGATTGGTAGTTTGCTTTATCTCACTGCTAGTAGACCTGACTTGTGTTATAGTGTTGGTGTGTGTGCCAGGTACCAAGGAAATCCAATGGAATCTCATGTGAAGGCTATGAAAAGAATAATTAGATATGTTCATGGAACAACTGATTATGGGCTTTGGTACACCAAAGAAACTAATCCCACTCTTGTGTGTTTTAGTGATGCAGATTGGGCTCGCAACACCGATGATCGAAAGAGTACTAGTGGGGGTTGTTTCTATCTAGGGAACAATCTGGTGTCATGGCACAGCAAAAAACAAAACTCGATCTCCCTCTCCACTGCTGAGGCAGAATACATTGCTGCTGGAAGTTGTTGTGCTCAACTCTTATGGATGAAACAAATGCTGAAAGACTATGGGTTTGATCTTGACACCTTAACTGTTTTTTGTGATAACACAAGTGCTATCAACATTTCAAAAAATCCGGTACAACACTCTAGGACTAAGCACATTGATATTCGACACCATTTCATAAGAGAATTAGTTGAGAATAAAACTCTTGTGCTTGAGTATATTGAAACTGAAAAACAACTTGCAGATATTTTCACCAAGGCCTTGGATTCGGTTAGGTTTGACTTCCTCAGAAAATCTTTGGGAGTTTGTCTTGTTTAAAGTATTGGTTCTTGGTTGCTGGCACGAACTTAGAATCTGTTCAAACATTTTGAGAATCTGTGTGTATGTCTTAGAATAAATTATCATGTGTTGTATGAATTCCTGATTTGCTTGCCTAGAGTAAAATCAAATAGCAATCCCTTCGTAGTATATTTCTGTGAATCAAGCATTGTTTTATGTGACAGTGGTGTTTAGTGTTTCACAATTTCAGGCTCCTATGAATGAATAGAGCTACCTTCCTAGTGTGTGAAAGCCATCTTTGAGTAAGTTGGAACTTTGTAATTCAGAGTTATAAAGAGGATACTCTACCATAGAAAAGGGCTACCACTAGGGTAAGTGTGAGAGCGTCTTCATAGGGTACAAAATTTAGAAAGAGACTTTCTGTCAAATTGGGCAATGTTCCCTTGCTACACTCTCACACACATATGCTTGAAGTTGTGATTCACCGAATTTTTTTTAAAAAAAAAAAAAAAAAAAAAGGGGAAAAAGAAAAATTTATAATAAATGTTCACATAGTGTTTGATTCATTTTGAAATATGCTTAGTAAATGGATTGTGCTTGATTTGTGTTCAGGTATTGCTCAAGAGTTCATCTTCACAAGGTTTCTTATTTTAAGGTTCTCATACTCACATGATTCTCTCATTGATTGTTCAGATTATTTGTCACGTGCCCATAATTCAAGTTGTATTCTATTACATTTAAATATATATATATATAAAAATATAAAAAAAAAAGGAAAAGGAAATATGGGGGAATTGTCTTGACCGAATCTTGGTTTTATGAATATTGCTTTTATGAGTTTCTTTTCAATATACCAAGTTATTCAAGATTTTTTTTTATTCTTGTCATCTCACGTGAATTAATTGAGAATATTGTGTTGCTTAAAGTCTTTGATGTGGTTTCCTTTTTTTTTGAAATCGTATGGATAGGGTTTGATCTCTCTTATTGTGTCATGATCTTCACCATTAAATTCGGTTTCCTTTTGTGTTCCTCTATTGTTGTAATTTTTGAAATAAAAAAGGGAAAGCAAATTGTAAAGGAAGGGAACAAGGAGATCGTGTGCCATGATGAGGATATTTGGTCTTAATAAGAATTTTTTTTGAAAAAAGGAAACATCTCTTCCTTGTCAGATTTGAGCAGTTATTTCAGAGAAATGTGACAGATTTTTGGGCAATTAACCGTCCATTTTGAGTAATGGAAAGATCACATTCGGTTTGGTCCTTTATATATGGGTTTCTTCTTCTTGTCTCTCTCACACGATTTCTCTAACTCTTCTTCATCTTCTGGCTGTTATTTCTTGTTTTATTTGAGTTTCAGATACCATGGTGAGGACTAGAGATGCTCACTCAAAGAAAACTCCATCCAATCTCTCAAATTCTCTGTCTAAAACACCTGTCAGCACAACCGTGTCGTCTGCCTCTGCTCTTCCCAAGTCCGTCTCGACGCCTAGTTCATCTGCAGGGACAAAGCCCAAAATGAAGCCACGTAAGCAGACAACTCCGGTTCTCACGGCGACCCCTTTGGTGTTCCCCGATGTTGATGCTGCTGTCCCTGTGTTGTCACCACCACCTAAAGGGGTGGTGACCGAAAAGGAATCTGTTATTCCTTCTTCTCAGAGCGCTCTAATAAAAAAGACTAGGGCATCCGAAAAAGGGTCTGTCGAACCCTCTCCACCAAAGAAGTCGTCTCTCCCACCGAAGACAAATGCCAAAGGTTTTTGAAGAGGAAAACGCCCTCCGATTCGACTGTCTCTCCTTTATCCTCGGTCAAGAAACGTCTCAAGGACAACCCACCATCACCGTCCACTTCTGAGGCTGATGAAGAAGAGGAAACAGTGGCTGAAGAATCCACAGAAGATATCCCAGAGAAAGTGGCCTCTGACAAAGAGCTGTCTCAGGAACCTGAAGAATCAGCCACCGACTCTGAGCCAAGGGAAGAGGAAGATGTTGCGTCGTCTGATCCAGATGTGGACACAGTCTCAAGCCCTGTCGCCGCTGTTCCCAGTTCTGTGGTAACAAAACCCTCATCCAAGGGAAAGGCAAGAAACCCATCTCTCGATCTGGTACTCCTCTTACTAAGTCAGTGGTAAAATTTCAACCTCACTCTTATTCCTTCTGTTATAATGATAATGAACGAGATATGATATTGTATGCCCATCGTAAGTTCCTTCCCGAGAGGAATTTTGTTCTTAGTGATCATAGGTCCTTCAGAGTTCTCATCTTGCTTCAAACCCGTGAGTGGGTTGGGTCCCTGGTGAAACTTTCTGGCTATGTGGAGCGTGTTGTGAAGGAGTTTTATGCCAATCTTACCCATGATGTGCTTGATCCAAAGTCCCCTCACTTCGAAAAGGTGTATGTCCGCGGACAATGGTACTCCTTCGCTCCTAAAGATATTGCAATCGCTCTCCAAATTCCAATTGCAACTGTTGAAGACCAAGCTGCTGAAACACTTGATCGCGATGAAGTGTTGTCTGAGCTCGTGGGACAACGCATGCAGTGGTCCCCCAACACTGTTCTACTGGTCACCAACCTGACAAATATGTATGCTGTGCTCCACAAGTTTGCCACTTCAAACTGGAAGCCTACATCTCACACTAACACCATTTCTTTTGACCTGGCCGCATTCCTCTATAAAGTTGGCACAGGCATAGAAGTTGATCTGGCGAAACACATTTTTGATCAAATTGTTGGTTTCCGCAGGGGTAATCGTAAGTCTCTTAATTTTCCCTTTCCCCATCTCATTTATAAAATTCTTAGCATGCAGAATAATGTCATCAAACTGGAGACCGAAGACTTGGTCCTTGCCACGACTGCCGTTTCATTCCGATCAGGTGGCTCTTCAAATGAGACTGGCGACGCACCAAGCGCCAAGAAAGTGAAGCCTCAGTCCCTCAATTTCGTATCTGAGGACCTGCCCCCTGATTCTGTCCCAACAGTTTCACCTGCTGTGGCTACAGAATTGGCGTTCCTTCGTTCTAGTATGGCTGATCTTCACACAAAGTTTGCTATCATCCAGCAGTCCATTCAAGACCTACTGATGCTTGCCACCCGTGCTTCAAATTCTTGATCTCTGTTTTTATTTTATTTGTTTCTTTTGCCATACAACATTGGTCTTTTGGGGTCTTTTCTATTTTTCTTTGGTACTTTGACAGACAAATAGGGGGAGAAGCACTCCTGGTTTATTTTTTAAGTTTTTGTGAACATCAAACTTTGGACCCTCTACTTTTTGAGGGGGAGTTTTTTATGATTACTTGTGCTCACTTGTGCTTTTTCGCAGGGGGAGTTTTATTTGGTAATCACTAACTTGTTTTTCTTGCAGGAGTGTTATCTTAATTTTTCCTTCCAAAGTGCCAAAGGGGGAGATTGTAAAATCCCGGTTTTGAGGGATTTGTTTCTATTTTTAGTTTATTGGCATTTTTGGTTTTAGTCAAAATTAATATTGTATTTATTGATTAAAACCTGTTTATTGTGTAATATTCTCTGCTGTAAATGTCTCTTTCCGTATATAGAATAAATCTGGAATTATCTTGGAAATATTCTTGTCATTTATTCTTTTTGTCTCGGTTAGGAAAGTCTGGGTATCTTTTGTTTCAGCAGAATCCGGTTTTGTCAAAACAGATGGATATTTACCTTATTTAGAATTATCTTGTGCATCAAGTAATCAATGGTGAATATTCTTTATTTATGCTTTTGTTTTTCTATAAAAGCTTCTAACCTAGACGATTAGGTTATCACTTCAGAGATTGATTTCATATTTTGTTGAAGTGTCGTTTTCATGTGTAGAGAGCTTTTGTCCTAGAGCTCTTTGTTTTGTTTTCTGTTTTTCTTGCATATGTTTGTTAACTGTTTTGCAGGTAAAACTCTCAAGGACACCTTGTTTAAGAGCTTCGGGAGAAGCTTGTAGTGTGAGTCACTCTTCGGGAGGATTAGTGCACGGACCAGAAGTTGAAGGGAGTTCAAGTTTCTGAGTCATTTGGAAGTGTTAATAGGAAGTGTCAAATTGCTGGGATTGCGACAATTTAAAGAGGGAGTCTTTAAGATTGTATAAGTCAATTGGTGATTGTAATTTGAATAATTCTTATCTAATAAACTTCATTCTCTGGGCGTGGCCTCGTGGATTAGTAACAACCTGCAAAGGTTGTTGATACCACGTAAAAATTCGTGTGTCCTTTATTTTTACGTTTCTGATTAAGTAATTCTGTTGACACATATCATACATCTGTTTAAGCATTTCCGCAATCTGTTAAAACGTGGTTTTACATACATCCTTGGATTAATTATTTGAATTAATCAATTAATTTAATCCAAATAAGAGAATTTCAAGCATGAATTTTGTGAATATAAAGAAAAGAATGAATTTTATGATTTAATGTGCTTGCTGATTTTGTGAAAAAATGGTGTGGTTCATGATGAGATTAATGATTTGAGTGCTCAAATAAAGTTTGCAAATGTTTTGATGTTTTAAGAAATTTAATGTGAAATTTAATTATGCTTTGAAATGATATTGTGTGTAAATAATTACCTACAGAATTTTTATTGAATTTTTAGAAAAATATGAGGTTTTAAATTGAATATGGTGATTTTTAAAGATAAAAATAGTTGCTGGAATTTTTGTAAGAAAATGTGAAGTGTGTTTCACTAAAATGAATTTGATGAGTTTTTGAAACAAAATTATTATCCTAAGTTATGTTAATATTAAAAATGGTATTTTAATATGGTATGAATGCATATTTTGATAAGTTATGATTTTCTTTATTTTGATTGAGAAAAATATTTAGATTATATTTATTTATGATTTTTAAAGAAATTAAATAGTGGCTGAAAGTTTGGTTCAAAGGTTAAAAAATGATTATTTAATTGTCACATATGGATTTATGTTACATAAAACTAAGTCTTAAATAATTTAAATAAAAATATATTTTTCCCACACTTAAAAATATATTTTTCTCACATCATTTATGTAACACAATTAACCAATGTTAAAATTTATTTTTTTTGTAAAGAAACATATTAAACATAGGTATTTTAATTAATTCCAAGCTTTTTGTTAATTCTTTGTAATTTGAGATTAATAAATGAAATTGTCGCATATTTTATTTTTAAGCTAAATCAAATTATTTTTTTGAGAAATTTAATCAACCTAGAAATTTTAAGAAAAATAAAACATGTTATATGTCTCTTAATTTTAAAACGATAAAAGTAAGAAATGTAGAATTATCGTTTTTAAAACGTCTCAATTACGTAATGTTCCCACGTACGCATATTACATCCAAATCCACTTTTACGTCCAAAATTATGTTCATTATTCAACTATGTGGTTTTTATAGAAAGATCATGCATGTAAAATAGGTAAAATGAGCATTATTCTTTTATGACTTTATGTGTAGTTAAGAATAATTGCATGTGTGTAACTATTATTATGTGTGCATGGCCCATGCACACATGAGTTGTATGGAAGGACAATATAGTAATTTTATGAACCTAAGAAATGTTGTTTTGGTTATGGTATAGGCTCGTTGAGAGGTTGTGAAATTTCTTAACTCGGACCTGAGGTAAGGAAGTTAGATAGATTCTATGATTTTATGCTATGAATGGTAAGACTGTTGTATGAATGAATTGTTATGAATTATGAATGCCATAATTTGATGATATGTTGGCTTGTATGAATATGATATGTTTATGGATGTTAGCGTGATGAACACGACACATCAAACGAGTTATTAAGGATATAAAGATGTAACTCCTAGGGCGGACGCGCCGAGGTTATTCAAGGACCAGAGACTCTTGTTTACCTCATAGGGTGACATGGACAACTAGCGGGCCATGCTCATCATGTATGCTGTATGAATGTGATATGATGATATGTTACGATTACATTATGATATGCTATGATGATATGTTACGAAAATGTTATGATATGCCATGATGATTTAGATGAACGTTAGTGTTTGTATTTGTTGTATCCTTACTTGCTTATTGTTCGTACTTCCTTACTGGGCTTTTAGCTCACCCCCCTTACTTTCCTTCCAGGTAGCAAATAAGATTTCTTTATGGCACGCGTGGTGACGTGAGGAGTTCTATCGTCGTGGGGTGTATGGCGTTGGGCATCCTATGGATGGAAACACGATCATCTTAGAACGCCATTTAAATTATGTTATGTTTTAAGAGACTTTCCAAAATATCAATGGGACTTAGTTATTTAATTTTTGTTTCTTTTGAACTTTGCATAAAAATTTATGTTTTCTTTTAAAACTAATGGCTCCAACTTTCATGGTTTTAAGCAAGTCCCCACTGAGACCTTGATAATAAGCAGTTTTCTTTTATAAACAATGTTATGTGAATATTTTATAAGTATTAGTTTAGGGCGTTCTTTACAAATTTTATAGTGGTTCAGTCCTGCTGTGATGAATAGTAATAACCTAATCCACTTAGTCTTTAGTATTGAATTACTCGATCGACAATTACAAGTACGAACTGAGGAGTTCTCTCGTTAAAAATATTTTTCTCCAAAAATTCCAGAAAAAGAGATCCTTTCAAATGAAGCCATGGGTCCTTTATTTATAGTACCCAGGGGCTATTACATGACCAGTAGTACTAGGATCATTGTTTGGTACACGATTACCAGGTAGTGGAGATACGTGTCCACCTCCCCATGATTATGAGATCGTGTGTCTTCTCATTGTTCTTGTAGATCGTGGTGGACAATGCACGATAGAAACATCTGAGGAAGATGTTAAGTCTCTGTTGGTATAAGAGACTTAGGTGCTAGGTTCGACAACCCGAGCTTGGGTGCTAGGCCTGTGACCTTCTGGGTGCTAGGCCTGTGACCTTCTGGGTGCTAGGCCTGATGATATCAGTTTGAACGAGAGTGAGTATTTCTCAGTGAAGTGTACTTGGGGGTTTGAGCCAACCACCCTAGGGGTTGGGGTCAGGCTGACCACCCCTAGAGATCCTTGGGCATACTGAGCCGACCACCCCTGGGGTAGGGTCATGTCAACCACTCTCTTGGACACACTGGGGCCGACCACCCCTAGGGTAGAGGTCAGGCCGACCACCCCTAGGGCTCTTGGGACTGCTTAGGCCGACCACCCCTAGGGGGTTTAGGCTTGGTCGACTTCCCCATAGGTCTTGGACCTATCATTTTTGCTCGTCGGTTATTCCTCAATACTTTGTCATTTTTTCCCTGGTTTGTGATGTCACGTGTCACATTCTCATTCACGACGTATCCTTTGTATTTTTTAGGGATAACACCCTTATTAACAAGAACGGCCCCACACGCATATTTAATACACATAAACATGCATATATATATTCATATTATAGTATACCTCAAGTAATCAACTAATGATACACATATATCATAATTAATTCTCCTAATAATGTAATCAATTCATTTATGGCCCTCCCGACATGTTAATAAGACACTAATTCTTATTAGCAATTTTGAGATGTTACAAAACCAATATAAAATTTACAAATCTTATAAAATTAAATATTTTATATATTCATGCAAGTTTTCCCGTCTAAAGTTTTCATATATACATTTTGCTAAGTAGCTATAAATTTTTTTTTACATATAAACAAAATATGTCTAATAATAAATATAATTACTTTATAGTTAATCTTAAACCAAAATAAGCAATAAAAAAAATAAACCTACTATGTCTTTGAGGGCTCCATCGACAAAAAATAATATTATTTATAAAAAAACATGCTTAATTAATAAATCCTGAAAAAAATTTGGTCAGAGTTTCCTTTACTTATACAACATATCTCATTTTCAAAATAACCTACAAATTCAACATAAATAAACACAACAATCACATATGCATAATGTTTCATCCTTATTATATCACTGCAACACAATTTTCCAAAACATCAGTAATCTTCTAACCTAATTTACATTAAATAATTTTAACTAAAATTGTATAAGTAAATGTTACAATATTAATAGATAAAATTAAGAAATTTACTCACCTCCAATTTATGATCTTCAAGATAGTCACCACTAACTGGAAAGCAAAATACAACCAAAACAGCAACCCTTCTCAAAAATAAAAATAAAAACAATCAACCTTAGTTACATATATAATTATTATAAATTATAATGACATATAATTTTTAGTGTACACAACAAAGTTATTATAGTAAAGTAAGAATGAAATTTAAACCACAAGAAATTTTACCAATGTTTACATATACAATTTAATTATCTAGCAAAACTTAACTTGTGACAGTGGCAAACAAACATGATATAAGACAAAACTTATTATAAATAATAACATTTTATAGAATAATATAATGATTAAGGAAATGAGAAAATTACTAACAAATTATAAATAAATTCAGAATAAAATATAAAATAAAAAAACTCAAACTTTGTTTAATGCTAAAAATCACTTCTGAATCAAGATTAGAAACTATAAATTCTATACTTAATAAACTCATTAGATATGAAAGAAATTACAAATAAATTCAGAATAATGTAAAAAATAATATATCACACAAATAAACAAAAATTTTGTGTTCCATACCTATTATGAAGTTCAAGAACACTTTTGAATGTTCAAAATCCAGTCAAATCCTGCAAAATCACCCATGGCCGACCCTCTTATAAACACATGGACAAACTCCACTTTTTCTCTCAAAAATTTAAATAAAATACTTCTTATGATCTATTTTAGTTTTTTAATAAGAAAAATGGATGAAAATGATGAAAGAGAAGAAACAATGCTGGAAAATGGCAAAACCCACATTTCTCGTACAATGAAAATGGAGGTTCTGCATTTTTTTCTTTGTTGTGATTGTGGATAAGTGACCTGAAGTGTCAAGGGATAGGGTAATATTAACGACTTCTAACTTTGGTTATTAGCTAATGACCGAAGTTAAAAGTAGTCAAGAGTCGTGTTTGGTTAAGCAAAATTGAGGACTTTTAACTTCGATTCTTAGCTAATAACCGAAGTTAAAAGTATCTTTTAACTTTGAAGTTAAAAGTCTCCAATTCCTCTTAACCAAACGTGGCCCTTGTTCTAACAAACCATACACTAGTTAATTCATGTAGTATCCATAGAATTCAAAGATTGACTTACAACATATCAAATCATAAAACCCTTCTTAGTCATAAGAATCATCCACAATCACAAAGATACATATTTTTTTCCTGAGCCAAGATTCATTAATATATGCTCAAACAATATAAGCATACGTGGAGAGTCAAACATTCACAATCTCATAGCCCATACAACCATAAAATCCATGCATATTAGAGTCAATACATAGCCATATCCAAGGCACATAAAATCAAGCAATTCATATGCAGTCACAACATCAAGAATTTTCAAACATATGAGCAAGTAATTCACGTAGGGTGAGATCTACTTACCTTAGGTCCTTATATAAATAAGATTCCTCAGCAAGAGTTATCACTTAAAACCTTTTACTAGAATCTTTAATCCTATCCAAGGATCATAATTAAGTTAATTTATTGACTTGCTAAAATATACACTATTAAACATAGTGCACACCAAGAACGATATAAATTCAAAAATGATAATAGTAATTATCATCATAATATTACAGAGGCCTCAAGGTCGAAACTTAATAACAACTTTGTTATTCTATGAACACTAATAATAATAATCGATATCAAAGATGATGATTTTAAATATTGTTTCATAAATTCTCTCGCCCTTAAAAAAATTCATAGCCAGATAATAGTAATAATTAATTTATTATTATTTCATAGTCATTCCCATTATTATTAATAATCAATTATTTTATATAATTACTATAATTATTCATAATAATAATAATCAAATCAGCATACATATATTCCTTATCAATAATAGTAGAAATATCACGAACGAAATCTTTAATCGTAAATAATTTTGCATAACACACAACCAACTTCCATAAATCCAGTCATAATAATACAATTAAAATCCATAACTTCAAAAATAAACTTCTTAATAAAATATTAACTTGGACCTTTAATTATTATTACATAATAGTACCCATATCGCATTTTCCAACTTGAAGCGATTATAATCAAATAGTGTTGGCCTCATGCTCATAAAACTTTAATCAACAAGCTTTAAATGTTGTTCACTTTTTATTTCATAATTCATAATAAATAGGGTTATTTGCGGTAAAAGTACCAAAGTTATTACGTTTGTATCACTTGAGTACTCAGGTTATTTTTTTTGGCGGCAAAAGTACCTTCCGTCCATGTTTTGGTACAGTTTGGTACACCTTTCAATTCTCACTGTTAAGTTCATCTGTAACACGTTGTAATGCGCGCCCTAATTCTATTCTTTTATAAAAACGTCGCTCAACTCATAGTTAATAGAAAAATACCACTTTCAGGAAAAACTCAGCAGGGCCTTGATAAAACATGCAAATTGGGTCCAATAGTTGAAAAATAAAATAATGTATCTTTATGAAATATTCAGAAATGAAATGCAGTTTTATGCCCCACAAACATAATTCAAACAATCATAACATAGGTTATTTTATTCTTGGCGCTCAACTTGATCGTTGTTTGTTCATATGACACCCCACGCCATACATACTCAGACGTTGGAACTCCCCACATCACTGTGCGTGCCCAGGAGAAATCCTATTTTTTACCTGAAAGGGGGAAAGAAAGGGGGTGAGCTAAAAACCCTATAAGGAAGTACAAAAAATACAATAATATCAAAGAAAATTGAAGAAGAATATATATCTTAAATCAGAGCAAAACATATTATCTTCATACTCATAGTTTACAATCATAAAGTAAGTCATAGTCATACATCACAATCAGACATCTTAAACATACTCTTTGTGGTCATGGCACCTCTGTTGTCCATGTCACGTCTTGAGATAACCATTAAAACATAAGTTGGTAAGACCTCCTCTGTGAGGTAAACAGGATCTCAGGTCCTTGAATAACATCGGCGTGTCTGCCCTTTGAGTTATGTCATATCCTTAGTAACTCCTTTGTTGCGTCGCATTTAGCACGCTAGCAACCTTTTCTTTTCATTCATCATACAAGTGAATTTGTCATAGTTCCCATCAAAACGTAGAAATTACACATTCCATAGCACTTCACTTATCATAGCATATTAAAACATAGAATTTCACTTTTCATAACACTTGGCTTATCATGACATATCAAAGAACAAAGTTTACACTTTCCATAACACTTTCTTTCATGCAACATAACAAGTCATACCTTTCATAGCGTAAAACATAGATAATTCTATCTAACTTCATTACCTCAGGTCCAAGCAAGGTAAAGTGCAAAAACGTCACAACGAGCCTATAATCATAATCCAATGTTCATATTTAAAATCACATAAGAATACACATGCCCAACGTACATACCCCACATGTGCATGAGTCATGCAGACGTGACAAAAGTTGCACTACAATTACAAACATACAATAATTCCATATTTTAAAATCACAAAATTAGAATGCTAATTCTACCAATCAATCCTTCATGGTTACAAAATAAAAATAATTGTTTCAAGGATAGGCGTATGTTGGAACATAAAAATACACTTGCACGTAACATACATTTGTGAGAGTGTTCTTAAATTTTAACGTTTAAAGTTAATAATTTCTACGTGCTCATTTCATTGCCTTTTTCTTAAAATTCAGCAAGCATAATTTATTTACCACTTAATTATTACTTCATCATTTCTTTTAACCACATATTTTTCATTAAAAAACTTTATTGCAAAATTTAATTTACTAAAATAATTCATTAGCTTTTTAATTTCTCATAAAATAATAATCCCATTTATTATTAAATAATAATAAAAAGAATAAGACAAAATTTGTAGTTACTTATAATTTCTAAATGAATTTCTTGATAACTTTTAGAAAATAATTTTACTTATCCTAAAAAAAATGCATAATTATAAATGAGAAAATCCATATTTAAATTGTGGAAAAATCACATTTATCATATATAAAATCTAAAACTTAATTTATTTGAGCATATGCTCTACTTATCTTACTTAAGAGACATTTTCTCTTAATAAATAAAAAATTCCAGCACGCATTTTATTTAATTAAAATCACATAATTGAATTAAAACCATATTCTTTCAAAAAAAAAATAAATAAATAAAAAAGTTGCATGTTCTTATTTTGAATAAAAGCCTATTGTCATGTGAATTAAAATGTCTCTTGCTTATATAAAATCAAAACATCATTTTGAGGCTTCTCTTGTGCATTTTAAAATCCTTTAATATTAACACCACTATATAGATAAATAAAAACGGTAACGTCTCATGTTTTGAACATACGCTAGTAGCTGGTAAAAAATTATGTGGAATATTATTTTGATCAATGATATTATATGAATTTGTGATGATTCCTGAATTTTTATAGTCGCTGTGATGATCCAGTAAATGATCTAGGTTTATGCAAAGAAAGATTGGTCTCAGACCAAGGAGTAAACACTAATGAAAGAAAAATCTCAGATTAAAGAAAATAGGGAATACTAGGTCATAAAAATATTTTGGCAACTGGGACTTTATAGTCGTGCCAATAAATTTAAGAAAAATCAATTTAAGTTTGAATTCCAATCAATCGGGCTTGAGAATCAGAATTTCTTGCTCGAACCTCTAAGGGCAATTTGGTCAATTTGATAAAATTACCTAAATTATGTGAAATGGGACAAAAAAAATTTTGGGTCACATTTAATTTAATTAATTAAGTTTGAAGATATTTAAAGTAAAACTATAGGGGATTTTAGAGAAACAAAATTCCCAAAGGCCCTTGGATTCCTTATATGTGAGGTAAAATAAGTAAGGACATAAAAGTAAATTCTGAGGGAAGAGAGAGAGAGAGAGGTGGGCAGCAAGGCTAGGGGTAAACCCTAGGGCTCTCATAAGTTAGGTTACTTACCCCAAAAGCTAAAGAATGAGAAAAGCCTCTTACCTTCTTACACATGCCAAAACCTAATCATTTCTCTCACAAAATTTCTTTTCTCTCAAGAAAAACTATCTCTTCCATTTGCTCTCTCTAACCCAAAACACAATTAAATCCTATCCTCCATCACTACAACTTATTTCTGCATATGCCAAATACACTCATCCCTCCATTGAAGAAGAAAGTTGAAGAAAAACTTTGTCTAGTGTAAGTTTCAAAACCAACTTCCTCTTTTCTTCTATTTTCCTATTAAAACCCGAAACCTTAAGGGTTTATTATGCATGCATGTTATCTAATAGCCATGATTTGCATTGATCTTCTATTTTAGGGTTCAAGAGAAGCTTGTACTAGTTGGATCTCAAGTATTTAACACATTGGTGATCAAGTAAAAACAAGGTAAGAGATCTTGGTAGTTTGCATGTTTTGTCCCTCATCTAAGTCTTTATACCCTAACACATTCTATAAAATCTGCATGTGGGACTTTGGGGCTCAGTTTGAGAGTGTAGAGCACAAAGGGTGAGTTGATAACCTAAGGAAAATATATCTCCAAGATAGAACTATCAAAAGGTTGAAATCTATCGTTACTCTTTGAGTTTTGTGTTAATATTTATAGATCTGGTTGTATAGGTTATTTTAATGATTTTTGGAGTTTATTTTATGCATAAGGTTGAGATTGTGTGATTTGATGATTTGAATGCATGCATGTGGCTAGGGTTATGCTAGAAATGTTTTGTGTAAAAATGCATGCTGCCAAAATTTTGTGGTCTGGCTTCCATTGGGTCAGCTCGCCCTCTACTTCCTCTTTTATGAAATATATTTGTGTATTAGCATATTTATTTGTGTGTACTTGATGATAGGCTTTGGAAAATCGTAAAACGGTATTTTTAAACCCAAGTTATGCACTTTTTGGCATTTTGATGTAAATTTGAAATTTTTTTGAGCAACATGCACTTCCCAGATTGTTTTGACTTTTGAATTGGTTTTCCAAATCTAAAAGAAACAAAATATAACATAGTGTTAGTTTAAACATTTATAAGGGTCACTGTAAAAATGTAGAGGAAAATATGGTATGGTGTAGGAGATATTGTTTTTCAAAGTTTGCCCTAAAATCTGGAAATAAAACTTCTGGGCAACAAGCACTGCCCAAATTTCTTTAAACATTTTGATATGTTTTATTATTCCAAAAATTATGAAATTTTTAAGGAAACTAATATAGACATTTATAAAGAACCTTGATTTTTTTTTTTATAAAGAACTGGACTATAGTGTAATAGAAATAAAATTTAAAATTTACTTTAAAATCTACCAAAAACTTATGGGCAGCAGGCACTGCCCAGATTGCTTTAAATATATGAATGAGGTTTGCCTTCCCAAAAATTATAAAATTTTGAAGGGAATTGGTTAAGATGTGTATAAGGACCCTTGTAGAATTTTAGTGAAAATTGTATCATGGTTTAAGAGAAATAATTTTTCTAAGTTTGCACTATAAACTGAAAAGTAGAAATTTTAAACCTTAACGAAAAGTGATTTTTGGGAGGTTATTTCTCTTAACCTAAAACATGTTTTTACACGAGGTTTTCGCCTAATTCCTGTCATTATGACAAAGAATACAGAGCGATAGTGTTGTTCGTGTTTTTATCATCTGACACGTGGCAATTGGGAGTAATTAGCGATAGGCCATGGAGTCCTCGGGATGAGAGTTCCATGATGTGGTCCAGTCCAGCTGAATCGAGGATATCTCCAGAAGAAGCTATGTCCTGAGGTCTTCTCTCATGCGAAGGTGTCTTCCAGTGAGGCCCCGTTGTAGGCTAGTCTCCAAAGCATGAATATCCATAGGTGAGGCCATGACCCGAGGTCTCCTGTCTGGGAGAGGATGTCTCTAAGTGAGGTCACGCCCCAAGGGCCACTTTTCACTCAACCATTCTCCTAGTGCAGGACTTCGGTCCTCAGGCCTAGGAGTAATGCCATGTGTCAATCACTGCAAGTGTGGTCCTTGAAAGGATCATGTGACAACTTTTGGTGATCATCGATTAGTGGTGTCGAGTTTGTACACTTGACAATCGACATTTCCCGCAACGTCGCTTGACAGGGGCAAACGTGCCCCGCACCCTGACAGTCACAGATATGTTCCCCATAAAGTTGGTGTGTGACTTTCTATAATGAGCCCCGTAAAATTCGCATGGTCCATAGTCTTTATTGTAACACAACCCTTCAGTTATTAACTTAACATTAATACCCTAATATTTATGAGAGATGTTAGCATTAATTGCCCCAGCCTCTATAAATAGGGATGTGATATCTATTTGTAAGGGGTTGGGTTTTTAAGAGAGAGAACCTCTATACCCAGTGTAATATATACGCTGCCTGAGAATCACTATTGAAGCTTGCTATCACAAGCTTTATGATCACTAAATAATAGAGACTCATGAACTAGGGTTCTCTTATAACCTTAACCATGTAAAACCTTGAGTCTTTCCTTGTTTAACATTTAATCTCTCAGATTAAGTTGGCAGGGAAAAATGTACTCAACATTTTGGGGCTTTAATTGAGAGTTTGAAGAAAGCTTGGAAAGCAGTCATGGCTCGAAGGAATGCACCAGATGATACCGCCTCTCACGTTGCAGTCGAGGGAGGAGAAACCGGTCACATGCTGCCGCAAGACCACTGTGACGCGGTGGAAGAATACGACGAAAATGTCAAGTATGATGACATGGATGACGGGGGAGACAATGAATACTATGAGACAGAATATCCTTATCCCATTGATGCAGAGGGGACACTAGAGGTGGGGGCGCTCTATGACCAGGTGGCCACTCAACAACAGAATATCGACACCCAAGAGGGTAATATCTCCACCGTGCAAGAGATGGTTAACACCATGGGGGCTACTCTGGCAGCCCAAGGGCTGGGAGTGCACCCCCATGTGGGTAGCTAGCTAATGTGCTTCTTGTGCACCTGGCTAGGTTGGCATGAGATCCTTCAGCTGGCGTGCCTCCCGTGCACCCAGCTCGAGATGGAACCCCACCTACGCCACAGGACTATGGCAAGGGTAAGGTTGATGATAAGCCTGCTCCAAGATCAAAGAAGGCACTTCGAAACCCCGAAGAGAACTAGGTCCCGAAGCCAACTAGTATTGGTGAAGGCTCAAGAGCCCGAGGATGACACCAGCCTACCAGCGCCCATGGAATCTAGGGCGGTTCACTAAAATAAGTCAAAATGACTCGTGTGAGGTTAGGAGGTTGTGCCCCCAGGCACCTCACCATCCCCACAAGAACAATGGCCGAGGGGGCAATATGGGAAATTTCTCTATCGACGGAACGCGTGACCTCATCATCTCGGTTAGCAATCACTCCGACTGGGAAACAGAGGTGGCTCGTCACGAGGACAATGGTGCGTTCCGAGGCCAGATTGACTTGCGAGAAAACCTTATTGCTTGTCAGTGCAATAAGACCCACGAACGCGGGCCCACCGAAAATGTCCATCAGACCTCAGGGAAAATCTCAACGCCTGAAGGAGAGATAACACGACACAGACCGTCAACCAAGACCGCAACCCACTTCCCGCGAAATTAGAGACCCTGAGGAGGATCATGCTGAGAATGGCTCGACGACAAGGCCACGAGTCCTACTCGGAGGACGAAGATGGGGAACTGTGCGTTCCTCACATAGTGGAAGCCCTTATGCTGTAGGGCTTCAAGATGTCGACCATCCCATCCTATGATGGCGGCTCAGACCCCACCGAAAACCTCTCATAGTTCAACATGCTGATGTTGGTGCACCACGTCTCTGAGGATGCCAAGTGTCATGTGTTCCCGATAACTCTAATGGGACCAACAGATGAGTGGTTCAAGAAACACCAGCTGGGGTCCATTCAGTCGTGACACCAACTATCATCTTCCTTCCGAAGACAGTTTATAGCAAGTCGAAAGGTGAGCATCATGGTTAATGCTTTGCCCAATATAAATCAAGGACCCTTCGAGACCCTCAAGGCATATATCAAACACTTCAAAGAGGAAGCTGTGAGGACCAAGAGGGTTGACAATGGCCAGCAATTGATGGCATTAGAAGCTAGCATCGGCGTAGGGTCTCCATTGTGGGATGACCACCAGCAGAGAGGATGCGGACGACTCGATGACTTCATCCATCGAGCACATGGATATATCAGCTGGGAGGATGCCCAGATCGGATCTTTTGGGCGGCCTGTCGTCTTTCTCGCTCTGACAGCGCCTAGCCCCGTCACTTTGGGGATCCAGTTTCTTCCTTACGCTCTTGTCCAACCAATTTTGGTGGGAGTCCAGTCCAGTCCGAGTGCCCCACCTACTGGATTTAGTGCCATGTCGACCGCTGGTTTCAGCACGGCTCTGACGGGATACAAAGCGGTGCCCACTAGGTACAGTCCTTTTCATCCTGCATTCATTGCTGGAGTTCTGCTCTATCTCAATCTGCCGCACCCTGTCAAAAACCGAGCAGCAGTAGTCGTGCGGGCAAGGGCAAGGGTCGAAAGCCCATGGGACATGAGATCACACAGGTTGAATAGGGAACTACCCCTGACGAGAAGTATGTCTTGCTGTACTCTGAGTACACTAAATTTGTATACTCCCGTGAGGATATCTTTGTGGCTATGAAACAGCATGTTCATTACCAGAAGCCAGAACCCATTCAGAAGGACAGGGAAAGGTGAGATCCTGCTAAGTTTTGTCATTTCTGTAACGATATAGGGCACCACACCAATGAGTGCCACCAGCTCAAGGATGAGATGGAGAACCTCATCAAGTTGGGGCACCTCCACTAGTAGGATCGAAACGGGCATCGCCAACTTCCGACCCCAGCAGCAGAAATATTTGTGCAACTTGTTACTCCTATATCTCCGAAAACGGTGCCCATAGCTCAGCTGCAGATGATAGCAGCCAGGCCCCTCTAGTAAATAGGACAGTGGGGACCATTTTCGGAAGACCCCACATGGGTGGCACTTCTAGAGGCTCTTAGAATAGGTATGCATGAGCCTTAAACCACAATGATGAGATGTTGGCCTTGACTTAACTGTGTACCCAGATGCCGCGGATAATTGACCAAGTTATCACATTATCCGAGGATGATGCTCGGAGAGGTCACTTGTCACACCACGACCCTTTAGTGATCGAGAGCCAAGTGACCAACATGATGGTGGCTAGGATCCTGGTGGACAATGGGAGTTAAGTGAATCTCTTGTTTAAGTCCTCTTTTTGAAGATTAGGCTGACCATAAGCAACCTGTCCCCGTGCTGCTCTAAGTGCTCGAAAGAGGGTCTCATACCAATTGTCCAAATCAAGTTACACGTGACACTGGGGGAAGATCCTCACAAGGCCTTCATGTATTGCACTTTCATGGTGGTGGACTGTCCCGCTGCATATAACACCATTTTAGGGTGTTCGACCTTGGTGGAATTGGGGGCCATTACCTGAATTCTGCATTTGTGCCTGAAATTTCCCACAGAGTCAGGAATTTGTATAGTCTAAGGAGACCAGAAGGAGGCGAGGAAATTCTATAACGTCTCTCTTTGGCTACTAGTAATGGTAGACGAGATAAGGGACCGTGAGCAGTCTCTTCACAAAAATGCAGAAATGATAGCGGCATTGGCTGAAGAGGCAGATGAGCTAGACTCGTGGGTTCAAGAAGAATGGGCGGCCGAGCCTATGGCAGAAGTCGAGGAGGTTGCTCTCTAGGTGGCCACTCCTGATAGGAGAACCAAGATTGGAAAAAATCTGGAGGAGAAAGTCTGAAACGCGCTCATATCCTTCCTCTGAGTGAATTAGGATGTCTTCGCTTGGTCTCATTTTGACATGACAAGCATCGATCCAAATCTCATTTTCCTTGCCTTGAATGTCGATCCAAACCTCGCCCCATTCCAACAAGAAAGGAAGCCTTGAAGGCAGAGGTGGAAAAACTTCTTTCAAAAGGTGTCATCCAGAGTGCACAGTATCCCAAGTGGGTATCCAATCCAGTCCTCGTGCCTAAGCCATACGACACCTGAAGGACATGCATAGATATCTCTGACATGAATAAGGCCTGCCTTAAGGACTGATTCCCACTACCGAAGATCGATAAGATAGTCGATGCCACCTCTGGGTATGAGCTTTTGTTCTTCATGGATGCATACTCAGGGTATAACCATATTTCGATGCATGTGGGGGACAAGGAGTGCACCAGCTTACAAATGGACAAGGGAGTTTACTGCTATAAGGTGATGCCCTTCGGGCTAAAGAATGTTGGGGCGACCTACAAAAGGCTCGTGAACCGAATGTTCAAGGAGTAGTTGGGATAGAATATTGAGGTATATGTGCATGACATGCTGTTGATTTTGTAAATGACCCCCGACAACGTGAGGGAACTCACGGAGGTGTTCTCGGTGCTTTGCATGTTTAGAATGAAGCAAAATCCCTAAAATTGCATATTTGGCTTCATCATCAGTGCTCAACAAATATAGGAAAACCCCGAAAAGATTAAAGCCCTAAGCGACATGCCATCCCTCGAAGGCATAAGAATTAAAAGGTTAAAAGGTTTTGGTGTCAAAACATACATTTCATATAATTAAACATTTTACACAAGGAATCCCAAAAGAAATAGTGTTAAAAGTCGGTTTATGAAATTTCCAGAGTACAAACAACCACTAGCCACTCTAAGGGAAAAACATACATTTATGGTTCTCCTGTTCCTGTCTCCTCCTCAACAGTGGCGGCCGAACAGCTGATCATGTACATTTTTCCGTCAGAGCTCTCCGAATTAGGGCTGATCAAGCTTGCCCTTGCCTTTACCTGCACCACGAAGCACCCGTGAGCTAAGACCTAGCAAGAAAACATAACGTTATTGTACAAACAATGATATCAACTGAATAATCCTTAAAGCATGTTCATACACTTAGCATACCACACTAATTACATATTCCACAGACATAAGCAAAGAATCAACAAACCAACACTTAGCTATTCAGCACAAAAAATCCACCAATCAATAATAATAATCAAATCACATGATAACTAGGGTCGACACCCTTAAGTCGCACCCTTTGAATACCCCACAGACTCCGGTCTGCTTAAACTGAGCTTATTCCATAACAAGCTGTCCTCAACTACCAGTGGCTTATCCGCGCCCTGTGCGCCAATGTAAACTCCGGCACTCTTAGGCCATTTGTTTATTATTCACATGGCATAATACCACCCTTCAATAAGCCTACAAAATAGGGAGCCCTTAGTCCTAGTATCAATTCATAACTGGGTGCAGTTATCTTACCTTTAGTTTCCAAGTGTACTGGTTACGTGAGATTCCTCTTGAGCATGATCCATTTCTCTAGCCCCTAGCTTATACCCAGTCACAACCAAGATAAAGGATACCATTAATAATTGTAAAAGGGATTATAGATAAGATATCTAGTCTCCGGAACATCAAATTCCACCAAACACGGTAGTAGATTCGATCCCGAGCACCCTAGGTTAAATTCCCATGCTTAAAATCCCAAAAACCCAAATTTCCTTAAGGGTCGCGGCTCAGGCTCCCTATGCCACGACATGGCCCCAACTAGAGTCTCATCCTCACTCAGAACCAGACACGGGCTGCGGCCCTACATGCCCCATGCCGCGGCCCGCCCTCCATCTTCAACACTCATCAGTCTCAGAGGGCCGCGGCCCAACCCCTTCGAACATAGAAAGACCACTATTTTTTTACTATCAAACCTCACTCAAAACCATCCAAAACTATCCCAATTCCACAACTCACTTATCACAAAACTTCTAACACGATTCTAGCAACACAACCCAGCAAAAACATAGCCTAGAAACTCACCAAAATCCTACTTGAATCTCTGAAACCCAAAAGCTTAAAAATATCAAAACTAGTCAAGAAAACACTAAGATTCAGTCAATAAAACATATATTCGAGCTTACCTTCTCTGATGAACTAACTCTCTAAGAAATTTCTGAGCTAACTCCCAAGTTCCAAGCTTCAATTCAGTCCTTCAATGTCAAAACCCATAAACACCTCAAAACTCAGCCATAACCACAGAATTTAACCACCATGCATAAAGCTTATGGATTACCTTAATTCTTGATTGAATCACTAGCTAATCCCTGAGCTAATCTCCTAAATCATAGCTCCAATTCTCTGAATTTCAGCCAAGTTCTTTTTGGTTCCTTGTGGTTTTCTTTGAGAGAGAAAGAGAAGAGGAGGGAAGGTCAGTTTAGCTATTTGTTCTACCATTTTCTAAAGTTTTTTCTATATATCCTTAAGCAATTAAGTCAATCCCAAGGCTCGAGGTACCGAAAACGTCCCTGAGGGAAAAATGGTGAAATTCCCCAGTATTCCCACCTAAGCTTCCTAACCTCAAATATATCTCCAATTATTTATTTCCATAACCCGATAACCCAAATGACCATCTAATACTCGAAATACCTCTTGAATTTCCCCAACTCAAGTATTAAGTCCCATTGTGACTTTCCCGCTAACTAGCTCCCTAGGATCACCTCAAGCCGCATGCTGCAAATTTACAGACATAATAATGTGGTTCTCACAATTATATCTTATAATCACATTTACATTCATATAACCATAATATCATGCTTATCATAGAATCATGAATTAAACTAATAAATTCACACATAAACCAATTATGCCCTCCTGGCACACTAATCAAGGCCATTAAGCCATATTAGTGATATTGGGTCGTTACACTCTAAGTACTATAGGAAGGCCTCGTCTTGAGTCGTTGAAACTCGAGGACGTAGGGACACGTCAAGTAACCACTTGACCTAGTGCTAATGTTACTCTCGATGACTGTTAACCTCAGAGCAATACTAAACTCATGAAAATATCCTAAGTACTAAGAGAAGCAGATAAAAACTTGAGTCTTCAAGACTCGAGTGCAAGACCCGATTCAGCATCTTGGGACTCTCATGAGTATAGTAGGCTGATTTAGTAAAGTCCATGTTGCATATTTGTTGAAGGTTAAATTTGGCCATAATAATGCAATCATGGCAATAAATTAGTGCAGGAGGCATAAGTTTAAAAGGAAAATAGTTACAATAGTGCTCGGGGGCTCGAGCGTTGATAGTCTATAGCCAAATAAACTATGGCACACATGCCCACATAGCTAAAAAATTACACATGACAAAATTACTGTGGCCCTTGGCATGAGGGAACCTCTACTAGCATTTCAATCACAAGATTGACTTCAAGAACGCGTCCTGCCACCAAGGCCTCCTTCTCTTGGGCTGCCCTGGCCTCTTCCGCCTGAATCCTTTGTAAATGAGAGATCCCTGTCTCTTTTACTCTGCCACACGACAAAGAGTGTATCATTGACCATCACATCCAGGTCCTTCTCTAGTTGTTGGGCTCGGCGGGGATGGTCTTCAGCAACTTTCTTAGTTTTCTTCAACTCCTCTACACGAGCAAGAGTCTCTGCTCGACTAAACCTGAGCTCTTCGCGGGCTATGGTCAGCTCATCCTCCTTGGCTTGGGTGCGGCCTGCAGCATCTTCTAGCAACTGAGAGGATGTTTCCTCCAAAGTGGATACCTTAAACCGCTCAATGGCAAGTAGCTCCTCCACCTCCCAAACACAGGCCTTCATGTCCTCCACTTCTTTCTTGAGTCACGAGTGTTCGTCCAAGGGGACAACAATCTCCTGGAGCTGAGTGAGTTCTTCTTGAGCTAAGGCCAGCTCCTTCAGAGCCTTCTTCAACTCAAAGGGTCGTATCAGAATGATGTCCCCAATCCGTTGGTTGAGGGCCACTGTAATGCCCCAAAATCCATAATAAGGTTTAGAACCTTGATTAGGAGGCCGGAAGGGCCATAATTGATTTATTATGCCATTAAATAGTTATATGCATGTTTATGTGAATTATATTATAATATGATGATAAATGCATGCATATGGGTCCATTTTTAATTATAAGGGCATTTTGGTAATTTGGCTCGTTGAGGGTGTAATTGTGTATTTTCATGCATGTGCATGTTATATGTGGATTTGTTCGAGCCATTCGACATGAGACAATCTTTGAATGCAAGTTATCAGTTTGGTCATAATGGGGTTAATTTCGGGGCTCGGGGTGAGTCTCGGGCTGATTTTAGGATTATAACATTGCCGGGAATAAAAGGGTAATGGGATATGATTTATTAGCATTTGAGAATGTTGAGAATACCAGGAATTAGAGGGTGTTAATTATGATTAACGAAATAGGTGGGAAAGGACGATTTTACCCTTGGAAGCCTTTAAGGGATTTTAAATGACCTAGGGGCATTTTAGTCTTTTAACCCTAAAGGATATATTCTAGTTAATATCATCTAATGATCATCCCTCGAGAAGATGAAGCTCACGGTGAAGGACCTGACACCGTGTTCCCCAGTGATATATGGGTTCACAGGAGAATGCCTAGCACCAGCAGGCAGGAGACTGTGATGAGAAAGTTCCTGGTGGTAGATTTCTCATTGGCTTACAACGTAGTGCTTGAGAGGCCCCTCTTGATGGAATTACACATAGCAGTGTCTATCTGCCATTTATCTTTGAAGTTTCCCACAAGCGTAGGGCAAGGATGCGTACAGGGTAACCAAAGGGAGGCACGAGAATGCTATAATGCGTTAATGGTCAAGGCAAAGAAAGGACCACACGTAAACAACATGGTAGTAACTTGCTGTGAAGGGAATGAAAGAACCGGTCAGGTTGTCAACATGGAAGTTGACGTTGAAATAAACACTCTACTAGAGCCTGGGGTTCCGTTTAACAAAGATTTTTTTCATTATAGCAAGTTTCCCAAAGTGAGGGAAACGACATTGATCCTCGCTTTGGGGATAACATCGTGGGGGTAAGACTAATCGAAGACCTCGACGAAGTCCTACTAGATGAGGACCTGACTAGAGTAATTAATGTCGGGAATAATCTAAAGGTGGAAATTAAAACACAGTTGGTAGAGCTTTTGAAGAAGAACCAGGACGTCTTTGCCTGGTCACATAAGGATATGGTTGGAATTTCTCCATCCGTGATAAGCCATGCTCTCAATGTGGACAAGAACTACCCATCGGTGCAACAAAAGAAGAGACTGCTTAATAAATTCCGATCTCAAGCCCTGAAAGAGGAGGTTGAGCGGCTCAAGAAAAACTGTTTTTAAGGGAGGCCTACTACCCTGATTTGGTATCAAACCCCGTGCCAGTCCCAAAGCCAAACAGAAAGTGGAGGACATGCATGGACTTCACAGATTTGAACAAGGCCTGCCACAAAGACTGCTTCCCACAACCCAGAATAGACCAACTGGTCGATGCAGCTACAGGACATGAAATACTCTCATTCATGGATGCATACTCTGGGAAAAATCAAATAAGTATCCACCCTCTCAACGAGGAACATACTAGCTTCTGGAAAGACAAGGCATTGTACTCTTTTAAGGTGATGCCATTCGGCCAGAAGAACGCAGGAGCCACCTACCAGCGTTAAGTGAATGGCATGTTCCAAGAATTGATCGGCAAAAATATGGAGGTATATGTCGATGAAATATTGGTCCAGTCCAAAGAAGCTAGAGGGCATGTTCAAGACTTGGAGGACTACTTTGCAATACTTAGAAAGTATAGCATGAAGTTAAATCCTCTCTAGTGCTTATTTGGAGATGGTTCTGGTAAGTTTCTTGGATACATAGTCAATTCACGTTGATTCAAGGCTAACCACAAAAAGATCAAAGAATTAATCGATATAAAGTCACCTACCACAATCAAGAAGTGTAAAGCTTAACAGGGAGGGTAGCTGTCCTTAGTAGGTTCCTATCAAAGTCTACGGACAAGTATGTCCCTTTCCTTAACATAATGAGGGGCAGCAAGAAGATCCAATAAACTAGGGAATGTGAGAAAGCCTTCCAAGCCTTGAAAGAGTATCTCCCTCAACCTTCTATCCTATCGAAGCCAATAAATGGTGAAGTACTATTAATCTATTTGGCAATCACCGAACATGCAATCGGCACTGCTTTGGTAAAATAAGAGAACAGGGTACAACATCTTGTGTACTCTATCAATGAGAGGCTAGTAGGTGCGGAGTCTAGGTATCCCCCTCTTGAAAAGCTAGCCTACTATTTATTAATCGTCTCTCAAAAGCTGTGTCCATATTTTCAAGCTCACTTGATCCAAGTCCTGACCAATCAACTGCTGAGACAAGTTCTTCAAAAACCAGAGGCCTTGGACAATTATAAAAGTGGGCAGTGGAACTAGGATAGTTTGATATCACTTATCATTCGAGGATGGCGATAATATGACAAGCATTTGCTGACTTCATAGTCGAAGGCACCAACCTTGAAGACCCTTCCTACCAATCGGAGAATGGAGCACCGAGAAGGAAGAAGACACTTTTGTATGGAAGATCTATGTTGATGGAGCATCCAATGAATAGAACTTAGGCGTAGAAATCGTACTGATCACACTGGAGAATTAGTGAATCCATTGTGCTCTCAAATTTCGATTCAACACTTCAAACAACGAGGCAGAGTACGAGGCATTATTAGCAGGATTGCACTTGTCTTGGGATGTGCATGCACAGTCCCTAAAGATATTCAGTGATTCCCAACTAGTGGTGTACCGGGTACTGGGAGAGTATCAAGCCAGGGGATTTAGGATGGGGCAATACCTTAACAACGCGAAGGACTTGTTGACATAGTTCAAGAGATATTCGATTACGCATGTCCTGAGGGAGCAGAATGCCAATGCTGATGCCTTAGCCATGCTTGCCAATGCCAAAGATGTAGACACCCTGAATTTCGTTCCCGTCAAATACTTGGCGGAAAGAAGCGTAGCCGAGCAGGAGGAAAATGTAATATTTTCAAATTATCTTTGTAACAGCCATTGTGCTTTAATGAATAAATGGATTTAATTTATTAAGTTTCACTTAATTCTTTAAATTTCTTTCAACAAGGGACTTGTCCTTCAAACCTGTCAACCCCATCAGATCATGTTCGATTCTGGCACTTGAGGGACCTATCGACCCATACGATCCACCAGTGAGACAGGTCCTAGGACCTTGTCGTCGGATTAAGGATCATGTTCAATATTGATTCTTGAGGAGCCTATCGACCTATACTATCTAAACAAGAGATTGGTCTGAGGACCTTGTTGTCAAATTATGGTTCACGTTTGATCTTGGTTCTTGAGGAGCCTATTGACCCATACGATCCAAAAGAGAGACTGGTCCATGGACCTTGTCGCCAAATTAATGGACCGTGTTTGATCTTGGTTCTTGAGGTGCCTATCGACCCATACGATCCAAAACAGAGACTGGTCCAAGGACCTTGTTGCCAAACTATTTGATCATGTTCGGTCTTGGTTCTTGAGGAACCTATCAACCAACACGATCAACAAGAGAGACAGGTCCTACGACCTTGTCGTCTAATTATGGATCATTTTCGATCTTGGTTCTTAAGGAGCCTATTGACCCATACGATCCAAACAAGAGACAAATCTGAGGAAGTTGTTGTCATATTATGGATCTTGTTCGATCTTGGTTCTTGAGGAGCCTATCGACCCATACGATCCAAACAAGAGAGTGGTCTGAGGACCTTGTCCCCAATTTATTTGATCATGTTTGATCTTGGTTCTTGAGAAACCAAATGACATATACAATCAATAAAAGGGTCTCGTCCGAGGACCTTGTCGCCAATTTATTTGATCATTTTCGATCTTGGTTCTTGAGGAACCTATCGAGCCATACTATCAAAAAAGAGACTGGTCTGAAGACCAGTCACCATCATTGGATCATAATCAAATCTACTCCTTGAGGGACTCTTTAAAGGATCAATTAGCCCATCTAGACCGGGTTGGTCCAACTTAGACACTTCTGTGTACAATCATTATAATGAGTACACGAGAGATTACATAGATCCTGATCGACACTTGCTACAAAATCTACATCTATGTATAGGTATCATTACTATTGAGTATGAAACCATCACTCAACTACAAATGAGGGGCAAGCATTTGCTGCTTGCTTCATTGGGTGAAAAGGATAGTACTATGTGTGTAAACGCTCGAAACAAGGCATAGTCAAGTAGCAAGTGACCAAGGCTTTTAAACCCATGATCACTTGGGGGCATATAGTACATACTGATCAGGGTGTACACAAGCAATGAAGACATATGTTCTGAAAATGCAAAAATCAAAAACAAAAAATGCATTGGTGAGGAGACTCCTAGCCTTGTCCCTTATAGGGTGGTCGGCCTATCACCCATGGGGTGGTCGATCTGACTTGTTTGGTTCATGGTTCTTGGTGAAGTATCATACTACTCACAATACCATGGTTATTAGCATGAAAAACATACAAGAGTATGGTTAGTATGGCAGATGAAATACATGTGTAAGAGTATACTGATACCTTAACCAATGAGGGTTGTGAGTTGATATACATAGTAAGTGTTGGAAATAAAAAATTTCAACCAATACATTGAGCACTCATAAAAAAAAAGCATAAAGGCATAAAATGTCATATGTAAAAATTGTCAAGTACAAGGTCCCACCAATGGCGTGGACGGAAAGACAGAGTATCATCTGAAAGACCACCCTGTGCCTCGGCAGCCTCATGAGCTAGAAACTTCCTAAGCTCATTTGCTCATGTCTTCTCGGGAAGGAAATCCAAGTTCAAATCTTTGTTGGAATTCTAGATCATGTAGAAGAAAGAGAAAGTTGTCTCTGAATACTCCTCTCGAGCCTTGTCCTGGGCAGCCTTGACCTCTTGCTCCTTCTCAACAAGAGCATCCTTCTGTAGTTGATCCATGTCGACAATCAGCTTCTCCCTCATAGCTTCAAACTGTTTGAGCTAATCGACAAGTTTCCCCTCCATCTAGGTTACCTTGAGAGTCAGCTCGATCACTTCCTGCTGTTTAAGCTCCATGGTATTGCGGAGAGTGTTGATCTCTTCATCATTCAAAGTAATGTCCGTATCCCTAGAGCCAAGAATGCGCCTTAGGTGCAGCACCTAATGGTGGATAGCTTCAAGCTCAGAATGAAGCTCCCTACCACAGACCAGATAGGCAAGTAGTTTAGGGCATGTCTCCTGACGAAGAAGAAAAATTAAAGAAAAAAAAAATTTAGGGTCCAGGTGGTTGGCCAATGGTTGGGCCGACCACCGTAGATCTTGGATCCCTGAAAGTCACCCAGGGAGAGTGGTGTTGGCCTATGCTATGGTTTGGGCCAACCACCTAGGATTGGGGACCCTAGAAATCGCCCATGGCATAGGAGTGCAGATAGGGGTTGGAACGTGTCCCCCTATAAATATCCTAGTCTAAGCAAGCCCTTGGGGTGGTCAGCCCATGATGGAAACCCTAGGGTGCTCGACCAATGATGGGATATGTAGGCTTAGAAGTCGCACAAGGCAAGGGAAATGCAAGGGAAACGTGGTCGAACCATGATGATGGATGCCCTAAATGTGGTCAGCCCCTGATGGAAACCTAGGGATGGTAAGCCCATGATGGAATTTACATCCCTGGAAATCACCTATGCCTAGATCTGAAACCCTGAAAATCGCCCAACCTTAATGTTTATAAGCCTTGAAATCGTCAGGCCAAGGAAACTTAAGGGTGGTCAGGCAAGGGTTTTACAAGCCTGAGATCGCCTATTCTAGGATTTGGAACCCTAGAAATCGTCCAGGTTAGGGAAATCATAGACTTTATAAAAAGAAGTCAATTATTCGTGATGTAAAGATTAGGAGAAAATACTTACCCAAGTGAAGATCTGAGTTTGATGAAGAATTGAAGAAATCACACTTAGAGAAGCCTACAGCTTAGGTGCACAGAGTAGAGAATTGAGAAGTGAATACCTTACTTATAGCCTCTCAGGCTAACCATATATTTTTAGGAATTCATAATCCTTGAAAAATATCTTATATGGTTAAAAATTCAAATTCCTTGAAAAATATCTGGTATTTTTAGGAATTCAAATTCCTTGAAAAATATCTTACATTTTTAGGAATTCAAATTCCTTGAAAAATATTTTGTATTTTTAGGAATTAATATCCTTGAAAAATATATTATATATTTACGACTTCAAATTTCCTTGAAAAATATACTAGCTTTTTAGGAAATTACTTTTCCTTGAAAAATCTAATTATTTTTAGGAATTACAATTATCCTTGAAAATTCGTGTTGAGAAAATTATCGATAGTTGATAAAAGTACTACGTAATGTCCCGCGGGACTTTGATGTTAAAGTACTGCTACTATATGTTTCTTAGGCCAGTTCAAGCTTACTGTAATGTTGAACACATTACAATAAACTTGGGGGGCAAATGTTATACCTAAAAAATCCATGGGTGACGTGGAAAATGAGAAAGTGCCATGTGGCATCACAAATCAGGGAAAAATGACAAAGGTATTAAAAAAAGACTGATGAGCAAAAAAAAAGGTCCAGGACCTATAGAAAGTTAATCAGGCCTAAACCCTGTAGGGGTGGTCGCCTGGCATTGGCCACACAAAGGTGGTCATCCTGACCCCAAACCCTAGGGGTGGTTGGCCTAAGCATGCCCAAGAACCCCTTGTGGTGGTTGACCAACCTATCCTTCATAGGGTTTTCGACCTACACTCCTAAAGACACTTCACTAGGTATAACTCACAATCTTTCAAACTATGATCAACAGGCATAGCACCCAGCAGATCAACGGCCTAGCACCCAGAAGATCACAGGCCTAGCACCCAAGCTCTAAAGGGTCGTCGAGCCAAGCACCTAAGTCTATAGACCAATCAAGACTTAGCATTCTCTCGAAGGTCTCAATCATGCATTATCAACTGCGATCCAGTGAAGACAACGGGAAGACCCACGATCTCATAATCATTGGGAGGTGGACACGTATCTCCACTAATAATGATTGTGTACCAAACCACAATCTCTAGTACTACTGATCATGTAACTGCCCCTGGGTAATATAAATAAAGGACACAGGGCTACATAAAGAGGACTTTGGGCTGAGATTTTTGGATCGATCTTTGGGATGAACTTGTACGGAGTGAACTCTGATTTGATCTTTGTAATTGTCTATCGAGCAATATTATATACGAAGTGGATTAGGTTATCACTATTCAAATGAACAAGGCTGAACCATAAAATTTCTGTGTGTTATTTAAGATATTTGTACTTTGTTATATATTAGATTCATTTCATTAAAAAGGTGTCGTATATTGTACATATGACCGTTGGCCAATTTCACAGGTCAACATACCTGATAAGATGTTTTTAAAATCAAGGATCAGTTACGAGCCGAATAGTATCATATGAAATCTTTCGAGGAAAAAGTTTCTTACCAACTATGGCAAAGTCTAGGAGTAGGGTTGGATTGGTCCTCGACGGGAACCCATTTTCCCACAAGAATTGATCCTTTTAGTTCCGAGTGTGATTCTCATTGCCACTCGGAGCTATGTAGCTTCTCCCAGAAATCGTGTGCTTCATTAGGGTATAATACCCACCTTTTTCCTCTTTCTTTGAGCACTGCCAAAAGTTGTAGACGTACAATATTTCAATAGGAGACAGGGTGGGAAAATTCTTCCTCTTGTACAATATTTAGTCTACCCAGTACCTGATATTAATTTAGGGACAACTAGAAGGGAGATATGCCGATGAACTTGAGGAAGTCCACATCGTACTAGTGCAATGGCATAGTTACAACAGCACAATGATTGGAGGCACTCCAGGGCCCGAGCCTGTGAATGGTCTCGTGCGCCCTCTCGTCTTCCCGGGATAGGCACACTAGAATCTCATAGCTTCATCCACTCCATATTGACCGAGAATCTTCTCCAAGGCACCTCATCGTCGTAGCTTGCTAGGGATGTGCTCCACCTGAAACCCCACCCCAAAAGAAGACTCCTCCCACTCCAAAAACTAGGGTGAAGCAAGGGCATTTCCCTAGGAAATAATGGGTGAATCCTTTCCCAGGACAGAATCACCCAAACAATCCGTAGGGGAAACGCCCACAGGGAACCAAACCCCGAAATGTCCCATGATATGATGACCAGGGAAGATGTTTTTATCCTAGTGCGACTGTGAACAAAGATAACAGAGGGAATAAAGGCAGAGAGAAGCTGAAAGCTGTTAGTTCAGGAGATGGCACATCCCGCGTTGATTTGTGAGATGACCTCAATGTTGGAAAGGAGTTGGCCCATAAAGAAAAGATGCACCCTCAACGAGGTGACATGAGGAATAAACTCAACAATAGGAGGAATGAAAGAGTTCCCATTGATGATGGAATGGCCAAGCAGTTCATAGAGCAGCGGGCGATCTCAGAAAGGTCACAGACTGCTTGGTCCGAAAGCAAGAAGGGAGAGGTTCCGATTCTGAAAAGGAAGAAAAGGAACCGTGTGCAAAAAACATCCTCGTCTTTGTGTTACCCAAGGGGTTCAAGATGCCGGATATACCAGCCTATACCAGAAACACTACCCTAGAGCCATCTATCCTGCTAGAAATGTCTGATGATCGTAGCCCATGACTGCAATAACGACAAATGCCTGTGATTTTTGATCGCCTTTGCCAGACCCGTTGAAGAGTTGTGAAAGAGGCTCAAGATAGGATTCATGCAGTCTAGGTTTGGAATGGAGTCGGCTTTCCATAAACAATTCCTAATTGCCCAGAAACTGGACATGGACGTCAGTGCACTGGCCAACATTAAGCAACATCTCACTGAGACCCTTAGAGCTTCAAAGACAAAGGTGGATGATGTGCAAGGCTTAGTAGCCCTCCAGTCTGGAATAAGAGCTAGATCCCCTCTTCTGGAGGACATGCAATGCAGTAAGGCATCCACTCTAGAAGAGTTTATAAGAAGGCCTCAAGGCTTCATCAACTCGTAATAAGCTCGAATCCAAGCTTTCGCTTGGCATAAAACACCGCAACAAACAACCCAGATCATTCTCGCGTACGGGGCACAATACCCCACAGTTCCCTATCTGGTGCATCAAGAAATATTCGAGATGCAGTTCATGGCCTCGATTGTCTATGTGCTTGCTTCATCGAGATATTCTCCAGCTTCTTCAGTCCATTTTTCTAAATATGGGTGGCATCGACCGGATTCAGTGTCGCTCTAAGGGTGGTTCAACAATCCCTGACTGACGCAGCTGAGGTGAGCATAAACCCTTCACAGGGAAAACAATCCAATAGGAATCAGAGTCAGACCAAGCCCACAAATAAGGGAAAGAGAGGATACGAAACTGAATACATACAATACATGAACTTGATGGACACCAAGGAAAATATTTACCTTGGGACGGGCAACATAGTCCACTACCGAAAACCAAGCCCCATGTTTAAAGGGGGAAAGAACCCGAGGGACACGAGCAAATGATGTGCCTATCAAAAGGACATAGGCCACACAATTGAGAAGTGCCGTCAGGTGAAAGACTAGATCGAGATTCTAATCATGTTGGGGCACCTCCACCAATGGGTTAGGATGCAGATTGGAGTTTCGGGACAACCCATAATGCCTGGACAACATTTTTCCCAAGGAGCACCTGAGCAGTTTAGACTCCCTCCGGGAGGCTATGCTCCAAGACTACAAGCACAGGCCCCTCAGAGGACCCCAGTAGTGCAACCTTCTGAAGGCCCTATGGCTCCTGGAACTGAGATGCCATATCCACTCAGAACGTCGACCCCTCGAGAAGATGACCACATCGCCACCATATCGAGAGGCTCGCACCTGGGGGACCATCTTGGAATTTCCAAAAAAAGGTACCTTGGCGAATTCGACCATGACCATGAAATGAGTGCAATTTTCCAAACACCGACCCAGCGCCCAACGCTGATGAATATGTCAATAACGTTCATAAAGAAAGATGCCTAGAATGTCCACTTCCCGCATCATGATCCATTAGTCATTGACACCCAAATCTCCAACAAAAGAGTATCCTGAGTGTTGGTAGAGAACATGAGTTCTGTTATTGTCTTGTTCAAGTCGACCTTCGCAACGATTAGTCTAACGGAGGCGGACCTAGCATCATGTCCAATGTAGATCTACAACTTCAATGGGGATTAATTGCTCTTGATGGGCAAGATACAGTTCCCTGTTACATTGGGGAATGAGGTTCAAAACACGTTCAAGTATTGGACATTCGTGGTAGTGGATTGTCCCACTACATATAATGTAATTTTTTGGCGCCCCGCTCTGGTTGACTTTGGTGTCGTTACCTCCATCCGCCATCTACGCTTGATCTTCCCATGTGATAATGGTATAGTGGGGATAGTACAAGGAGATCAAAAGAGCACATGAAAGTGTTATCATGTCTACGCTCGACCAATGGTCATGGTCCATGAAGAGCCCCTCAAAGAGGAGAATGTCGCTCTAGTCCTGCAACTATAAACAGCATGGGGTGTGGTCGGGGAAGACGATGAGTTGGATCCCCGGATAGAATGGACAGGGCATTAAAACCTATGGATGATATTGAAGAGGTGTGCATCAGTGACACCGATCCAACCAGAGTAATCAAGGTAGGAAGAAATTTTAATTAAGAGGTCGGGGCTGCCATAATCGCCCGAGTAAAAGAGAACCAGGACATTCAGAGCCTGACGAGAAGAATATTGGCTTTGAGCCGCTTTGTGTCAAAGTCCATGGACAAGTGCATTCCATTTTTCAACATACTTTTTGGAAATTAGAGGTTCGAATGGACAACCGAGTGCAAAGAGGCTTTCCAAAAACTAAAAGAACATTTGGCTCAAGCACCAATCTTGTCAAAGCTGGTGGATGTGGAACCACTGTACCTATATTTGGCCGTATCAAAACATAACATAAGCACCACCATAGTGTGAGAAGAAGGAAAGGTCCTACTCCCGGTGTACTACTTACGCAAAAGGTTGCTAGGCATGGAGTCCAGATACCCTTTGATCAAGAAACTGACATTTTGCTTACTTACTGCTTCTAGGATGTTAAGACCTGACTTTCAAGCTCATGCCAACAGGGTACTAACGAACCATCCCCTATGAAAAGTATTACAAATGGCAGAATCATCAGGAAGACTTTTGAAGTAGGCCATGGGGCTGAGCAAGATCGATATCACCTACGTCCCCAGAGTCTCTGTCAAGGGACAGGCCCTGAACGACTTCATGGTAGATTGCACCGAGATTGCCGAGGACAAAGAGCCAATCCACAATGTAGTGCCCTTTTGATAGATCTTTGTTGATGGATCCTCCAATGAGAATGGGGTTGGGGCTATAATTATTCCAATATCCCCCCAAGGTCATTTGTTGCAAGGCACCCTACGCTTCTAGTTCGAAGCGTCAAACAATGAGGCTGAGCAGAAGGCCATGCTAACCAGATTATGCTTAGCTCGGGAAGTGGGGGTAGAAAACAACGAAGTCGATAGTGACTCCCAGTTGGTGGTAAGACAGATTTTGGGAGAATACCAAACAAAGGGGAGAAGATGGCCGCCTATGTGGTGCGAACCTGGGAGTTACTCCAATCTTTCAAAAGATACGTCATCCGCCAGATCCTCAGGGAACAGAATGTGTTCACAGACACACTAGCAAAGTTTGCGATGGATGTTGAAGCAGAACTCTTTGGGATAGTCCCAATCGACTATCTAGTCGTGCCCACTATTCAAGCCCATGAAATCATAAATGCCATCGATTACACAACGTCCTGGACGGGGCCTCTCTTCCAATATCTAACAACTAGAGAATTTCCCACAGACAGGGCCGCGCCAGGAAACTTGAGTACCAGGCCCCTAGATACGTCATGATGGATGGAGAGCTCTATCGCAGGGTGTTATCCATGTCGTAACTTTAATGCATATCCGGGACTGAAATGAGCGCAATCATGGAAGAAATACACGAAGGCTTTTTGGGAGATCACATAACTAGACTCAGCTTGTCCAAGAAGATCCTAAGGCAAAGATATATTTTGACAACATTGAAGAAGGATTGTGTTGATTACGTCTGCAAGTGCAAGCTCCTCCCATCAAGATAACCTTGATTACCTCTCCCTGGCTATTTGTAGTTTGGATAATTGATTTGGTAGGATCCCTCCCGATGGGGAAAGGCAGATTGAAATATGCCATTGTAGTCGTCGAATTTTACACCAAGTGAGTCCAAGCGGAACTAATGAGCACCATTACCTCCAAAAAGGCCCTTGACTTCGTCATCAACAATATTGTGTGCTGATACGACCTCCCACATAAAATCGTGTCCAACAACGGGAAGAAAATTGATAGCATCGACTTGACCGACTTCTGTTAAAGACATGGAATCATCAAAAGCATTTTCGTAGTCATAAGGCCTCAAGAAAACTGGCTAACAGAGATCGTGAACAAGATTTTGAAGGGGACACTAAAGAAAAAGCTACAATCTTGCAAGAAAAAATGGCTCGAAGAGTTTCCCTATGTCCTATGGGCATAGCAGACAACGGAAAGAACTTCAACAGAACATAATCCCTACTCAATGGTTTAAGGATGCGAGGTAGTCATCCCAGTAGAAATTGCGGTCCCGTCCGACAGATGAGATGCGAATGATCCAGTCCTGAATCACGCCTTACTACAGGATTCCCTGGATCTCATCAAAGAGTTCCGAGAAGAATCACAAGTGCAACTAAAGATTTATCAGGGAAAGATGACAAGGCATTTTAACTCGAAAGTTATGAGCCGATGGTTCAAAACCGACGATCTAATCCTGAGAAGAGTCTTCCCTGCATCTCAAGATCTGGGAGTGCGGGTTCTAGGACCTAACTGGGAAAGACCATATAAGATCCAAAACGATGTGTTTCAAGGAATATATCGCTTAAAATGACTAGATGGAACAAAGGACCCTAGGGCCTGGAACGATGAACACCTCCACCGGTACTATTAGTAGTCGAGAGGATTTAGCCCTGCTCTTTTTAACATTATTACATTCATGTAATGTAAGCCCCTTGGCCATTTCTTATTTTATGAAAATGGTGTGAACAAAATACCTCATGGAATGTTTTAAGGAAAGAAAAAGTTCATGTTCATCTTTAATTTTTACACGAACAAGTGACCTAAGACTACACTATTTAGTCACTTGGGGGGTAGGACCATGATTAAAAACAAAAGAGGATGCAAGGCTCAAAGCCTAGTCTTGATCTGAATTCGTATAAAAAGAATGCAAGGAGCAAAGCCCAGTCAAAATCCAGATTCGTATGGCCTGGGGGGTTCAAAACCCAACTCCCAAAAGATTGGTCCAGACCTAACATGGTCCAGGATAGTCTAAACTTTATTTATTGTTTCCCCAAAATGGTCCAGGACCGTTGGAACTTGAATCTTAGGTTTAAATTGATTAAATTTTGTCTTGTAAACGGTCTAGACCGTTGGAACTTGAACCTCGGGTTCCAGATAAGTTAATCACCTAATGTCTACCTAAGTCATATCTTTAATGGTACAGGCCATTAAAACTAAGTCATATCTAAAAATTCCATAACGGTCCATGCCGTTGGAACCTGAACCATAGATTCAGGACAAATCAATTAAATTAAATTTGGCATATCTAAAACGGTCCAGGCCGTTGAAACCTAAACCTTGGTTTCTGGATTTGTTAATCAACTTCCACAATATTTTCCCTAATGGTCCTGTCCATTGGAACCAGTACTGCACATCTAAAATATTCATGCATAGATGTAAAACACTTAGTGAATTTTTAAAGAAATATATGAGTACAAAGTGAGAAACAAAGATGTCCAAGGATAAAAACCAATATAATAACAAGATGATAAGATGAAAAATTGTCTCAAGCACTTCCACGCTTATAAAAAATATGTTCACAAAAAAAGATAGGAAAGTGGAAGCCTAAAAAAAAATTACAAAGGCTCAGCCCTGAGCTTCATTTTTATACAGGGCATCTGGAGAAGTTTCATCCTATGGATCCCCAGCAAGGAGCTCCACGTCATCTTTCTCCTTGGCCTCAAACTCAGTCCTTTTTGTAGTTCCATCTGGATAGAGTAGGAGATTCATATTCTTGTCTTGGAGCCAGGCCATGTAAATGGCTTCTTCAATAGAGGCTGCTAACAATTCTTCATCCTACTCCTTTCCTTGCGAGCCTCCTAGCTCTATTTAAACTCCAGCTAGGCTCGGACCTCCAAAGCCTATATTTGGGACCCGAGAGATTCCACCATTCTCCCGATCTTAACAAAGTTGGGCCTCAACTGCCTCCAAGAGTGCCTTGGTCGAAGCTTCCGAGACACGGGCATGGGATAATTCCTTCAGGTTATCCACTACTTTCTTGTGGTCAATAATCAACCTGGACAAATTTTCCTCTTGTTGAGCTTGAACCCAGACAGCCTCCTTGGCGAGGGCCTCCTTAGTAGCTTCTCGTTGGTTAACAACCCCCTTCAACTCCATCATAGCTATCTCCAGCTTCATGGCCATCTCGGCTATCAGATCCGCGTTTCTATGAGCCAACAATGCGTATTGGAACGAAGCAAAGTTAGAAACAACACAAAAAGATAACGGTAATAAAAAAATGACATAACATGTTTATATTTGGAATAGTAAACATGATGCATGAATGCAACATTTAAAATAACACACAAAAAAATTGTTACTAATCCTTAGGGTAATTAAGACTAATTACAAATTAACCTTGAGATGAGATCTTATCTACATAAGTGAAAACTTAAAAACTCATTTTTCTCTTTTGATTTATGAATTACAATTAGTTTGAGTGTAACCCATTATTTTTTAATTAATGACTTTGTTGACCCTTGATTTGGCCAACGACACGGAGTCAAAAATACGACAAAAGATAAAACGACATGTAAGAAAGATAACCTAATGGAAGAGAAGAAAACACCAAGGATTTATAGTGGTTCGGCCCCAAAAGATGGTAATGACCTACATCCACTTAGTGCTATTATTAAGATTGAATCTCAAAGCAGTGATCAAAGAACTAAGGTTCTTGAGTTTCACAAACCTTAGATGAAATACAATAAAACGATGGATAATTTCACTATAGCTCTCTCTTTTTCTCTATCTTAGCAAAAGATTCAGGGATCAAAAGTGCCTTCCTTGAGTAATTTCATGCATATTTATAGGCTCAAGGAAGGTTACATGGGCCAACGGACCATATCTTTCCTTAATAACCGTGTATCAAGGTCATAATGAGGAAATATTCAATGTATTAATTATAAGATTACAGTTTAAGAAGGAAACAAATCAAGTTATACGACCAGCCTAGTCATATCTAAATGTTAAGCCTCGACGAAACGATGTGCTTCTGGTCGATGGTCGAGCAGTACTTTGGCGACGTGTGAACCACGTGTGAGAAATCCCTGCCACATCATCAGCAGCCATTTTTAGGGTAAACATTTGTCCCCTAAGTTTATTTATTGCGACCAGCAATAAGTAAACTTAGGAAACTGACTCTTCGAACACCCCACGAAATCTGTCAGAGCCGCCCATGCTTTCTCAAAAAAGGGTGATCAATCATGTCCAATCAAGTCTTTTCAGTTTCCCAATAACTTGTCTGACGGTCATTACACTTCCCCATGTTTTGAAAAGTTACCCTTTTTGATTACCTTGGTAACCGCTCGTCGGCTAATATAAATAATCCTTCAGAATCAATTTTTACTTTTTACGCTTTAACTTTATCCTCAAGAAAACTGAAGAACTGGGAGCTATATTTGTAGAAACCAAGAAACTCAGACAGATCACGAAGCTCCTGCTCAACTGAATCAACTTAGTACCTCAGAATTTCACTCCATCTTTCATACAAGTACGTTTCTTCAAACCTTTCAGTTCTTGACTGAAACTGTTTTGGGGAAATTAGGAATGTTAACCGATGCTTGAAAGGGTGATGAAACAACGTCTTGTAGGAGTTCAACCTACTCAAGACCAACGGGCGAACTTGCCTGGAGGCGCCTTCAGCGCTTGGTCGAGGTACCACATTGAGGCAGGAGCGACGCTGCCTCTTCATCCTTTTTTCCAGGGGGTGAACAATTACTTCGGGGTCGCCCCTTTTCAAATAACTCCCAACGGATATAGTATCCCTGCTGCACTCTATATCCTCTATAGCCACATTAAATGGCCCGTCCCCACACCACATGAGGTCAACTATCTGTTCGACCTAAAATCTAACCCTAACCAAGAAAACACGGGGTTTTTCCACTTTTGTCACGAGGAAACAGGTCGCACTTTCCTGACTGAGACCACTTATATCTCGAATGTGAGGAAGTACCATCAGGAGTATTTCCTGACGACTGACATGGTTGCGAACAACTTAGCCTTCACTTAAGGAGGTAAATTCTTTGTACCACCAGTCGTTTATCTTTCTTCAATTTTTTGCTGCATTTCCCTTAGAAATTTAGTGCCCATGGTTGTGACCATGGTTGTGACCAGGCCCATGGTTGTGACCAGACCCTACTCCAAACATGGAGATGCGATCAGCTCTCCTGGCCAGCATGACCGACATAGAGAAAAGTGTCAAATAGCTGGTCACAGAGGCCAATCTAAGATTGGTCAGCCTTTTGGTCCCTCATCAGGATGTGAGGGAGTCAACAGCAGGGAGCGCCACTGGTGGAGAGGTTCCAAAGAAGCACCCAGACATGTCACAACCCCCTCCGAGGAGGGCCATTGAAGTGACAATCAGGGAACCCTCCAGCACCCCATGGGTTGCTGCTCCCCCTGCCCCAAAGGGAAAGGGAAAAAAGGAAGCCATCGAACCTCTCGAGCCCCTCGATGAATCTTTGGATGAGAACGTTACTGATCTCTCGCTCTTAGATAGTTTGTAAATTCCCTATCACTTATTTGACGGGGATGATAATTTTAAGAACGCTCCCAATTTAGATTCAGACTTCTTCATGCGAGAGAGTGAGTGTAACACTAGAAGAGTATATAATGTAGCGACCAGTAATGATAGCTCGGGTATTTCACTTATAGTTTTCTTTGTATCTTTTTCTGACGTAACATACTCAATCATTTATACTATCTCACTGTTTGTGTATTTACTTTTCTTACAGACATGGACTCTGAGAATGTGTTTGACATATACAGTGCCCCTGCGGCTCCCGAAGATCCCTTGAGCAAGAAGAAAATGAGCAAGAGGCATCCCAGGGAAAGCAGTAAAGCACCTCAGGCCAAGAAAACCCGTACAATAGGCACTCCAGCAGACGGGCCCTCAGCAAATGTAACACCCCCTTCTTCTTCTCTCAAGCAACAAATTCCCCTTGCTCCAGTTGGGTCGACACCATCTCCCCTGACCCCAATAGATCAGACTCAGCAGGCTACTCCTGCTTCCAAAATTTTGAAGCACGAACATTGCCGAGAGGCGATGGCTTTGACGGAGACGATGGACGTCAACCAGATCTTAACCCACGCATTGAATGAGTTTGCCATTGTAAGTTATCTTTTTCCATAGAGACAACCCCTTTTATATTCTACAATCAGTCTAACCTTTGCTCTGATCACAGGCAATGCTAACCCTTACTGCCAGTCGGCTCCGCTTGGGTGCCGTCACCGAGCAGTCCAGGACTTTGGAGCAATGGCACATTGAAGAACTCAAAGCTGCAGAAGCAAAATACGCTGAGCAGCTTGAGGCAGTGCTTGGGGAAAAGAACAAACTGGCTGAGGAGCTAAGGGAGAAGCAGACTGCTCTTGATAAGTCCATCGAGCAAAAAGACAACTTCAAGGAGTCTAACTGTATCAACTATCTTGAGGCTAAAAAGCATGAGTACGAATTGGCTGCGAGTAGTCAAGAGACTACAACCTTGGAGGGCCAGATCGAAAGGCTTGAACAAGCCAACGCCAACAATTTGGAAAGGTACAAGAACGCCACGGTTAAGTGTTTCTATGACTTCTGGAAACACAACCAAGAGGCTGACGCGCTAGGCATGCTGAGATAGCCCACTGCGTTGCTCGACTGGCGGAAGAAGAGAGAGCAAGGGTACCTGCCTCGCCCGAAATCTCCTTGGCAGCTGGCGTGGATGGGGCGGACAATGAAGCTACAAATTTCGTCGACCAGGGCACCCCTCAAGATCCTCCAGCCTCGTAGTCTGCTATTTTTCTCTTTAGTTTTTCAATTACATGGCCTACAGGTTGTGATGTAAAGACACTTATTTTCTAGTTGACTATTTATTGCTACATGGGCAGCTTTTACTTTTAATTGAACAATTATATACGAGCAGCGACTGCTCACGGTGTAAATTGATACATTTTGATATTATAATATATTTACATCTTATTATAACATCTGTTCTCATGACTGAACTTAGCATAGTACTTTGGTTTGATTTAACAAAATACAAAATTTTGAAAAATACTCTAAGTAGCCTAGCATGCTTTCACTTATTTCGCTCATGTGTTTACATACCTTTCGATATGCTTTGCTTAATAGATACCTTATATGCCCCCCAAGTGATCGAGGAGCTTTAGGTCCTTGGTCACTTGGCTTGACCAAAACCTGTTTGAACAATACCGCTCGTAGCAAAATAATTAAAATTGTAATACAACAAAACAACAAACGTAATGAGAAAATACTTGTATAAAGTACAATAATTGGCAAGAATGACTGGCTGCGCACAGTCCCTTATATTTCTCGTAATAAATGGACAAAACATGTCTGTATGAGTGATCAAAAAGATCTTACACTTATAAGCAATTAGTCACATAAAATGACCAACCCTTTTTCAAAACTTGTAAAAAGTAAAATTAATACAAGCCAATCCTTTAAGAAGGATTGTTCATTGATAGTACTTGCGCAGGTGTTCTTCATTCCAATAGTGAGGAACGAGATCTCTGTTTAAGCGAGCAAGTTTATAGGTGCCTTGGTGAAGGACTTCTTCAATTTGGTATGGCCCTTCCCAATTAGGTCTGAGTACTCCAGCAGCTTGATAGCGGGTGTTTAGGAAAACTGTTCGAAGTACTAGATCTCTAACATTGAATTTCCTTTCTTGCACTTTAGAATTGAAATACCGAGCGACTTTTTGCTGGTACGCAGCTACTCGGAGTTAGGCTTGATCACGCTTCTCATCGACCAAGTCTAGGGATTCCATCAGTAGTTGGTTGTTCGAGCCTTCATCGTACGTTATTCTACGATGCGAAGGCGGATCTAACTCAATAGGCAACATAGCTTCATATCCATAAGCTCAAGAAAATGGAGTATGGCTTGTTGCTATTCGATGGGAAGTTCTGTACGACCAAAGGATTTCAGGAAATTATTCTAGCCACGCCCCCTTAGCTTCTTCTAGTCTTTTCTTCAGTGTATCCTTTAGCATTTGGTTGACTGCTTCGACTTGTGCCTAGCCCAGTCAATAACCCCAAGTTGATCATAGTAGATTCCTCCCTTAGCTCAAAAAGTAGGGTTCTTGCTCTTGTTCTTGTGTTTTTATTACTTTCAATAATTATATCTTAAATTTGAATCCATTGTTCACTTTTTTTCAGGGGAAAAGATGGAGTTGCCAGGGGCCCCAGGTTCGAGGAATGCTTTTAAGGCTGGTGGGACCAGAGATGGTCCCATGGTGAAGAGGGCCAGAGTGAAAAATAAACCAGCTTCAAAGACTGGGGGTACCACCGAATCTCTTGCAAAAGACAAAGGTACGAGCTCCACCTGGGAGCAGCCACAAAAGAAACTCACCTCATATTTGGTAACTACAGTCATGGTTCACCAAGCTCCTCCTCATCCTCTACCTCGACGTACCTTCCTCAATTCCTCAAGTGATGCAAAGCGAGGCTCCCACCGTCCAGACCCTGTTTAAGCCACTCGACCTGGAAAGGATTCTCGAAGCATTTTGGGGTACTATGTATGAAATGGTGAGCCATATGGTTGGCCATGCCTACAGAGCCAGAGACTTAAGGGAAATATTGGAGCGTACTCCTGGGGATGTCCTCGAATCTTTTATGGGGATGAACCTCACCGTGAGTCCTCGCTTTTTTTCTTTTTCTTTTTTCCTTAGTTTTTTTTTATAAACTATTCTTGACTTGCCTCATTCTTTTGTAATCTGTCCTGGCTCAATTTCAAGGAATTGCTTGGGTTAAAGCTAGGGACGAGGAGCTCCGAGCTGCCCTAAGTGCCGCTCAAGAGGGCAAATAGACCGCCAAAGCTGCGTTGGTTTCCTCCCATGACGATCAGTTGTCTGCGAAAGGCGCCCTGTCTGCCTCCCAGAATCAGGTCATGGAGGTGAGCCGTTGCGTGGACCAGCTTCAGGTCGTAAATGAAGAACTCAAGAATAAGCGAAACGAGGCTGAGGCCAAGGCCAAGGAGGAGGCTGCAGACTCATCGACTCAAATGGAGGAGAAGATTTATCATTGCTGGGCTTTCAACGAGGACACGAACTTCATTTTTATGCAGCCCTAGTTATGGGAACCTTATCTTGCCAGGTTCAATATTCGGTACCCACAGGAACCCTCTGAGACCGCCAAAGCCTCTAAAGCTGTTGAGGGAGATGGCGAGGAGGTGACTTCTCTGGAGCGAGTTTACAGACTTCGATGACTTATTATTTTCACTTTTATTTTTGAAACTTCTGCAATTAAGTCCCTTAGGACCAATACAATTGCGTTCAGGCTCAGGTCGAGGTTCTTTTTCCTCGAGATGACAATATATTTTTTAATATACATCTATATTGTGATCCTTAGATTCTTGTACATTCGAAATCTTACAAGTTAACTTTACATCATGATAGATTTTATCGATATCTTAGTTGTATGAATGATTTTGCTTGTTTAATTACATCATACCTGTTAGGAATCATGTCTCAGACCTAGTTATATCCAAGGGTTTTAATAGGCCTAGTAGCTTTATACCTGTTAGGAATTAGGTCTCGGACATGGTTGTCTCCAGGGTTTTAATAGGATTAGTAGCTTTATTCCTATTAGGAATCAAGCCTTGGACCGTGTTATATCCATAATTTTATTGTTAGAGATTCTCAAAATTAGATCGTGTTCGGAGTTTTGAAAATTTGGGCTTCAAAAAGCTGTTGAATAATCAAATTTTCCAAACTATAAGTTTTAATCTTTATCTGAATAACATGAACCCTCTTCAAAGCTCTCATCGGCTATCTGCTCCCAAGCAACCAGAACGTATAAATGTTCTTGGTTGCTTTTACAAAGTGAGCTCGTGATATTAAAAATGATAAAATTGGTTACTTAATAATCCAACTGCTATTAAAGAGAAATGACTTTTATAAATATGCCTTACATAAATGGTAATTCTGAAAATATTATAGACAACAAAACTATTGATAATACTTTTTTATGTGTAGGGCATTCCAGGTCCGTGGTATTATTTCTCCACTCAACCAGGCTAGATTGAAAGTTCCTTCATGTAGGATCTCCACGATCTGATATGGTCCTTCCCAGTTCGGCCCTAACACGCTGTCCTTGGGATCTTTATTTGCTAAAAAGACCCTACAGAGAACCAGATTGCCTAATCCAAGTCTGCATCCATTAACCTTTGAATTGGAAAAACGATGATCTTCTGTTGATAATTGGTGAGCTGTAATTGTGATGCCTCTCATTTTTCTTCGATTAGATCGAGAGATGTACTAAGTAGCTCGTGGTTGTGATCCTGGTCAAAGATCTTTTATCTGTGGGTCATCACCATCGTCACAATTGGGAGCATATCCTCGCTTCCAAAGGTCAGGCAAAAAGGGGTATGTCCTATGGAGGTTTGATGTGAGGTCTGGTAGGCCTAGAGTACTCGCGAGAGCTGCTAGGACCATAATCCCTTTGCCTCATCTAATTGTTTCATTAAGCTCTCCTTTAGGGTTTTGTTTACGGCATCGACCTGCCCATTGGCTTGTGGATACGCTACCGACGAGAAACTCTTGGTTATGCCATATTTTTCACAAAAGTCTGTGAAGAGATCACTATCGAACTGAGTTCCATTGTCTGAAAAAATCTTTTTCAGGAATACAAATCAACATATGATATTCTTCACAACAAAGTCCAAGACTCTCTTCGAGGTGATTATTGCCAAAGGTTCAGCTCTACCCACTTCGTGAAATAATAGATGGTGACTACCGCATACTAAACTCCTCTTTTTCGAGGCAGAGAACCATTTAAGTCAATTCCCCATGCATCAAATGGCCAAGGAGATGAGATCACGTGGGAGCATCTTGGGCTACTATGGCGAAGCATTGGCATTTGCCACACTTCTACACATACGAGATCGAGTCATTTCTCACCGTGGGCCAAAAATAGCCCTGTCTCAATACCTTTAGAGCTAGGTTTTGCCCCCTAGCGTGGTCTCCACAGAAGCCTTCATATATTTCTATCAAAGTAGTCTGTGCTTCCTCAGGCAGAACACATCGTAGGAGGGGCAGCGAATGCCCCCGTCGATATAGAATCCCTTAAAGCTTGGTACAAAAACTTTCTCGGGTCCTTTCGATCATCAGGTAGCTTTCTGGTTGTGAGGTTCTCCACTATGGGGGTCATCCAGGTCAGTTTTATGTCAATCATTCCCACCTCAACCATCTGTACTGCTATACTCAGACTTTCCAAGAACTCCAGCGGAACTACATTCAATGTATCTGCCTCTTTGGTGGTAGCAAGTCAAGCCAGAGCATTAGCGTTGGAATTCTGCTCATGGGGTACTTGCTCGATGAAGCTAAACTCGAACTCAGACAGCTCGCCCTTTACCATAGCCAAGTAGGTCGCCATCTTGATGCCTCGAGCTTGGTATTCCCCCAATATCTTATTGACCACGAGCTGAGAATCACTATAACATTGAATGGCTTCCGCCTTTAGCTCTTTCGCCACCCTTAGCCCTGCCAGTAATGCCTCATATTCTGCATCGTTGTTGGATGCTTAAAACCCAAACCTTAGAGCTATATGGAACCAATGCCATTTAGGTCAGATTAAGATTATCCTAGCTCCCAATAGGTTTTTATTAAATGATCAATGAATGAATATTTTCCATAATTCATGCACCGACTCCCATATCAGCTCATCCTGAAAACCCGTCCACTTAACCCGAAAATCAACAAGGGCTTGGCTCTTGATTTCCGTTTATGGCATATATAATATCTCGATCTGATTAAGTTCGATGGCCAATTTTAATAGAAGTCCCGATGTTTCACACCTTTGCAGAACCTTCCCTAAAGGTTGGTCTGTTAAGACGTGAATAGAATGAAACTTGAAGTATGGCCTGAGCTTCCTTGAAGCTAAAATGAGACAGAATGCAAGATTTTCTTTTAATGGGTACTGTGATTTAGCTTTGAGAAGCCTCTAACTTACATAATATACGGGTTTCTACTCCATATTTTATTCTCAAACTAACACAACACTAACTGCATTTTCTATCACAGCCGGGTAAAGAAAGAAATGTTCTCTAGATGTTAATTTTGATAGTATGGGGGGTTCAGCTATGTGCTTTTTCAGTTCACGAAATTCCTGTTCGAATTCTTCAGTCAATTCAAATTTCTTGTTTACTTTGAGCAAGTTGTAGAATGGTTTTCACTTGTCAGTGGAATTTGAAACGAAGAGGTTTAAAGTCACCACCTTTCCAGTTAAGCTTTGTACTTTATTATGCGACCTGGACAAAGGCATTTCTAACAACAAACTGATTGTTTTTGGGTTTGCCTCTATCCCCCTTGTGTTGACTATAAACCCAAGAAACTTTCTGGACACAACTCCAAAAGTGCACTTCTGGGGATTCAGCTTCATGTCGTACGTTCTCAGTATGCAAAACATTCTTCTAGGTAGCATAGATAGTTACTAGCAGTCTTTGATTAGACGAGCATATAATCGATATAAACCTCCATGTTTTTTCCGATCTAGTTAGCGAACATTTTGATGACTAACTGTTGCTATGTAGATCCAGCATTTTTGAGCTCAAATGGCATAACTTTGTACCAATATATGTTATGCTCGATCATGAAAATATTATACTCTTTGTCTGCAGGGTTCTTTGCGATCTGGTTATATCCAGAATACCCGTCCATGAAAGACATAAGCTTATGATCGGTGGTGGTGTCTACCAACTAATCAATTCTTGGAAGTAGAAAACAATTCTTGGGACAAGGTTTGTTGAGGTGGGAGAAATCGATACAAGTTCTTCACTTCCCGTTTGACTTCGGGACCAACACGGGGTTAGCAACCCAGAACATATATTTTGCTTCCCTGATAAATCGGCATTTAAGTAGGCGAGCTACTTCTTCCTCTGACGCTTCAGATCATACTGTCCTCAAAAGCCTTCATTTTGGGGACTTTGCAGGCACATTCTTATCCAAGTTGATGTATGCATTATTATACTCAGAGTAATTCCCACCATATCCTCATACGATCGAGCGAAGACATCCAGGTTCTTCCTTAGGAGCTCTACCAACTCCTTCTTCTTTTCGGCGTTACGATTTTTTACAACAATTACAACTCTTGAACGTTCTTCTGGGTCCTTGTTTATTTCGTTGAGCTCTTCAATTTCTTTAAGCTAAGATTTGTCTCCACTTGGTTGCAAACCAATGTTATCTTGTTAAGCGATCTCGTCATCTTCTTTTCAAGGTTCTTCCGTCCCATGGTCGCCCTCCCCATTCCCCTTCCTCTTGTTATTTCCCGCATGGTTATTCTGGGTAATAGGTTGAGCCGTAGCTGGAACATCTGTCACTGCTCCAGTGGGTTGGAGAGGGGCCTGAATGGTTCCTATGACAGCAGATCGTGCGTCTTCCAGGTTTATCCACTCTTGAGTCTGGGCCAAGAACTCATTTACACTTTTAACTAATTTTTTTTTTAATTTCTTGCCCTAGGTCACCTCCCACCAGGATTCCTGTCCTCATTTCCATGAGCTTGGAGATATCATCAGTGTCCCTAGCTCATGCTAAAAGATTGGAAAATCTTCTCAGATATGCTTTCAGTGATTCACCATGTTGTTGTTTTACATTGGCCAATGAATTGGCCTCTACACGAGCTGCCAGTTAAGCTCGGAATTCTTTCTTAAACTTGGAAGACAACTTCTTCCACGAGCTTATCGAATGTTTCTTGTATTGTTTAAACCACTATCTGGCAGGTCCAACTAGGGTCACAGGGAATAGGATACATCTTAGATCGAGCCTGACATTGTGGGCCATCATCATAGTGTTAAACATGCCGAGGTGATCGGATGGATCTGTGTTTCCATCAAATGTCAGCATGTTTGGCATCCTAAAGACAATAGGATATGTAGTTGTTGCAATGATTGGAGTGAAAGGTTCGAGCTCCTCATCTGAGTCACAATCCTCCATCCCTTTTCTAGATAAGAGCCTCTTCATCTGTTCGTCCATCAAAGCCAGTCTCTCAAGGGTTAGGTCCTTGGTCCCTAGTTTAGCTGAGGACTCTTCAACACCTCCCATTCTATTTTACGTGTTTGATAGGTTGTTGTCCTTCCAAGTTTGAGCTTGGTGAGGTTGGACATTTTCATTGTCACATACAATAGACGAACCTCCCTCATGTTGATTATAACTAACATCCTCATTACAAGCTGGATACCTTCTTTCTGAGTTCAAATGATCGCGTAAGTTGGGCTGTGGATCATACTGAGGACTTTGTGTTGAGCTCAGATGATTTCTCAAGTCTCACTCAGACCTGTCTCCACGCTGGCTCCCCATTTAGTAACTTCCATTTGCAAAACTTACGGCCCGGGACTGAGATCGAGGATGTGGATTCTCAACACTTTCCCGTGGGGTGTAAGTATCTACAGACGCCGGAGGATTTCTTCTACTATTCCCATGTGCTGGAGCATCTTGTTGTGGACGAGGTAGTGTTGGATGTCTAACCAGTGATGGCGGATGCCTTATTGGCGAGGCTATCCTTGTCCCATCAGGATGAACTAAATTAGCCGGCCTCGGCTCTACCCCAATGTCCTAAGTTCTTTAAACCTGGGGTTCTGATCATGGCACAGGTGGATTTGCTGAAGCTTTTTGCCTCAGTAAACTTGTCCCAATCTGCCCTGGTGGTTTGTTGTGGGCACTCCTGAGAGACTGTGAAGTAGGCAGGGAGTTGTGGGTCTCAATTCTGACCGAACGACTGACATGCTGATGATGACTCCTATGATGACTAGTGGGTTGAGCACTTTGGTGGTTTTGCTCTGAAGGTACAGAGCTCGGAGTGGCAGTCCTGACAAAATGACCAGGTTTAGACTGGTTATTCCTGTGGGACTTATGAGACCCACTTTTCCTCTTTCCAACATTAATGTCAGTTTCAAGAGGGGGTAACTCAGCCAAGACCTCCTCGATCTATCTATTTACCCTAGCAAGATGGCTCCTTAAAAGGGCATTTTTAAATATCCTGGATTAGGATTTGGTGGGGCTGAAGTTGAATTCCCAGCGTCGTCCTGACCCACCGATTGCTTCCCATGACGTTGTTGAACATCTGGGCACCTTTTAGTGGGAACAACAGTATGATGGGCCTCCTGCCCACCAGGCCGTTCAATCACATTGTCATGCATCAATCGAGTGAGCACCATGATGAATGGTGGCTGAAACTTGTGAAGTACCAATTTTCTCTCAATGAGAGCACCAAACTGTTCACACAAAATTTTGCCTACGATAAATTACGAAATCTAGTGGGGATATTAGTGCTAAATTTTAAATCGTAATTAAATAATAACAACCTTTTCGTACACACACAATTTTTACATGGTTAAGTGGTTAAAATCCACCTAGTCCACGAGACAATATTATTGCCTTTCTCTCACAATTTTTGCAAAGTTTTAGTGATACAAAAAGGCAACCCCCTTCCCTATCCATTATCCCTAATATTTATAGGGGAATTTCCTAGACAGGTTTAGGTAATCGCGTAAATAAAAAGGTTTAAATTTAATAAAGATTATTCTCATTTACATTGGGATATGATTTGATAACAAAATAGAATATACTCATACTATCTTGGATAATAAAAGATAGATATGAAATATAGTCTGGGCTTTAATGAGCGTAAAAGGAGCCTCCGAATCTCTTGGGATCCTTCACTATACCTTCTGACCAGGTTTCCACGAGCTGGATATCTCACCCGAGCTAGTGTTTAAAGACTATCTAAACCTTTGTTCATATTAAGCTCAGAGCGCCCAAATGTGGATCTGTCCATTATAAGTCCTGAACCGGATTATTATCTTAAGAGGCGGTCTGATAGAAACCTGTACGTTTTGCACGAACTGGATTATGTCTCGAGCTGCTCACATTATTGTTAACCAGATGTTATACTTGGCTATTTTTCCGCATATTCATCTGCCAGCTGTACCCGAGCTAAGTAATTAAACTCGTTCTAAATTTTAGGGCACAACAGTATATATTTTATTAGCTATCTAGAACATATTGAATCGTCCAGTTCAGAGTTATATCGATGGAGGTATAGCCAAAAAATAATTATCTGCGTGGGAAAATTTAGTTTCTTGAGGAATACGAAAATATCATATTTTAAATCAAATTTTGCAAGGAATGGCATATATTTTTACTCCAAATTTGAAAAATGGAGATATCACAATAATAATAAAAATAAATAAATATCTATTAGCTTTAGTTTAAGTTTTAGATTTAAATTTTAAAATTTATTTCTATTAGTTCTAGTTAGTATTAGACTAGTATAAATAAGGGTCTATCTCTATATGAAAACACACACTGTATACTCTCTCTTTTACTAATACATTCTCTTCTACTCTTCTTCTTTTATAAAATTTAGATTTTATTTATTGTTGTGCTTATTTTCAAGGGTCATTTCAAACCCTAAATATGATTTTGTGGTTTTAATAATTTTTATTGATCTTCTATTCCCTTGTATTAAATTGCTTCTATTTTCTAATTGAATGCGGTGAATCTTGTGAGTTCTTGTTAGGTGGCAAACTAATTAGGATTTTTCAATATTCTACTATCATCTTAGGATTTTTATTCACCTAATAGTTTATGATTTTAAGTAGAAGTGATAAATTACAATTAAGGTATTTAGACGAGTATTTTAATTGTGATGAAGAATAGAACCTAGGTTAAACGAATTGCACTGTTAATGAATTTGTTGCCTACATTAACTTGAATCCATTGAATGTAATGTTTTTCCTAGGTTACATATATTGCATGCTTAATGGGTTTATTGCATTTTAAAAAAGGTTAATTAAGAGATCTTAGCTTCAACTAATTATAATAGGGAAATTGGGATAATGGACTGCTTAAGTGTTATCTGCGGGTTTAATAGTTTAACTGGGAATACAGATCAATGTTATTATTAAAATGCTTGAAGGAGTATTTAGTGGTGGAGAATGACCTCTTAACTATTTTAACTATTAACATTATTTTTAATTATTTTTATTGCTATTTTTTTTTCTAAAACCCCTTCTTTATGAACTTTTTGTCATTTGAATAGTAGTCCTCGTGGGTTCAACATGTATTTACCATTATACTATGTAATTGGTAATACAAAAAATAAAAACTTTAGTAAATTTAGTACGGCATAAGACATGCATCGATAGGACAATTTATGCGGGTTGTTACATGTAGTTGACAAAAAAAGATAAGCCTATTGTATACAATATAGATTGTGTAAAATATGGACATGATGAAATAAAGAACGTTTAATAATCTTCGTAAAAATATAGAACGTCATCATTCATCACTTGATGATCATTTGAGACTTGACCTTAGTCATATAGTAAGTAATGGACTCCTATTTGTAGTCCTATGACTATTGACTTATCGAGTAGATTTAATGAAAGAAAACATATGCCTAATACTAGATATCTATGGGAGTCATAAGGATATGGGTGGTTAAGAACATATTTTACATATGTGGAATTCACTTTTACTTGGTTGGAAGTAGATTATTTATTCCTTTCAGTATTGATATGGTACTCGACCATAGAGCGCTCAATTTCAGTTGAGAACATAGAGCGCTCAAAGTTACAGAAATGTTCGTTAGAGTATAAAGGGCACTAACTGATGAATATGTGTTTAAAAAGGTTAACGAAAATTCATCATAGCTCTAATTATGAATAACTAGTGAAGGGTCATAAATCATGTGATGACTATATCAGTGGTCGACAATATGAATTATAGCTTCTAATAAAATTTGAGTAGAATTTATGAGATTGCAGCTGTTAACTATATGAAAAAAAAGTTATTTCTCATTACCTTTTCTTTGGATTTGCATTAGTTTAGTGTGTCTTTGGTTTGTTTTCTTTATATTTTATTGTTAATAGTTAATTTGATTTTTATAATGGAAAATTTCAAGAAAAATATTAATTTTGGAGTTGGGCCAACATATTTCAATTAAGTCCTATGTTTATTTGGTTCGTCTCCATGCAAGTCTGAATTTGAAACCTTACTTTTGACTATGATCCATGAATTTTCTTGGGAAAGCTCGTGAAATAGAAGTTGTAGATGCAAAGTTAAGCCTGTTTTACTAAACAAGGTTGGTTCACGAAAAGTGCTTTGGAAAACAAGCCATGCGAGCCTTTGTGGATTTCATGTGACACGTCGTGGTGTGGCGATTAGGTATTATTTTAAGGCCTTTTTAAGGAGCATTTAATGGAGATTTCAAAATTTTCATCAGGGTTATCATTAGAGATCATATATGAATGTGGACAGTAAGTTCTTGGAGAGAAAAACACAAGTAAAGAGAAGATTTTGAAGATTGAAAACGGGTCTACACACTAGTTTTATCTTTTCTTCTTCTTCTTCATTTTTATTTTATCTTATTCTTTTGAATTTTAAACCATGAATTGTTATTCTTGATTGGTATTTTGCTTTGAGATGATGAACCAATTTTTTTTTCTAGGGATTTAATGTAACCCTATTTAAAAAATAAGTTTTCTTTTTAATATTTATTTTGATGTTCATATTAATTGTTCATATTGATTTATCCTTATGATTTTGAAAGAGTAATCAAATTAGAAACTGAATTAGTAATTTAGGTGGAACTTGGGAGAGAAAACCTACATTAGACCTAATGAATATAACCTAGGATTGACATTTATTGTTTGTTTGTGTTTTGGACAGGAATATACCAAATCACCATATGTTGTCCAGTTAGGGCTAAACTTAATGCTATTGATAGATTTAAATTCTTTATACGAATATTAGAATTAATCTATTGTTTAGATTCGCTTGTGATTTGGGAAATCCTTGTGAATACTTGGGAACCCTAGACCAGCAATTAAAACATTAGAATAATGATGACGAAAGATTCTTATGTATGGAAGAACATAGGGAGAAATTAAAAACCTAGAATTCTTAATTCTTGAAATCTTGATTTCTAATTGTATTATTTCTCATAAAGTTTTATTTTATTTTTCTAAATTCTTTTAATTGAATCTATCTTTGATTGAAAGAAAAATAGTGATTCATATTTAACAATAAAAATTAGTCTATGTGGGATCGATTTTAATATACTATTTGTTACAATACGTGCTCTTGCGTAAGGTTGATAAAGTCAATAATAAACCCTACTACAAAGATGTGTAATGTGTCGGGACGACACAAACGGATTAATATGAGAATTTAATTCAATATATGTATGATTATCTGAAATATACGAATTGTATGATAATATGACTACTTATGCATGCTTCTGTGCAAAATGTGATTGTGGGTCCATTTTGGTGAAAAAATGGCATTTTCGTAATTTTGATCCGTTTAGTGTATAAATGTAAATTTTATGTACTTTGTTAGTGAGACTACATTATTATGTGGATATATTAAAGATGTGTGGCACGAGACGATCCTAGTGAACAATTTGGCGGTAAAGTCACATCGGGGATTAATACCCAACTCGGGGGTGAGCCTAAGGGTATTTTAGTAATCTGGTGAGTTACCGGGGATATTAAAGTATGGGTTAAAGTTAGGGGAAAATAATAGTGTTTGGAAGAGTAGCAGGAATAATTAGGGATTTTAAATGGAATTTGAGATTTAGCGGGAAATGTGGCAAAAGATTAAATTGCCCTTGAGGGCATTAGAGAGCAAGGAAATAGGTAGGGGCATTTTGATCTTTTCATTCCAAAGAGTGACTTAGTCACTAGATTGCTTCAGCAGAAGGAAACCCAAAACAAAACCCTCTCTCAGCTCAGCCCTCGTTCTCTTTCTCTCTCTCACATTTTCTCTCTCTCCCAAAACAAAACTCTCTCTCAGCTCAGCCCTCATTCTCTCTCTCTCTCTCACACATTTTCTCTCCCTCCCTCTTAGCTGATTAGGTTCTTTGAATTTCTAGAAAAGTTTGGCATGGGAAATTTAAGGTGGGAGCTAGGAATGGCATTTGGAGCAACTCATGGTCATGAATTCATGATTGAGGGGTACCGCAAGGATTGGGAAGGAAAGGATCGTTCTCGTTGCCGTCTTACCCTATGGTAGAGGACTCGAGGAAAGAAAACCATCTCTTGCACCAAGTGTAGGGCGTGCGCCCCAATGATAGGGTACGAGAATGACTGTGTCATGAAACTATTTATAGTTGATTGTCTGGTGTGTTTGAAATTATTCGCATATAGTTGTTGGTACAAATTGCATGGTAGTGAGACCGTTAACGACATTACATGTGTAATGTATGCTGTAGTGGAGGGGCCATAACTCAGATAGGGTATCCACCACAGTGGCGAGGCCATTATGAAGATGGAATGTGTAGTGTCCCATAATTTTTACTTAGCTAAATAGAAGTAGCAGTTAGTAATAGTTTGTAGTATGTTAGTCTCCATGGAATTCGGTTCAAGCCGGGACATAGTTGGAAACTCATAGCAATAGTTATGGATTTTATAAGTTTAACCTATAGATTAGAAATATTAATTATAACATAAGGTTTGATTAATATTGCTGGTCCTAGAAATATTATATATTATAATTTAAGGTTTAGATAGAATTATTAAGAATGTGACGCTTGTCATAATCATGTTTATTAAGCATTTAAGTATTTTTGATGAATAGCTTCAATAAAAGAAAGATCTAGAACCTTCCAGTAGCTATTAGGATCATGTTTTGACTCAGTCAAAGCTATTTAATCAATTCAAAATATGCTGAAAAGTGTAAATACGTGTTTGATATATCAACGTATGCCGATATATCGTAGCTATTTGGGCTGATATATCACCTACGGAAGATACGCAAAACACGTCGACTTCGCACGAACGAACGAACGGGACTCGGGTAAATGGTCTAGGTTTTATATCGTCCAGGGTCGGCGATATATCGCCCCTTGTGAATTTATTTTGAAAGTTTGGGATTTTAAATTTAAAAACAGTCTTAACCACTTGGACCTGTCCTTAAATTATTTTGACTGAGTTCTGGCCATCTGTTGAACGAAAATTCAAATCTTTTTCATTTTATATTCATTTATTTATTCATTCTCAAAGGGGATAGTTTCACTCCTTGAACTCTATAAATAGGACCTAGTACTCAGACATTTCCTTCATTCATTCAAGCACTGTTCAGAGCCTCCAAGCTGCTAAGATTACTATAGAGAGAAACACTTGGGTTTTGGGATAAAAGCTTTTCCAATCTAAGATTTTCTAAACACTTGGGAAGTAAGATGGAGTGTTATTTCGGTATCGAGATGTAGACCAAAGTCATAGTTTATCCTAACTCTTGTTTATGATTCTTGATTAGGTGTTTAAGTTTCTTGAAACTTAAGGTTCTTTTTAGTAAGTTTCTACTTGGATGGTTTAGTTTTCTTTTCATCTCTTTTTTTTTTATAAACTCACCTTTCTTACTGTTGGTTTTAGGAGTGTTCTAAATCCCGTTCTTGTCTCCATATTCCAATTTTTGGTAAGGAAAATAGCTTAGATTATATGTGTTTATATGTGTATGTTATGATCTATTCTATGCTATGATATGTATATGTATAAAAATGTTCTATAGTCACTTGGGCATATGACTTTCTTAGATAGCAAGCCCCAAGAATTTTTATCATTTTCATGGTTTAGAGTTATGATTTACCCTACCTCGATTAGTAGACAGAGGACCTAGATGGGTTATCATATACTATAGTTGTGATCTAACCTACCTGGATTAGTAAATAGAGGACCTAGATGGTTTTATCACATACCATGTTAATGAGTTAATGGCCATTAATATTGTAGTCCTATACGATATATGTAATGACCCAACTACTCTAGACTTTGGACCATTAACGACTACTATACATAGACACTAATTTTTTTTAATAAAACTTACAAGTAAAATAATCATAAATTCATTAAAACTTAAATAAAACAAGTGTTCAACTACATAAAATTTAAAGTAGGATATGGGATCCCATTGTTTTTAAAATAAAAACATAACATAATTTTTAATAAATGGATTAAATAATAAAGTGCGGAAAAATACATATAAAATTTAAAGAGACTTCATCCTCGAATTGAATGCTCGGTTCATCGATTCCATCCCGCCTCAATACACATCGCCAAGCTTCCAAAAACCTTTCCCGCCACCAAAGCTATTTTCCTGCACATATAAACATAAAGGAGTGAGCCTAATGCCCAGCAAGGAAAATCTAACACATAAATCATATACATAAAATTCATATCAACATATACTAAAACATATCATAACATATGTCACATATACTATAATGGCCATTATTACTTGGGGTCCCATAAACTAAACAAGTCATATGCCCATTAGATTTGTGAGGCTTGCTAGCTAAGCAAGTCATATGCCCATAAATTTATTGGGGCTTGTTAGTTGTACAGGTCATATGCCAAAGTCTACAAACATACATAACACACAAATCATAAGTTAACATAACACATAAATCATAAGATAACATATGGCAAACACATAATATTCTATCCTATTTTCCTTACCAAAAGTACTGGGATATGAGAACAGGTTTATGACTTTGGAACACTCCTAAAAACCATAAATGAAAGGGTAAGTATATTGAAGAAAGAGGAATGAAAAGAATGGACGAACTATACCATCAAGAACATACTTACCAAAAACCTTATGTTCAAGATCTTAGATTTCCTATCCAAGAATAAAGAATAAAGTTAGGATGCTGAGTAGAAAACTATAAGAACCTAAGGAAAACAATACCAAAAATAACTAGAGTTTGGAATACCTTGAATGCTTCTATGATCGATTTAAACCTTGAACTGAAATGTGCTATAAACCTTACTTACCAAGTGTTTGGTAAGCTTATAATGATTAAGCTTATAATCTCCAACCCAAGTGTTTACACTCTCAAAAATAACCTAGCAGCTTGCAACCTCTGAACTTAGTTCGATGAATGAATAAATGGCTGGGTACTAGGTCCTATTTATATAGTTCTAGAATGAAAAGATCTTCATTTAACTTGAATAGAATAATGGCTTTTTAAGTGAAAAATATTTGAATTATCGTTCAGGAGAGGCTGAAGACTCGGTCAGAAAGATGCTGGACTTATCAAGAGTTTAAAGATTAAAATGAGAACATTTTCAAAAACATTCAAAAATATACTAAGGGAGTCAATATATCGCCCCTTGTAGGCGATATATTGCCTAGGCCAGCATGCCCGAGGCTCGTCGAGGTGATCGTGTGAAGTTACGTGTTTTTCGTATCCCCGTACTGCGATATATCTCCCCATATAGCTACGATATATCGACATACGCTCAATATTTAAACACGAAATTGCACAATTTCAGCTTAATTTTAATTGAGTAAACAGCTTTGACTAAGTCCTCTAACGTTTTTAAAGCTGCTGACAGACCCTAGGATATTTCAAATATTACTCTTAATAAACTTATTCCTCAAAAATACTTAATTATCATTGGGCCTATCTAAACCTTATAATATGATAAATATCACCATCAATATTAGACATATTAATCAAACCTTAGGTTAAAATTACTATTCTTAAACTATAGGTTAAACTTACAAAATCTACAAGTGTTAATACGAGTGTCAAATTAAATCCCGGTCTGAACCAAAATCCACAGTCATAAAAATACTACTACTATTACTATTACTACTACTATCTAAATTACTAGCTATGTCATAGTAGTTTTTAATGGTCGGAGGTCTTAGAAATAGTCGGGTCATTATAGAATGTCCATCTACTCAGCATGAGTTCTATGTTGTTTGGAAAATCTATGTAAATCAATTGTGATTATAGAGTATGCAATGCATGTTAATGTTTCTCTGGATATCAATATGATTTGTTTGGGTTTTCTTATTGGTCCTTGGCTCACGGGTGTTGCGTGGTGTAGGTAAGGCCAAATGAAAGTTGGACTAGCCATGAGTTAGAGAGCTGTACGAGCGGCGTGTACATACTCAGCCTGCTCGGTTGCCATGGTCAAGATATTTTGGGGAAGTGGAGTCTTTAGATGAAAATTTGTCGCTTAGGTCGGTTAAGTTTGTATTTTTTCTAAACTTGTATTTTACTAGAAATTTTTGGGATCCCCTTTAATTACTTAACCTTTTGAATGTAAAGTCCAACTTTTGACAAAAACTTTTGACACTTGAACTGTTGTTTAACCCTAATTAAACTTTTATGTCCAAATGACTCGCTTAACGAGTTAAACACTATTTTTAACACACGTTGTAATGGTTCTGACTATTTAGGGTGTTACAATGGGTTTCAACTTCGGTTTTTACAACTTAATGAGAAGCAAAACCAAAGTAAAAATATAAAATGATAGAGAAATGAAGTAATATGTGTATATATTACTTCACTTATGTGTCATAAACGAAGTAGTAACTTAGCACTTCGATTATTACACAAAACGTAAGTAAAATCTTATATAGAAAAAACAAAAAGTTTACTAAATATATTTGATTTTAGGTTAATAAGGATAAGGCCCAACCAATTAAGTCATAAGATTTCTCTTTTTTTCGTCTCTTCATCTCCCCAACAAACATCTCTCCGCCTCTCACTCTCTCACCCTCTTGCAGGTGCTTCAATGAAGCATCCCGTACACTTCAGCAGTGGCATCAACAGAGCATGCCATCACGCTTCAGCATGGGCAGCGACTAGGATGGAGATGAGTCTCTCCTTCTCCCTCTCTTTTGTTTTGGGTTGCTCCATGAAAAAAGGTCTAGTGGTTCACCTAAAACTCATGGAACTTTGCCTTTGTTTTATGCTTTGGTTTTTTGAAATCTAATGTTTGCATTATTTTGAAACTTGTAGTCTAGAAGGTGGTGATTTCTCTTGGCAGCTTTTTTTATTGTAACAGCTAATTGTATTGTTTTGATTAGTTGTATAAAAATATATATTAATGTTTGCAATTTTTCATAAAAATTCGTAGACTGTAAACTGAGACTCAATAATTTATTTTTCTTTTCAAAGGGATGACATATTATTAGCTTTACAAATCAACTTTATGTATACTAATAATATTAATATAATTATAAATCAGCATTTATAAAAATCTATATGTTATTGCTATGTTTTCAGAGCTTGTTTGCATGTTGTTGTCCTTAGTAACTACTATCATGGTTTACACTTCAATGCATTGTTGCATTATTTAGTCCTACCTTTAGGCAAGCCTTCTACTTTCTTGTAATGGCAATGTAAAAATATATTGCTTCTTGCAAAAAAATATATATTGCTCACCCCATCAAAAGAAAAAGATTAATTATATAAAAAATAAATTTTTTAGTTGTTTGTATATACCTTTTTATATCAGTTCTTCTAACAGAACTAAAGTAATAAGTATTCCAAATGATGCTTTATTTTCATTGTTACAAACTTACTACATCAGTACTTATATAAGATCCAAAGTTAAAAGTCCTACCTATCAATTCAATTATTGGACCTTTTACTTTGTTTGAAACAACTTTGGTTGTCAAATTAAGAAGAATCAAAGTATATAGGGGATTAAAACCAAAGAAAAAACCCAATTTTCTTGTAGTGAAGCTTTTGGCGTCGTTGTCGGGGTGACCTTAAAAAAGGGGTAACAAGTTTTAGGCTCCAAAATGGTAACCTTCAACCTCCTCATTATGAACCATGTAGGGTGGGAAACCCACAAAGAGCAACTAATGGATTAGGTGGTGATCTTGAAGTTCAAAGGAGCTTGCAAATTAAAGAGTATATTATGCCTTTCTTTGACGACACTCATTCAAGAATTGCAAGGCCAAGAATTGAGGCAAAAAACTTTAATGTCGACTGGACTACTATGCAAGCCATTAAAGAGAACAAATTCAATGGCCTTTCAACTGAAGATCTAAATGCTTATTTGAGGAACTTTCTAGATAATTTCAAGACTAGTGGTGTTTCTGAAGAAACCATTAGGTTGAGGCTTTTTAGTAGATCATTGGATGTAAGAGCCACAGAATGGCCGGACCCACTACTAAGAAATTATATTACTAATTTGAATCAACTCGTAGAGAAGTTTTTGAACAAGTATTTCACTCCTGTAATGACTTAAAGATTGATTTTAAAGATTCAAAACTTCCATCAGTCAAACATTGAATCATTGTATGTAGCTTATGAGAGACTTAAAGATCTTTTGAGAAAATGCGCACACCATGGACTCTCAGACAAGATGAAAATTCAAATACTATACAACAGTTTGACTCTACAATGTGATAATCAAGTTTATGGGGTTGCTAGGGGTTCATTAATGAATCCATACCTCAAGGATGCAGTTGATATATTAGGGCATCTAACTTACAATAATTTTAGATCCCATGAACGAGCATGTTCTAGAAAAGTTGCAGGTATTTATTATCTCCTAAAATGGTGTCTCAGCATGAATCATTGAATAAGAAGATTGCAAGCATATCTATTGGTCAACAACAATCTATCCATTTTGTACCACAATTTCAAAATATGCAAATATATTGTGACTTCTGTGGAGAGGGTCATTCTAGTCATCAATGCCCATTTATTTATTAATAAACGTCGTCAAAGAATAATTCCTAGTGATACTGAGATGAATCCTGGAAGAGAAATGATTCAACAATGTAAAGCAATTACCTTAAGGAATGGCTAGGAGATTGAAGGTAATACTAGAAAGATAGATGATCTGGTGGATGAATCTTCATCTCATAAAGGCTCTAGTATGTTGGTAAAGTAGAAGGATACTCAGGAAAAAAGAAGTTTCAAGAGAGTGTACTGACACCAAAAAATCCAATTTATCCTCCTCCACCATTTCTCGAGAGCTTACAAAAGAATAGTCTAGACACACAACTTTTCAAGTTCTTGGATGTTTCCAAGAAACTTCATATTAACATCCCTTTTGTCAATACTCTAGCTCAGCTGCCAAGCAATGCGATGTTCGTGAATAAGATCTTATCAAGAAAAATAAAGCAAGAGGAGAATGAGATGGTGGCATTGAATGAGGAGTTTAGTGCAATTTTACATAAGAAGTTTCCTCCAAAGCTCAAGGATCGAGGAAGTTTTACTATTCCTTGTACCATCAGGGCTCAATTTTTCGGAAGAGCTTTATGTGATTTAGGGGCAAGTATCAACTTGATGCCCTATTCTATATATCGAAAACTATGTTTGGGGGAAATGTAACCACTGTCTATCACACTCAAATTAGCAGATAGATCTTTGACTTATCCATGAGGTTTTCTTGAGAATGTGTTGATAAAGGTTGATAAGTTAATATTGCCTGTGAATTTCATTGTGTTAAATGTGGAAGTAAATCAAGACATACCTATAATATTAGGTAGGCCAATTTTAGAAACTAGGAATGCGGTGATGCCTGTAGCAAAAGGTCAGCTGAGTTGTAACAATGAAGATGAGTAAGAAACATTTAGTGTGTTTCGTGTGCGCAAAGATTCCTTCAAAGCTAAAAATTATTTGCGAGTAGATAGGGTGGAGAAAGTTTAGATAAAAAGAACCTTGAAAAATTGCCAATGCCAATGAGAGTGGTTGATCGAGACCTTATGCTAAAGAAAGTAAAAGAAATTTGTATAGAGCATAAAGAGAGAATGCGCAAGTTTTAAGAAGTAAAGAAAGAAATAACTAAGTTCCACCATACTGATGTGAGTGGTAGTCAAAGAAGGAGTTGTGTGATAGCATGTGTCAAGATTTGATGTAGTACAAGACTTCGATGGGTTGGTGCATTGATGATATAAAAGGTTAAAATTGGCAATTTCTAGGAGAAAGTCAAGCCATGTCTATAAATTTAGCACCTCTTGAGAGGCAGCCAGAACATTTTACTTTTTAAAAAAATAATATATCTTTTAGTTTAATGTTTGAAAAAAAGGGAGAAAAAATAAAAAATAAATGTATTTTATTTGTATTTAAATTTGTAACTATGTTTGTATTTTTCTTGCCGATATTTTGTTTGATGAGATCCACCTCTAGTCAATGCTGCTACACATGATACAAATCAATTTGCATATGTTGAGGATGCTTTTGACGATGTTTAATTTTGAGGGAGATTTTCTTGATCTTTTGTATTTTCTCAAGCCCATTGAGGACAATGTACTTAATAAGTTTACATTTTTTGTTATTTTTACACTACAAGAAAGAACAGTATTCATAACACTTAAAAACTGCTAACCGGGAGTATTGATAACGCTTCGGAAAATGCTAACATAGCCCTTGTTATTAAAAGTCATGTCTTTTCTATAATAGTATTCGAATGTTATGTTCGATGTTATCTTAAACTATTCAATAACACATTTTTAGTTGCTATAATATTCAAATAATAACATTTAGGTAGAGTATTTAGTTATAAATTTGAACTTTAATCTTATACTTTTTGCATAACACTTTTCAACTGTTACATTTGATTATTTTGATACCAATTTTAGTTTGTTATATTATATAAATCATAACGATTTGTTACGCTTATAATATGTTTTTAAATCGTAACATATAGTAATAAAATTTTATTACTTTAGTGTGGATAATATATTTTAAATTTTATTTTGCATAACACTTTTTAACTGTTACATTTGATTATTTTAATAGCATTTTTAGTTTGTTATATTATATAAATCATAACGATTTATTATGCTGATAATATGTTTTTAAATCGTAACATATAGTAATAAAATTTTGTAACATTAGTGTGGATAATATATTTTAAATTTTATTTTGATAAGTATACTTATATGGTTTTTTTTAATTAAAAGATTTTCATTATTGTATTTTAATAAAAAAAACAAAATTAATCATAAAATGAAATTCTCAATAGATTGATAAACCATAAGTATTACATTAGACAATAACTAATTCAAACCATGAATGTGTCTACTTCATGAGATATTAGTTCTAACTTAAGTTTGAAAGCATAACATAATAAAGTTTTATAATCTTGAACATTTTTTACTTCAAACTATAGTTTGGATGATGTTGTTGCTACTACTGCTGATGTTGCTACTGCTATTTCTATTGCTGTTGTTGTAGCTGTTCTTCAGATTGTTGTGCTTGACTATGAACCCTAGATGGTGTACTAGTCCTTCGAGGGAATTTGTTCAAACTCTCTGAAAAATAAATAGAGAAAGATAAGCAGCAAATATAAAACTGCATGCTAACAAGATGAAACTATTCTCAGAAGAAATCTAATCCAATAACTGAACGAACTTGGTTGGCTCAAGTTGTTAAAAGACATTGAGAGAGTACAATATCATGTCAATGTTTTGTGAGGGAAGCCTGGATGAATTTTTATTATTTATTTATTATTAAATTATGTGGAGGAGAGTCACTCATGTTAGACAGCTAATAAATTATTCGGTTGATCCTTTGTTGGAGTATAAAGATTGACCTTTTTCCCAAGAAAAAAATTGATGAGTTGGCCACTAGTGCAACTTCACTTGTAAACTAACATTAAAATTTGTGTAACAGAGTTGGGCATAGCAGTTATCTAAAACTTATTAATGCACCACAGATAAATTTCACGAGGACATTTTCTGACTCAAATTCCCAAGCTATTTAACTTTCACACAAATCCTTGGACAGTATTTTTTTTTAAAAAAAGAAGGGAAATGTGACATGCAAATGGGACATAACATGAATAATAAACTTTCTACTCTACAACAAAATTCTTTGCACATTGTTATAAGGTTAATTTATAAATAAAAAGAAAAGTGGAGTAAGGTAATCCAAAGTAGATCTCAACTTTAAAAAATTATGCATACGAAAAAAATAATAGATAATTAAATCCAAATAGGATTAAGTTGCATTAAACATACCCATAGGTCCTGTCCTTGTTTCTCGACTGTAATCAATCAAGTATTTCATATTATTAACCACTTCAAAAATCTGAAAGGCAATCATAAATGTAATTAGAATTTATAAGAAAGGGAAAAAAATAAAAAACAAAAAATCAATAAAACAGTAACCAAAAAGCTACTAATGTAAATGTTGTCTTAGAGTGGAGTCTGATCATATATTATAACATTTCTAAGTCTTTCTCAATTTGCATTCACAAAGTATTACAAACGTAAACCTATTTAGAAAGATGGTTGTAACTAAAATACAAGTGATATGAGATATTATATGATATTGTTTGGACACTCCAAACTTGTGAAAAGAAACTACTTGAAATATTACTGTGCTATAAAGATGACATAAAGGTGAAAGTGAAACTTTTTGCCACTATGTCTTGATAACATTTAATGATATCTCACCAAAAACTAGCAGATTCCCAAAACACACCCACAAATAATTAAATGTCACAATCATAAACAAAAACTGAAACACTAATCATATACATTTTCCTTTAAAGAAAAAATTACCTGCAAGCAACGTACGTATCTCTTCGTATAGCCTAAAAAATTCACCAACGACACCTGCAAAGTTTTCGCCAATTGGAGAGCTGATGCCACAAACCTAACATACAATTATCTCCATTTAAATCTAGTCAGGACATTTATCATATGGGTAACTGTACAGAAACCTACTTATTACAGCTATTTTGCATCTCCGGAAGTGAGATTGGAAGAAGCATTTTGAGTAGCTGTTTCATATTTTTGGGTTGCAGCACCAAGCTGACTAACCTGTACAGCAAAATAAACATTAGACACCACTGGACTAACATAAAAGCAAAAAAGGCCATATGATTCATATTCATCCATGTCTTAATTCCAAAAAAAATTACAAGGGAATCCACATCTTAATTAATATATCAGCAATTACGGTTGTGTGAATCCAAATCATTACTGACTATGTAACGAACGCCCTAGCCTAATACTTACAAAACATTCGCATAACATAGTTCATAAAAGAATAACATTCATTATCAAAGTCTCAGGGGGACTTGTTTAAAAGCATGCAAGTTGGCGCCACAAGTTTTAAAATAAAACATAGATTTTTATGCAAAGTTCAAAGAAACCAAAAATTAAATAACTAAGTCCCACTGATAATTTAGGAAAGTCTCTTAAAAACAAAACATAATTTAAATGGCGTTCTATGTTGATCGTTTTTCCGTCCATAGGATTACCCCACGCCATACACCCCATGATGAAAGAACTCCTCACGTCACCACGCGTTCCATAAAGAAATCCTATTTGCTACCTGGAAGGAAAGTAAGGGGAGTGAGCTAAAAGCCCAGTAAGGAAGTACAAAAAAATAAGCAAGTAAGAATACAACAAATACAAACACTAACGTTCATCTAAAACATCATGGTATATCATATCATAATCGTAACATATCATCATATCATAACATAGTCGTAACATATCATCATATCATAACATAATCGTAACATATCATCATATCATAACATAATATTGACATACAGCATACATGATGAGCATGGATCGCTAGTTGTCCATGTCACCCTATGAGGTAAACAGGAGATCACTGGTCCTTGAATAACCTCGGCACGTCCGCCCTAGGCGTTACGTCTCAATGTCCTTAGTAACTCGTTCGATGTATCTGACATCGTAATCTGTTTGATGTATCTAACATCGTAATCTGTTTGATGTATCTGACATCATAATCTGTTTGATGTGTCTAACATCGTAATCGGTTTGGTGTATCTGACATCGTAACTGGTTTGATGTATCTAACATCCATACACATATCACATTCAACATATCATCACGTTATGACATTCATAATTCATAACAATTTATTCATACAACAGTCTTACCATTCATACCATAAAATCATAGAATCTATCTAACTTCCTTACCTCAGGTCCAAGCTAAGAATTTCACAATCTTTCAACGAGCCTATATCATAATCAAAATAACATTTCTTAGGTTCATAAAATTACTATTTTGCCCTTCCATAAAACTCATGTGTGCATGGGTCATGCACACATAATAATAGTTACACAAAACATGCAATTATCGCCATAAAAGAATAATGCTCGTTTTACCCATTTTACTAGCATGATCGTTTTATAAAAACCATATAGTTGAATAATAAACATAATTTTGCATGTAACATACGTGGGAACATTGCGTAATCAAGATGTTTTTCAAAAAAACGATAATTCTACATTTCTTACTTTTATTGTTTTAAAATCAATAGACATATTACATGCTTTATTTTTCTTAAACTTTCTAAGTTGATTAAATTTCTCAAAACTTTATTTTATTTTATAAAATTATTTTATTTTAGCTCAAAAATAAAATATGTGACAAATTTCATTCATTAATCTCAAATTACAAAGAATTAACCAAAAACTTGGATTTAATTAAAATGCCTATTTTTTAATATGTTCCTTCAGAAAAATAAATTTTATCATTGTGTTACTTAAATGAGGTGAGAAAATATATTTTTAAGTGTGGAAAAATATTTTTTTATTTAAATTATTTAAGACTTAGTTTTATGTAACAAAAATTCATATGTGACAATTAAATAACAATTTTTAACCTTTTTAAAACAAACTTTCAGCCACCATTTATTTTCTCAAAAATCACAAATAAATAGAATCTAAATATTTTTGTCAATCAAAATAAAGGAAAATCATAACTTATCAAAATATGCATTCATACCATTAAAAATACCATTTTCAATATTGCCATAACTTAGGAAAAATAATTTATTGCCATCCCTATGGTAGATTGGTAACTGTTGTTGTACGAGAACTCCATTAGAGGTAGATATCAGTTCCAAGTCTCTGAAAAGTCCAATGCACAGCACCTCAACATGTCTTCTAATATCTGTATAGTCCTCTCAGACTGGCCATCGGTCTGAGGGTGAAAAGCAGTGCGGAACTTCAGTCTTGATCCCATAGCTCTCTGTAGCCCCTTCCAAAAGTTCGATGTGAAAACTGACCCTCGATCAGAAATTATCAACTTTGGCACCCCATGAAGTCTCACTATATTACTAACATACAAGTCAGCATATTGATCCGCCGAGTATGTGGTCTTAACTAGGAGAAAATGAGCAGACTTAGTGAGTCTATCTACTATCACCCACACTGAGTCGTGCTGCTTGGTGGTTCTAGGCAACCCTACCACAAAATCCATCGTGATATCCTCCCATTTCCATTTAGGAATGTAGAGCGGTTGAAGCAACCCTGCTGGTCTCTGGTGTTCCGCTTTGACTTGTTGGCATGTCAAACATCTAGCAACAAACTCAGCAATGTCCCTCTTCATTCCATGCCACCAATATAGTGCCTTTATGTCTTGGTACATTTTCGTGGACCCTGGGTGCAAGGAATAAGACGTTGTGTGTGCTTCTTTCATGATACTTTCCGTAATTTCTGCACTGTCAGGTACACAAATCCTATCCTTGAATCTTAGCACTCCACCATTAGACACCGTGAAATCGCTGCTGCCACCTTCTTGTACCAAAGCCTCTTGTTTCATCAAGGCTTCATCCAATTTCTGTCCTTCTCGGATTTTCTCTAGTAAAGAGGATTGCAATGTGAGGTTTGCCAAACTTCCCGTCACAATTTCAACCCTAGCATTTATGATCTCTTTCTAAAGAGGCATCTCTATCGCATGCAGCGCTGAGACACTCCCATGTCCCCGCCTGCTCAAAGCATCGGCAACTACGTTTGCCTTGCTTGGGTGGTATAGAATCTCACAATCGTAATCCTTTACTAATTCCAACCACCTTCGCTACCTCATGTTCAGTTCCTTTTGTGTGAAAAAGTATTTCAGACTTTTGTTGTCGGTGTATATCTCACACCTATCTCCGTATAGGTGATGCCTCCATATCTTGAGTGCGAATACTACAGCTGCCAATTCAAGGTCATGAGAGGGATACCACTGCTCATAATCCTTGAGTTGTCTGGAAGCATAAGCTACCACCTTCCCTTCTTGCATCAACACGCATCCCAAGCCGTTCTTTGACGCATCACAGTACACCACAAATTTTCCGCCCTCGGTGGGAACACTAAGGATAGGCGCGGAAATCAACTTATTCTTCATGGTCTGAAAACTCTCTTCACATTTTTTTGTCCATGCAAACTTCTGATGTTTCCGGGTTAAGTTGGTCAACGGGGTAGCGATCTTCGAGAAACCCTCGACAAACTTTCTATAATAACCTGCCAACCCTAAGAAACTCCGAACTTCTAAGGCATTCTTTGGCTGGGGCCAGTCTCTAATGGCCTCGATCTTTGATGGGTCTACTGCAATCCCATCCTTGGAGACTATGTGCCCTAAGAAGGTTACCTGTTCCAGCCAAAACTCGCATTTAGAGAACTTGGCGTACAATCGATGTTCCCGTAATTTTTTTAGAGTCAATCTCAAGTGCTCTTCGTGCTCCTCCTTGGTCTTTCAGTAAATGAGGATATCATCAATGAACACTACTACGAACTTTTCCAAGAAATCCTTAAATACCCTATTCATCATATCCATAGTGGCTGCTGGGGCGTTGGTGAGTCCAAAGGACATCACTAAGAATTCGTAGTGTCCATAGTGAGTTCTGAAGGCCGTTTTCGGTATGTCTCCCTCTTTCGCCTTCAACTGATGGTACCCAGACCGCAGATCAATCTTCGAGAACACTGAAGCCCCTTGTAGCTGGTCAAAAAGGTCGTCTATCCTAGGTAAAGGATACTTATTCTTAATGGTGACCTTATTGAGATCTCGATAATCAATGCACATCCTCATACTCCCGTCCTTCTTCTTCACAAATAGGACTGGTGCTCCCCATGGCGAATGGCTAGGTCTTATGAACCCTTTGTCCAACAACTCCTGTAGTTGGTTCTTAAGTTCCTTTAACTCTACCGGCGCCATTCAATAAGGTGCCTTAGATATCGGTGCAGTTTCAGGTGCAAGCTCGATTACAAACTCGATCTCTCTGTCCGGGGGTAGTCCTGGTAATTCCTCGCGAAACACCTCCGGGAAATCACAAACAATATGAACATTTTTTGGCTTTAGTTCTGACTCCTTAGACTTATCCACTACACTGGCAAGGAATGCCAAACATCCATGTTGCATCATATTCCGTGCTTCCAGTGCAGATATTATGGGTGTTCGAAGGCCTGCTACTTCACCTTTAAAGGAGAAAACCTCTCCTTTCTTTGGCCTGAACTCTACGATCTTCTTTCGACAGTCTATCGTAGCCCCATGCTTGGATAACCAATCAATGTCGAGTATGACATCATAATCCAGTATACTCAGTTCTATGAGATCTGCTGGGCACTCTCTACCTTCTACCGTTGCAGGTGTTGATGGTAACCACTTATTTGATGACATCATATCTCCTGATGGCAACAATGTACTAAAGTTATGTGCAAACATCTTACAAGGCATATTCAGTCTATCAATCACATTCATGGAAACATAGGAATGAGTTGCTCCATAATCAATTAAGACTCTACACATTGTACCAGATACAGGGAGCTGACCTGTAACCACGGTGTTGCTATTGGCCGCTTCATTCTGAGTTAAGGCGAAGACTCTTGCTGGCACCAGATTGTTATTGTTATTCTGTCTCGCCTTCCATTGTGGGCAATTCTTCCGCAAGTGTCCTATCTGGCTGCACTTGAAGCATTTGTTGGAACCGGCCTGACACTCTCCTGGGTGTTTCCTTGTGCATTTAGGGCAGGTAGGATGCTCAACTCGGTTGCCCTGTTGGTTCCCACGGTTCTGGTCATTGAAGCGGTTATTGCGGTTGCTATGGTTCTGAGAGTTGTGGTTGTTGCTGTTCGTGACTGGAGGTCTAGGTCTTTTATCAACCCCACTATTCTGCCCTTCGATAGCCTTTCTTTTATTGTTCTCATGAAAGTTCTTGTTGCGATGGCTCTCTCTTCTAGCGGCATTATCCTTCCATATTCGATCCTCCAAATATTCAGCCTCAAGAGCTCTATCCATTACCTCTGCATAACTGGCCACATCAGCGCTGGTCATCTTAACATCCCTTGCTATCATCGGTTTGAGTCCCCTTACAAACCTCTGAACTCTCATTGCATCAGTCGGCACCACTTCAGGGGCAAACTTGGCCAATCGATCGAACTTCTGTGCATAGTCGGTAACTGAAAGACTCCCTTGAAGCAGAGTTATAAATTCATCAACCTTAGTTGCTAGTACCGCTGGACTGTAATACTTCTTACTGAATGCCTGGACGAACTGCGCCCAAGTCATGGTATTTGGATCATGGGTCTGTTTAGTCACGTCCCACCAAATACGCGCATCCATCTTAAGTAGATAAGCTGCGCAGGAAACCCTTTGGCGATCATCTAACTCTATATGATCAAAAATAGCCTCGACAGTCCTTAGCCAATCTTCTGCCACCATTGGATCAGCTTTCCCTTCAAACGTCGGTGGGGCTTATTTCCTGAAGCGTACATATACTGGTTCAAACCCATAAGCTACAGGTTGTGGTACAGGTGGTGGTACTGGCAGCTGCGGTTGTGCCACTGGTACTTGAGGTATAGGGTGCGTTTGAGATGTCTGTGGTGCTTGTATAGCTTGCGCTAGCTCCTCATCTCTTAGTCTCAACTCTTTTCTTAACCTTGCCACCTCTGCAACCAGGTCCACAGTTGGCGCTGCTGGAGCTGCAGGTTGAACAGTTGGCACTTCAACATCAGGGATGGTCGTAGTTTCAGACCTTGTTGAGGCACCCTTTCCTCTGCCTCTACCTCTTCCCCTTCCTCCTCTTCCTCTTGTTGACATGATGACGTTCTAAGGCAATCACAGGAAAAATCGTAAGGAAGGAACTTGCATATCGATGGATATTTGTAAATTATGCATTCATATCACACCATTAAATTTGCAATAAAATATCCATAGTATTCAAAAAAATGTTTAAAATATTCCAAAATTAAACAATCCCAAAAAGTGTTTAATTAACCAAAACATATTTCCTTAAAGTCTTAGAAAATTATTATTGATCCATCTTATTTATTGGCATCCCCATGCGGCGATCACGAAATGGACTTTAGTCCTCGATGGTGGACTCGTCCCCTGAATCATAATTGAAAATTTCCTCCGGAATGTGGTAATAGTCAGGCGCAATTGCCATAGTCTCCATCCTCGGGGTTAGACGCGGTATAGCACGCAGTACTTCCTCCACGTCATAAACCGAGTCTAAACGCTCCTCTATTTCGCCATCATCCTTCATTACTAATACTAGCTCATGATGATCAAGCTCGTAACTTACCAAAAAGTCGCGAATCGTAAACTCCATGGTGCTAAACTCCATGTCCTCTACCAGAACATTATTCCATGATTGATTTAACTGTAAAAGAGCCTCTGGGTACATTGACAACGCCTCACTCATTACCCAGTATTGTTCTATGGGCCAAAGTAAGGCTCCTCTCTTATTCATCATTCTTTGTATACGATCGCAAACCTCCTTCGTCGTCTTTAAGACCGCTATCTTCCAATCGTAATAGTCTTCGTCAAGCTCAAATTTAGGAATTGCACGGATCTCCTTAATCAATTGTTTCTTTATTGTTCTTAACACAGGAGGCATATTTACTACAGCAGTTAACAATAGAAAAATTAAATAAACTAGAAGCAAGTAATAACACATAAGCAAATACTTACGACGCGGTGAAGTGAGATTTTCCCATCTTTAGCGCGTATGGGGGGGGGGGGTCCCTGGAAAACATGGACGACCGTCTCTGATACCATTTGTAACGAACGCCCTAGACTAATACCTACAAAACATTCGCATAACATAGTTCATAAAAGAATAACATTCATTATCAAATTCTCAGGGGGACTTGTTTAAAACCATGCAAGTTGGCGCCACAAGTTTTAAAATAAAACATAGATTTTTATGCAAAGTTCAAAGAAACCAAAAATTAAATAACTGAGTCCCACTGATAATTTAGGAAAGTCTCTTAAAAACAAAACATAATTTAAATGGCGTTCTACGTTGATCGTTTTTCCGTCCATAGGATTACCCCACGCCATACACCCCATGATGAAAGAACTCCTCACGTCACCACGCGTGCCATAAAGAAATCCTATTTGCTACCTGGAAGGAAAGTAAGGGGGGTGAGCTAAAAGCCCAGTAAGGAAGTACAAACAAATAAGCAAGTAAGAATACAACAAATACAAACACTAACGTTCATCTAAAACATCATGGTATATCATATCATAATCGTAACATATCATCATATCATAACATAATCGTAACATATCATCATATCATAACATAATCGTAACATATCAGCATATCATAACATAATAGTGACATATCATCATATCATAACATAATAGTGACATACAGCATACATGATGAGCATGGATTGCTAGTTGTCCATGTCACCCTATGAGGTAAACAGGAGATCACTGATCCTTGAATAACCTCGGCGCGTCCGCCCTAGGAGTTATGTCTCAATGTCCTTAGTAACTCGTTCGATGTATCTGACATCGTAATCTGTTTGATGTATCTAACATCGTAATCTGTTTGATGTATCTGACATCGTAACTGGTTTGATGTATCTAACATCCATACACATATCACATTCAACATATCATCACGTTATGGCATTCATAAATCATAACAATTTATTCATACAATAGTCTTACCATTCATACCATAAAATCATAGAATCTATCTAACTTCCTTACCTCAGGTCCAAGCTAAGAATTTCACAATCTTTCAACGAGCCTATATCATAATCAAAATAATATTTATTAGGTTCATAAAATTACTATTTTGCCCTTCCATAAAACTCATGTGTGCATGGGCCATGCACACATAATAATAGTTACACAAAACATGCAATTATCGCCATAAAAGAATAATGCTCGTTTTACACATTTTACTAGCATGATCGTTTTATAAAAACCATATAGTTGAATAATAAACATAATTTTGGACGTAAAAGTGGATTTGCAAGTAACATGCATACGTGGGAACATTGCGTAATAAAGACGTTTTTCAAAAAAACGATAATTCTACATTTCTTACTTTTATTGTTTTAAAATCAATAGACATATTACATGCTTTATTTTTCTTAAAATTTCTAAGTTGATTAAATTTCTCAAAACTTTATTTTATTTTATAAAATTATTTTATTTTAGCTCAAAAATAAAATATGTGACAAATTTCATTCATTAATCTCAAATTACAAAGACTAAACCAAAAAGCTTAGATTTAATTAAAATGCCTATTTTTTAATATGTTCCTTTAGACAAATAAATTTTATCATTGTGTTACTTAAATGAGGTGAGAAAATATATTTTTAAGTGTGGAAAAATATATTTTTATTTAAATTATTTAAGACTTAGTTTTATGTAACAAAAATTCATATGTGACAATTAAATAACAATTTTTAACCTTTTTAAAACAAACTTTCAGCCACCATTTTTTTTCTCAAAAATCACAAATAAATAGAATCTAAATATTTTTCTCAATCAAAATAAAGGAAAATCATAACTTATCAAAATATGCATTCATACCATTAACAATACCATTTTTCAATATTGCCATAACTTAAGAAAAATAATTTATTCCAAAAACTTATTAAATTCATTTTAGTGAAATTCACTTCATATTTTCTTACAAAAATTCCAGCAACTATTTTTATCATTAAAAATCACCATATTCAATTTAAAAGCTCATATTTTCTCAAAAATCAATAAAAATTCTGTAGGTAATTAATTGAGTAAAATATCATTTTAATGGGACTTAAAATCCCCTTTTTAATTTCATAGAATTAACATAACATCAAGAACATTACTTATGCATGCAAATCATCTTTTTATCAACTTTTACACAATTATTTACAAAAAAAACAGCAAGCTTACTTCCTCATGAAACTCATCTTTTATCCCAAAATTACATAAAATCATACATGTCCAATAAACACAATAACTCACAAATCATATCATGCTCTTATTATACAAATAATTCTAAGAATATCACTAACACATATTCATATGCAACCTTATAAAACCTTATTCTATTCCAATGAATTTATACTTGAAATCCAACAAAACAATAATAACAACATACATTATTACATAAACACCATTATTCATATATGCCTTTATATTAAACCTAACATGTTTCTATCATTATTTTCATGCATCTTATAATTTATTCATTCAAAATATAACATGCATCCTATCAAAATTTCATGGATCCAAATATCAAGATTGCCAATTATCATCTTACCCATATTACATAGGTCCTAAAACATGGATCTAATATATTGAAAATCATACAACATCAAACAAAATATCAAGATAATCCTTAGGTATGCCTAGGCCGAAATCTCCATATATGCATTCATAAATTATCACTAATCATTATACATAAAAAGATCAACACCAAAATCCTTTTATACACTAAACCATAATACCCTTCATGCAAGATCAAACAACTCATCATCAACAAGATAACAAGAACACAAAGTACTCATTTTTTCTACCCAAAACATGAATCCCCTTTTAACCATAATCCCTCTAATAATCTATTCATCAAAACCATCACAAAATTTAGAAAGGATTTCAATACCTCTTCTTGATAGAAAATCAAGAATCAAATCCAACCAAGAGTCCAATAATCCTCCTTGCTCAAACCCTAGGGGGTTGTATATTTTGAATGATCAAAATGAAGAAGAAGATGAACAAGGTTAGAGACAACCCAAGAAATAATACTAGATTAATCATAAGGAAAAAACTAACCAAAAACCTTACCCTAGCTTGAACCCTTTTTCTTCTTCTTCTTCCTTTCTTTCTTCTCCTCCTTCTCTCTCTAGGTCACGCCCTCTCTCTCTCTCTCTCTCTCTCTTCTCTCTATAATTCGGCAGCCCCAAGCATAATGCTCTTCCATTTTTCCCATTCCCTCTTTATCCTAATTTTCCCATAATGACTCAATAAAAGAAAAAGGCAACTTTCCTATTCTCTTCCAAGATTTGCCTTAATTCATATTTATCTAATTATATCCCAATAGGTGGAAAAATAAAGATGATCACTTCCTTTCCCATTTAGGTTCACACGTCCAAACCTCTCCATTTCCCTTTTATTTATTTTTTCTTTTTTTTTTATAAATTAACTCAAATAAAATCTAAAATAAGGAAACAAAAAGTGTGTAGAAAATCTACACATGTGTACCATGCTACCATGCACTAGCACACACTAAATCACTAGGGTGCATCACTATCTACCATGCACCTTAGTGCATTCAACCAAATCTCACATAATTACCTCATTTGTCACACTTATTTAAAATGTAACACTAATAGTAAAATAAACATGTTACACAATTATTCACTTATTAAATTAATTAACCAAACAAACAATTAACAAATTTAAATTCAAAAAGATTATACCAAACAATTCTAACAATTAAATAAAATAATAAACAATCAAATAAAACAAATAATCAACCAAATAAAATAACAACACTTAAATAAAACAATTCATCACACTTAACATTTAAATAAAATAAATCACAAAAATTTAAATAATCAAAAAAAAAATTTTGGTGCACTACAGACTATAATCAACATGAACAAAACATAATTCAGAAATCCAAATGAAGATTCAAACAAAGCTTGGGAACAACTGCAAGATGAAAACTAAAAGAAATAAACAATATAACAAGTGAATGCAAAGCCAATCCCATAACTATCATATAAACTATAACTTACCAAAGTTATAAATAGAAAAGAGAATACATTGCAAATAAAATCAAACTTGTCAAACAACTTGCTGCCATTAACAGAATACAGTGAATGTATATCAATATGTATCAGTATATTTGTATTTTACTGTTTTAACAAGTTAATAATGAGTTCATACAGCCCTGTAAGTAAATTGAGAGGCATTTATAGTGATACTATTTTTTTCCATCATTTTGTAGAAAAGGAAAGGGAGTTGGGGGTTGCTCACGGTGAAATCAAGTCACTGAGAGCAACTGAAACTCTTAAAGATAAGGCAGTAGAAGAGGTACCGAAGAAATTTTTGCCAGCCTACTATATTCACTCGAGTTTCACATACAATAAATTCAGTATTCTAACACTTAAATTGTGTCTCAAGTTAGGTTTTCTGCATAATATTATAACAAAAACAAAAGTAAGAGAAGATACCTCTTGTAAACTGTTGGAAATAAATTTTCCTTCCAATTTAAAATCCAATGAAGCCACTAAAATGAAAGCAAAATTGCATGCATGTTTTTATGAGTATAGTATAGAATTTTATTGAAAGAACTGTAATAATAGAAAACATTAGACCAAAAATCTAAAATTAGGCCTAAATAAACATTCCCACTATATCCAAATGTTAATAAAAACTTCTGTCCATAACCCAAGCTTTTAGATAAAACTAGAAAATAAATTAGATAAAATATAATTACGTGTGAATACCTGTTGCCAATTTTTTTCTTTCTGTTTTATGTGCATCTTGTTGGTTTTTATGCTTTGTTATCTATTTCTATTGTTGCTCTTTCCATCTGCTTAGAAAGACCAACAAGCCAAAAATGCCACAAAATTCCAAGGCAGTATCCATATATATTCATCAAAATAAGAAAACATAACAATACAAAGTCTGTCATAGAAGAAATAAGACCAACAATCCAAAAATGCCACAAAAGATAATGACATACAGAATATGACAAATTTCCCACAGGCCCAAACAACCAAACTCTTAGGCTCACTGAGGATTAACTATTCCAAATCCATGATTTCAAACACTTAGATTTAACATAAAAGAAGTAGCATGAAAGCAGAAATGAAAAATAATAGAGAAATTACGAGAAGAAACACAACTAAAATTACTTGGTTCCAGTCACACAAAGCAATAGTACATACTAAAAAATTACAGGAGATTCTAATAATATACAGGAGACATGCTAAGTTGTTGAAAGATACATTTCTCCACAGATTTGGTCACTTCAAATTTGTATAAAAGAATTCGTGTGAGTTTTTCTATCATGAAGACTACATTATACGAAATGAAAGAAACAAAAGTTTGTGAGTAGTGAACTCACATTACAGTAAGGCTGAGATAGTTGAGCAATGACACCTGATATATTATTGTGTTCTAATCTCCTGTGAAAATAACAATCAATAATTAGAGAAGAAATACCTATATGAATTTTTTTTAGCAAAAACTAATAAACTTGAGGATGAATGCATGACACAAACATAAATAATGGTTTGTGCCATTCAATGTTGAGATATCAACGGAAAAAAAAAACTTACAATGTTAAGGTATTGAACCAGTAAGGTTGTTTGAAAGATCTGTCCAATCCAAAACACATGAAATAAGGAGTACATCAGAACAAAGAAACTTCCAAAATTTCCAAATACCAAATACCAAACTATAAATAACTCATATGTTTAGGGGAAAATAAAAAGAAATCATTACTAGTTAATTTTTTACTGCTGTAAGATTCAAAATTAAAAAAAATTATAAGAAAATAAGATATGCAACCTTATAAGAAAGGAACCAAAATCAAGAAAATCCTATCAAAACTAATAAAAAATTAAGATATATAGTATTTCTAGTTCATAGAATTGCCTTGTCGAATGATAACACAGTAAATTGAGCAATATGATTTCCTAGCTCAAATAAAATAGCGATTGCTTTTCCATATCTCAACAGTTCAATTAAGCAATATTGCACTCTAAGAAAATAATTTTCATGAAATTATAGAAATCAAGAAAATCCTAACAAAATCAAGAAAATCCTATCAAAACTAATAAGAAGGTAAGATATATGGAAATTATAGAAAAGGCCCATCAATAAAGAAAAGGCCAAGAAGCAATGATTATTCCACAAACAGACATATAAATTTTGAAGTAAAAGAGAGAGAATACACTAGAATACAATCTACAATAGACATGAATTTTCAGCATAAATATTGCACAAGCATATGCAATTAAAAATTATTTAGTTGGAAGGGAATGTTAATTTTTTACATAAATGGCACAAGCATATGCAATTAAAAAGTACATGTGGCTATAAATATTGCAATTATAAAGTACGGTTTATAAAAAAATATTACAATTAAATGATTTTAAAGTCAATTTGTTCTCCTTGCAAAATCAACAATTACAGCAAAATGTTTTCCTATTTTTCATAAATATTTATAGTAATTTTTATGCAAATTGAAAATAGAGAATTTAAGACCTCAAACAATAAAAGTATAAAACATGTTAGTTTTTAGTACCAAGTAATGGAACAAATTTCAGGGTTGTTGTAACAAATGGTGCATGTTGTTGGTCTCAATTATAGTCCTTTTTTTTTTAATTTCCAACATCCGTGAACTGAGCACAAATATAGAATCCTAATAAATCTAATAACAGTAAAGGTGAGACAAACTAAAAACAAATAGAGAGCCTTATTAAAAACCAAGATGCCAAAATGATAAATCAAGTATCAATTATTAGAATTTGATCATATTATACCTCTTCAGTTACCAAGTAATGGATGAAACTAACACTTGTTGTACCTGGAAAACCCATACATGAAACCTGAATCAGTGCATGCTACATGGCAAAAAATTTGTTTCTTGCTCACTGCATTTTTAGACAGGAATGATATAATGAGACAAGGCAACCATGGATTAGTATTCCAATAAAATCATCATTAGAAGCATAGACTCAAAAAATGATTCTTTTGAACTGCGTCATCATAAATTTATTATAGTTGTTACCAAAGTCATTGTTGACATAGCTGGGGCTCAAGACAATGGTTGCAAGAAGTGACATCTGGAAAGGAAAAAACCATCAACATTACAAAATTGACATAGTTTGCAATATAAGTGTGCGCCCTGATTTTCCAATTGGCTATTAGTGAGCTGAGATATGGCCTAATTATATCTCAGCCACGTTGATCCCCCGTGACTGGAGTTGCTGTCGTCAGGTCCTACCTCGTTAGCTCAGGTATCCAAAAGGTTCACCAAGACTACTCAAGGACCGAGTCAAATCTGTGAAGGCCGCAGGTCGAGGAGGCATCCAGCTCGTGCCACGAGCTAGAGTTGGAAGCTATGACCTCTTGTAAAGTCAACCACGCAAGGTAAACGTGCATATATCAGACATCATGTGTCTGATATATCCCTGACTTCTCGGACACGCAGCATGAACGTGCGTATTCAGGCACCCACCACTGGGTTGGGCCGTGCAGTCCATTATCCCCCTTACCTATTGATTAGACCACACTTCATGTGTCAGGTTTTAGGAATTAATCATGAATGTCACAGAAGTGATATGATAGATAAGAAGGTCACGGGATGACCCCCCTTACCAACCCCCAGGTGCCCTCTCCTATAAATATGGAGACCCTGGGAGTTGCAAAGGGTTGGATTCTATTCTATAAGGACATACCCTGTAAAAGAATTCCAGGCATATAGCAATAATATTGACTGGTGGAGTAGAAGGATTTTAACCTTTGAACCACCTAAAAAAACGCATTTTGTGTCACCAGTCCATAAGAAGATCATTCATCTATTTTGGTTCATGAAAAAGCACTAATCCTTTCCTCTTATTTTCTTAATTGCCTGTTGTCGAAGAACCGCGTCAATAGTTTGGTGCTTTCATTGAGAGCTAGTTAGATTGGTGCTATCGCAAACATCCAACTATGGTGACCACTCGATCAAGACACGGTAACGAGGCAAAACAACATGATGGGCAGGAGGCTCATCATGCCGCCATCTTCGATGAACAAATTCCTGAGGTCCAGCAGCGACTGGGGAAACAGCCAGTGGGCCAAGATGACACTGGAAGTTCGGCGCCCCGGCCACCTAATCCAAACCCAGATTTTTACACTGCGGTAGAAATGGAAAAAGCTCAGCTGAGGAGCCAACTAGCGAAATCTAGTCAGCAGATTAAGGAGGTGTTGGCCCGACTACCCCCTCTTACAACCGATGCTGACGTCGGAAAGAGGGAAGGCGCGACTCATAAGTCCCGCCGGGGTAATCGGTCAAGGCCTAGCCGCTCGAACAGACTGCCAGCATCCAACTCTCTTCCCTCATCGCACCGTCGAGAGGCAAACTTCGAAGGAATGCCTAGAGCCGAGCAACAGTATAGCCCCTCGGTCTGAACTTCAACTCCCAGTTCACAGCCAGCCTCGAGTGCGCCCAGGAGGGCTTGAGGGAATTCCAGAAGGAGATCCGAGGAGGGCTCACAGTACCAGCCCTTCCCCACCAGCCGTCCTGCACCTCCTCTAGATCGCCAGGCGCGGGACCCGCAGGTTGGCAGGGCTGAAAGGCCCCCACCTAACTTGATCCGCCCTGACGGAACTAGGAATACATCTCCGATCAGGCATCCTTCGTCGCCCATAAGATATCTGTAACGCCCTAGATAACCAAGACCGTTACACTGTGTGTTTAAAATAGTGCAAGACTTGCTAATCAAGTCATTCAAACAAAGTGTAAACTCTATACCATTATCAGAGTAGGAATAAAAAGATTTTGGTCACAAACAGGCTATTTTCATTAAAAATGACAGTTTAATACATGAAGACTCAAAACATGGTTTAGATGTCTAAGTCGCAACAAGTTCTAGAAGTTACAAATAGTTCAAGCCACTCTAATGGCAAAATATACATTTTAGGTTTCCGTTCCTGTACAATTTGTTGACCGTGGCGGCCGAGCAGATGACGTTGTACACCTCGCCCCCAGAGCTCTCCAACCCATGGTTGAATCAGCCTACCCTTGCCTTTACCTGCACCACGTAGCACCCGTGAGGTAGGGCCCAGCAAGAAAGCATAATAACATAGTAAGATTAACATCAATAACCAATTATTCCACAGTGCATAACCAGAAATTCATCAATTCATAACACTTACTCAAGTAGTGATAACAGTTGTCATCCAGACAGTCAACTAACTATATCCATAACACAATACTCACATTCACAACAAGTAAGTTGTCATATCCATCAAATAACAATCAGGGTTGGCGCCCTTAGTCGCACCCTCTATTTAACACACTGTCTTCGGCTCATTAGGGCCGCCCCCAGTGTAATACTCACTGACTCCGGCCAGCTTAACCGAGCTCAGTGATAAATAAGCTGCCTCAGCTCCCAGTGGCTGAGCCGCGCCCCAGTGCGCAAATAATGATTCCGACACCCTTAGGCCGGTAATCGCATGTCCCATGGCATAATAACACCATCTCACGACATGATATACAAATGTAGGGAGCTCTTAGTCCCATCGTGTCCACATGGTTAATCACATTCACATAACATTGCATACAAACATAGGGAACACTTAGTCCCAACCAAACCACATACTCAGGTGCAGCTTTCTTACCTGTATCCCGAGCATCCGATGCCCCAACGCCGCGAGCACGGTCCTCTATCCCGAGCCTCACCAAAGACCTAGCCACAACACAAACGAAACATCCTTTATCACTAACCAATCCAAATCTACTTCCCGGAACCAATCCCACACTCTCTGAATGCCCCAAATCCCTAAAACAATGCACCAAAGACATCCCCCGAATCCCCGGAGCAAAGGCTCAAAATTGCAAAATATCACATTCTGAAAATGGCCTAGCGCAGCGGCGCAGCCCTATAGGGCCGCGGCGCCCAGCAAGTCAGAGAGCACACACACCGCCCAGAAACAGCCTTGCGTCGCGGCGCGCTAGAACAGCGCCGCGACGCTCCTTCGCGAGCCCAGAATTCTGGGTTTTTCCCCTGCGTTTTCCCGAACCCATAACACTCCAAATCACCCCAAACTTATACCTAAGTCCCAAAACCAACTCTAAATCCTTAGTAAACCTCTCAGCACCCTAGAAACATCATACCCAAGCCCATTCACACAACTATTCCCAAGATTCACTCTTGAATTTCATGCTTAGTAACTCAAACCAGAAAGTTAGAAACAACTTGAACCCAAACACAAACCACATTCCAAACTCCCTAAACCTCAACAGAAATAAACCTAATAATTACACAGAAACCTTACCTTGAGTGGTGAGTCCAACCTCTAGCTTTAAACCTCCTTCCCCTTTGATTACCCAATTCTGAGTTCATACAAAACCAGCCACCAATTTGTTTCAATTCACACTTATCAACCAAAAATCAGACTTGAAACTTACACAAATTATAGACAAACCCTTACCTCTAAGTAACCTTGATTTATGTTCAATTTAGTTGCCTAGAACCATCAAAGCTCCCCTCCTAGGTCTCCCAACTTCAGCTTTCCTCTTCTTCTCTTTTCTTCTATCGTTTCCTCACATTTCAGCATAAATCGATTCCCCACCAAGTGTTATACGTGACCCCCCTTTCCTTCAGCTGAAGTAATCCAATTCCTTGCCTAATGACCACTTTACCCTTCCATCTATTTCCCATTCAAACTAAACCTCAAGGCCCTTTTTTTCATTCCTACTTCCTTACAATTCTACCACTTCCTTTAACCAAACTTGTTACTCTCTATGGTTACTAACAGTTACACAAGTTACCGAACCACCGGTTACCAATATCTCACAAGAACTAAATTACAAAATCCCCAAAATACCCCTAGACTCCTCCCGAGCCGGGTATAAAATCCCCGTTGTGACTTCTGAGTTATCTAGCTCTCTAGGACCGTCTCGGCACGTGCATCGCATTGATATCACCACACCCATGTGGTACAAATTACATCACATAATTATCACACTTATGCCCTCAACGGCTAAAATTATCACATATCATAATACACATAGTCATGCATCTTAATCATTGAATTCACGCATACTTCCCATTATGCCCTCTAGGCACGCTAATCAAGGCCCTTAAGCCTTATTAGTGAATTTGGGTCATTACAAGAATCCCCCCCTTACAGAAATTTCGTCCTCGAAATTTTATCTGTACTACCCAGAATATAGATTCCGCATAACTGACTCCAGCTACTCTGGTCATTCCTTGACCTTACCGTTCTAAAACGTTACCTTAACTCAAGGTACAATCCTGTTCCTCAAACCTTTTGCTTTCTATCTCATAACTGAACTGGTCGCTCCCCATGGAGTAACTCCACCTTAACTGCAAATTTCTATCAACCAATGTATGAGTCTCCCAATTCAGTAAAGCATTTCCATTTACTTTGAAAAGTGAATTTTCACGTTCCAATCTTTTAATAATCCCAATGATCCCCTGAACTATCTCCGGATCCAAATACAACATCTCACTTATCTCATTCCAGTGAACGCATGATATATAATCTTTATTACACCCCATCTTATCAAATGCTCTTCCAACATCTGAATAACTCCCTTTTTCTCTGATTTACCATCAGTCTGAATGTAATAAAATTCATCAGATTTCGATTCTCTATTCATCGCCTTCCTTAACCTTCCCAAGACCTGCGAATAAAATAATGTCCTCTCTCAATGAAATTAATCCCTAAATTCCATGGAGGCTTACCATCCATCTCCCTTAGAATTCTGAGTACTGGTCAGTTGTATCAATTATCCTTACTGACAAAAGGAAGTTCTCCCCTAGTCGCTGGTCCATGACGACCCAACCATCTTGGTAGCCTCTCTACGATACCTTTCACGACATTTCCTTATTCCCATTATAACATACTCAAAGGCTGCAATGCCTATCACAAACTACTATCAGGTTAAGAATTTTGTTCCTCATTCATTGTATTCCTCTCCACCTAGGCCTCCAATACAAAACCTTCAAATTATTGTACCTTTTCCACAATGTGTGGATGAAAAGACCAAGAGAGTAGTATGAGATTCATCCAGAATTTCCATGTAATTTCGGTGTCCATCAGAGTCCAGATTTGGTCCTTATATCACGATAAACTTGTACATATCACTGTAAAATCCTTTACTAACTTAATTAAGACTTGGCTTTAATTCCTTTCGTCTGGGATTTCCTTAGCTGTTGCTCTTGCTCCCTTATGCGATAATAATTCCAAGTATCCTTTGGCTATTAAGCAAACTATAAACTCTACTCCAATTCTAGTCGAATCCTGTAACCAACATCATGCATAGACCATCACTTCCTCCTATCTTGAGGTGTCGTAGCAACTCAACAATTGATTCTAATCTGTAAGAAGGCATGTAATTTAACCCAACCACATGTACCATCTTGCTCGCCTAGGGAAACTCTCACTTCCCAGGCATTCTTCAACCTTAATGACGTTCCAACCAGATTATATCATTGTTCTGTCAATCCAGACAATCACAAGTTCAATTCAGATATTCTTTGAATACTCCTTTCACCTATCTCACGGAAATAATTTGGCATTGACCAAAGCCTCAACACATAACTCAGCATCCTCAGTGCTCTTATCCAATATAAGAGCAACCCCTTGCCTATCCTCTTTCCTGATTTCCAACTGGTAATAACCAGATCAAAGATCCCTAACTGCACCCGACCTCTAGCTGGTAATAACCAGATCAAAGATCTCTAACTATTCCTGATCTCTAGCTGGTAATAACCAGATCAAAGATCCTTCCTGAAGTATGTCATCCTACTCAACAATTAAGACCTTAACTCTCACCGTTTTTTTAAAACCATTCAATACAGCGTCTTTAGATCTGATTCTATCACTGAAGCCAATCTTATCACCACTCCATCTCTTTACGTAGACGTACTTCATGACGAACTTCTTGGATACTCATCTGGAATCCCACAAACTAACCCAGTCTATCTTGTCCCACTGATACCACTCAAGTAGTATTTGTCACACTAGCTAGGGTTCTGACCTTTCCCCTACAACAAATTTTCCACTCCAGTTACAAATGCTAAACACTGCGTGGATCTCACCATTTAAACTTGAGAGTTACCACTCCTTTCTTACAACCCATCACTGTTCCCTATACTTAACCAACTCTTCATACTCAAAATTCTTACGTTATAACTGTCTTCGAGGATACTTCAAGTAGTAGCTAATATGTTCATTGGTCTTAGTGTGCTTCCAATCAAATCTCTTTCATATCTGATCTCTTCCCTTCCTGTAGCTTAACCTTAAATACCTTTGAAGAATGAAATTAATACCTTCTGAAACCTTACCTCTGACCCTGCTACTTAGTCACAATGTCATCAGTATAGTAGTCGTTCACGTTCTACCTCAAGCTGGGGAGTGCTTAGCCCTATCCCAGTGAATCTCAATACAACCCATCCATGTCATTTCTCTATTCTCTGCCTGTCAAACTTTCCCACATTATTGAAGTACCAAGCGATTAGGAATCCTTACTGTTAATATATCACACCCCTCTCGGTACAAGTAATAATTTCCTAAGATGTCTCTTTCCTTGATCCTTATCTAGTAATAACCAGACCGATAATCAACTCCTGAAGACACCATTCTGTCTTGTAACGAGGCATTTAAACTATTCATCCCTAGCCGGCAATATCCACGAATCCCACGACACACTACTCTATCCAATTCGCTCATAAGTCGCATACTTTTCCAGGTGACTCGATAATTCCTTAAACCGACCTAATATCATCTCTCATTGCGTCCCTGATACCAACTTCTTCCATACCCAAGTTCTAAACTGTGCCCGAAAGCTGCATTCTCATCTACATCCTTACTGACTAGTTTAATTCCCATTCAGTCCAATCAACATACTTCAAGGGTTACTCATGACTGTCCAGGGTTGTCCCTTATATAACATGCTAACTTTCCTCAACAAATACTCATCTGAATCCTCCCTAACAGATGCACAGCACCAAATCCTTTCTGCTCTTTTCCCAACCTAAGCAAAGGATATCCAATCCACTGGTCACCTCTGAGAAACTAACCTTGGGCCTTAGATGAGTAAAATATCCTAGTCTTCCCCGTCTTGATGGCCAACCTATAAAACTGAACTCCCTTCTTGTCCAAACCAGGAGCCATAAAACCACCAAAGGTTCTCATTCTTCTGATCACCGGGTAGCCATACTTACCCCATTTTCACGAACGAAAGTATCATCAGCAGTATTTTTTTCATCTTAGATAATGAGGCCCTTTTCCTACTGCTCAAACACAAACAACCATCTTAGATTTTAACTCACAAATGACCTATCATCTCCGGCTTCATCTATTTGTACCATAACCCAGAGTGGATCGACCGACCTACCAAACTCAGCGATATATACTACCGCTATCTTACCACTTTCGGCATCCTCTTACCACAAATGCCTAATACGACTACTTTGTCCCAATTTATCCTTTTCATATCACTAAGAACGGAATTAGCCACACCCATTCATTAATCGATTCCTGAACAACCCCAAACCTTCCTCACTAACTTACCCTTTTTCATCCATCCAACCCATACCATCAGACCTCACACCCTGACTCATATACCAGCAAACATCTGCGGTGAATCTCAAGGGCAGGTGGAGGATTCCAACCCCCAACTGTCATCTTCTATTCTTACCAAAACCAAAACTGTATCCGATTGACCATTCTCAATACATACACCCTGAACTAATCTGTCTTCTCCGACTAAACTTCTTAGCCCTGATGTTTATACCCAAAACCATCTCAAGGGCAGATCCAAATAGTCATAACAATCAAACACACATAAAGCATATCAAACACCCATATTATACATAAATTATCAAATTTCTTTATCACCAAATGCATTCATACCTATTATGCCCTCCATGCCAATAAATAGGTATAGCATATATGTTCAATTTAAACATATAATAACCCAGAATCCATATATCATCATCATCCATGTACTCATCCACATGCAAGGGCAATGGTAATCAGCACGCCTAAATATCATCACACAGCAGTCAAGGGCCAGGCCCTATCAGTATCTCATGCTCCCTATTAATCATACCAATTAATACACTCACATTTTATTCAAGCACTTAAACATACAATTTCATGTATTCCACTACAAACCCTTGAGTCGAGCTTGTCTTTAGCGGCGAGTGCACATGTCCAGCTAATCGTCAGGAACCCATAAACCCAGACGGCTCTGATACCAAGTTGTAACGCCCTGGATAACCAAGACTGTTACACTGTGTGTTTAAAATAGTGCAAGACTTGCTAATCAAGTCATTCAAACAAAGTGTAAACTCTATACCATTATCAGAGTAGGAATAAAAAGATTTTGGTCACAAACAGGCTATTTTCATTAAAAATGACAGTTTAATACATGAAGACTCAAAACAGGGTTTAGATGTCTAAGTCGCAACAAGTTCTAGAAGTTACAAATAGTTCAAGCCACTCTAATGGCAAAATATACATTTTAGGTTTCCGTTCCTGTACAATTTGTCGACCGTAGCGGCCGAGCAGCTGACGTTGTACGCCTCGCCCCCAGAGCTCTCCAACCCATGGTTGAATCAGCCTACCCTTGCCTTTACCTGCACCACGTAGCACCTGTGAGCCAGGGCCCAGCAAGAAAGCATAATAACATAGTAAGATTAACATCAATAACCAATTATTCCACAGTGCATAACCAGAAATTCATCAATTCATAACACTTACTCAAGTAGTGATAACAGTTGTCATCCAGACAGTCAACTAACTATATCCATAACACAATACTCACATTCATAACCAGTAAGTTGTCATATCCATCAAATAACAATCAGGGTTGGCGCCCTTAGTCGCACCCTCTATTTAACACACTCTCTTCGGCTCATTAGGGCCGCCCGCAGTGTAATACTCACTGACTCCGGCCAGCTTAACCGAGCTCAGTGATAAATAAGCTGCCTTAGCTCCCAGTGGCTGAGCCGCGCCCCAGTGCGCAAATAATGATTCCGACACCCTTAGGCCGGTAATCGCATGTCCCATGGCATAATAACACCATCTCACGACATGATATACAAATGTAGGGAGCTCTTAGTTGCATCGTGTCCACATGGTTAATCACATTCACATAACAATGCATACAAACATAGGGAACACTTAGTCCCAACCAAACCACATACTCAGGTGCAGCTTTCTTACCTGTATCCCGAGCTTTCGATGCCCCAACGCCGCGAGCACGATCCTCTATCCCGAGCCTCACCAAAGACCTAGTCACAACACAAACAAAACATCCTTTATCACTAACCAATCCAAATCTACTTCCCGGAACCAATCCCACACTCTCTGAATGCCCCAAATCCCTAAAACAATGCACCAAAGACATCCCCCGAATCCCCGGAGCAAAGGCTCAAAATTGCAAAATATCACATTCTGAAAATGGCCTAGCGCCACGGCGCCCAGCAAGTCAGAGAGCACACGCACCGCCCAGAAACAGCCTTGCGCTGCGGCGCTCCTTCGCGAGCCCAGAATTCTGGGTTTTTCCCCTGCGTTTTCCCGAACCCATAACACTCCAAATCACCCCAAACTTATACCTAAGTCCCAAAACCAACTCTAAATCCTTAGTAAACCTCTCAGCACCCTAGAAACATCATACCCAAGCCCATTCACACAACTATTCCCAAGATTCACTCTTGAATTTCATGCTTAGTAACTCAAACCAGAAAGTTAGAAACAACTTGAACCCAAACACAAACCACATTCCAAACTCCCTAAACCTCAACAGAAATAAACCTAATAATTACACAGAAACCTTACCTTGAGTGGTGAGTCCAACCTCTAGCTTTAAACCTCCTTCCCCTTTGATTACCCAATTCTGAGTTCATACAAAACCAGCCACCAATTTGTTTCAATTCACACTTATCAACCAAAAATCAGACTTGAAACTTACACAAATTATAGACAAACCCTTACCTCTGAGTAACCTTGATTTATGCTCAATTTAGTTGCCTAGAACAATCAAAGCTCCCCTCCTAGGTCTCCCAACTTCAGCTTTCCTCTTCTTCTCTTTTCTTCTATCTTTTCCTCACATTTCAGCATAAATAAATTCCCCACCAAGTGTTATACGTGACCCCCCTTTCCTTCAGCTGAAGTAATCCAATTCCTTGCCTAATGACCAATTTACCCTTCCATCTATCTCCCATTCCAACTAAACCTCATGGCCCTTTTTGTCATTCCTACTTCCTTACAATTCTACCACTTCCTTTAACCAAACTTGTTACTCTCTATGGTTACTAAAAGTTACACAAGTTACCGAACCACCGGTTACCAATATCTCACAAGAACTAAATTACAAAATCCCCAAAATACCCCTAGACTCCTCCCGAGCCGGGTATAAAATCCCCGTTGTGACTTCTGAGTTATCTAGCTTTCTAGGACCGTCTCGGCACGTGCATCGCATTGATATCACCACACCCACGTGGTACAAATTACATCACATAATTATCACACTTATGCCCTCAACGGCTAAAATTATCACATATCATAATACACATAGTCATGCATCTTAATCATTGAATTCACGCATACATCCCATTATGCCCTCCAGGCACGCTAATCAAGGGCCTTAAGCCTTATTAGTGAATTTGGGTCGTTAAAATATTCGTCTCCTCCTCGGCCCATCCGAGATATTCCAGCTTATGGAAGCAGCAGGAGAAACCCGCCATCTTCAGGACCTTCCCGACGTAGCAGGGTGCCCAGAGGGAGCCCGGATCCTCACCCCCAGAGGCGGACTCCGAGCTTCTCTAACGGGAGCTACTAGACCGGCAGTCGCCGAAGTGACCTTTCTGGTGAAGACCTGCGTCAATGTTTAAGCTCGGCACAAAGTCCTCAAACCACCCAGGGGGTGACCTGCTAGATCGCCTAAACTCTCATAGGGGGAACCAATAGGAGGTGGCAGCCATGCTCGCTCAGGGGGAGACCTGTTCGAGGTGCATAACGGTGGGAACGCCCCAAATAACCTATCTCAAGATAGGGGTAATAACCCACCAAACGTATACAATGGATCCGGAACTATCAAGCAGCCCCGGAATAACCATGGAAATCAGGACTAAACCCTTGAGCGCCTGGCTCAGATGGAGGAGCTAATGAGGAAGCTCATGTCGGAGAAAGAGAAAGACGAGTATGATTTGGGGGACGAGCTTGAACTCTTTGCCCCCAGCATAGCAGCAACGGCTTACCCTCCAAATTCAACAAAGATGGAGACCCGTCGGATCATCTGGGGATGTTCAACACCCTGATGATGGCCCACAACATTGGCCCTGAGCTGAGGTGTCTGATATTTCCCTCCACACTGACTGGACCAGCCAGGCAGTGGTTCAAACAAAGCAAAAAACAATCAATCAGCTCCTGGAAAACTTTCTCTGCTGACTTCAAAAGGGCATTCCGAGCCTCCCAGGCTACTCGCGTCAAGGCCGACTCTCTGGCTAACGTGAGGTAGCAACTCGATGAGCCTTTGAAGGCTTACCTGAGCAGTTTCGCGAATGTCGCTGCTCGGGCCAGAGACGCAGATGACAACTCCAAGCTCATGGCCTTGAGGACTGGAATCCTTGTCGGAGGGGGACTCTAGAATGAAATACAAAGGAAGGGAGTTAGCTAAGTGAACGAGTTCCTAAATAGGGCCCAGGAATGGATCAACTTGGAGGAGGCCCATGCCTCAGCTGTAGGAACTAGCCAGGTCCCTGAGCAGCCCGCTGGAGTGGGAACAGAGGTCGCGACAGGGACCCAGAACGTTACACAGAATAACCAGTTCGGTGGAGGCAAGAGAAAGCGGAACAGGGAGGGCAACCAGCACGACCCAAAGAAGAATAAGTCCATAGACAAATTTAAGCCGGTCTACGCGACTTATACAGAGCTCACCCACTCTAGGGAGAACATCTTCCTAGCGAACTCTGCTCGCCTCCCCTGGAAGAAGTCGGAGCCATTAAAGCACCAGAAGGGGAAGAGAGACACCTCCAGGTTTTGTCGTTTCCACAATGACGTTGGCCATAATACCGATGATTGTAGGAATTTGAAAGATGAGATCGAAACTCTTATCAGAGCCGGCCTGTTAGCTCAGTACGCGCGAAGCAGGGCTCCGATAGGTCGACCTGCTCCGGAGGTCCCAGCCAGTCAGCCCGGGTCTCAGGTGGATCAAGACATACCTCCTCCAATGATAGGAGGAGAGATATCCACAATCTCGGGAGGTTCGCATTTAGCTGGCACGAGCAGGGGTGCCCAAAAGAGGTACGTAAATGAACTCAAGGCGCATAACGCGGTAGAGTTCATCCCAGAGCAGCGTCTGCCAAAACAACAGCGATAGGAGAAGCAACCAATCATTTTTACAGAAGAAGATGCTGGCCATGTCCAGTTCCCTCATAACGACCCTCTGGTTGTAGCAGTGCAGCTCGTTAATCGGAGGGTTAGTAGGGTGCTGATCGATAATGGGAGCTCGGTAAACCTTCTGTTCCGGTCCACGCTGGAGAAGATGGGTTTAACTATCGCCAAGCTGAAGGCGACCTCCATAATGTTGTATGGTTTTTTGGGAGAAGGATCAGCGGCCATAGAGATGATCGAGCTAGTGATCACCCTAGGAGAAGGACCTCGGACAGTCTCCAAACTCCTCGAGTTTGTGGTCATCGGCTGCTCCGCCGCATACAATGCTATTTTGGGTCGACCCACACTCATAGCTTTAGAGGCCATCACCTCCATTCGCCACCTCGCGCTGAAATTCCCTTCTTCCACTGGAATATGCACGGTCCGTGGTGACCAGCTTGCCGCTAGGGAATGCTACAAAATTTCCTTGAAGGGAAAATCAAAACCCGGGCAGCTAGCAATGGCCATCCAAGGTGGAGGAGAGAAATCTCAGGAACCTTTTGCTGATCCTGAGATTGAAAAACCTCAGAGCGCCGAAGGGGAAAATATCGTCTTAAGTGAGGATATTGACCCCCGAATAGGCGAGGATAATTCAGAGCTCCAGGCCATTGAAGAGATCGAGGAAGTAAGCATCGATCCACAAAACCATTCACGGATGGTCAAGCTCGGGAAAAGCCTCTGTAACAAGAGGAAAGCGGAGCTGATTAAGTTTCTATAGGATAACCTGGATGTGTTTCCGTGGTCACATGAGGACATGGTGGGAATCAGTCCAAATGTCATTATGCACACCCTTCATCTGGACAAGATCGTTCCTGCGAAGTCCCAAAAGCAGTGGCGCCTGGGAACATCCCGGGCTGAGGCCTTAGAGGAAGAAGTAGTCCGGCTCAAGAAATGCGGCTTTATCAATGAAGCCAAGTTTCCGATTTGGGTCGCTAACCCCGTGCTGGTCCCGAAGCCCAACGGGAAGTGGCGGACCAGCATCGACTTCTCCGACCTGAATAAAGCGTGCCCCAAAGATTGTTTTCCCTTGCCAAGGATTAACCAATTGGTGGATGCCATAGCGGGGCACGAGCTCATGTCCTTTATGGATGCGTACTCAGGCTACAACCAAATCACCATGAATCTGGCGGACCAGGAGCACATCAGCTTCATGACCCCGACTAACGTCTATTATTACAAGGTCATGCCATTCGGGCTGAAGAACGCTGGTGCTACGTACCAGAGGTTAGTAAATAGAATGTTCGCCAACCAGATCGGGGAGAACATGGAAGTGTACGTTGATGACATGCTGGTTAAGTCAAAGACTACCGATAACCATGTTTCCGACCTGGAGGAGTGCTTCAAGATACTAAGAGAATACGACATGAGGCTTAACCCTCACAAGTGCACCTTTGGAGTCGCATCTGGAAAGTTCTTGGGTTTCATCGTCAATACTCGAGGAATCGAGGAAAACCCAGACAAGATCAGGTCATTACTCGAGCTTCCCTCACCCAGGTCGCGCAAAGACGTCCAAGGCCTGACAGGAAGGGTGGCAGCCCTCAATCGGTTTATTTCGAAATCCACCAATAAGTGCCTGCCATTCTACAACTTGCCCTGAGGAAATAAGAAGTTCGAATGGACAGAAGAGTGCGAGAGTGCTTTCCTTGCCTTGAAGGCACATCTGGCCGAACCACCCGTATTGTCCAAACCAAAGGCAGGAGAGCCCCTTTTTCTCTACCTAGCTGTCACAGAGGATGCAGCTAGTGCCGTATTTGTCCGAGAAGAAGACCGGGTTTAGAAACCGGTCTACTACATCTTCAAGAGACTTCTTGGGGCTAAATCCCGATACCCATTGATGGAAAAATTGGCGTTCTGCCTTATCATGGCCTCTCGAAAGCTCAGGCCATACTTCCAGTCCCGCTCAAAACACGTCATAACCGATCAACCTTTAAGGCAGGTTTTGCAAAAACCTGAAGCATCGGGACACCTATTAAAGTGGACTATCGAACTCAGTCAGTTCGAGATTTTGTACACCCCACGAACTGCTATAAAAAGTCAGGCCCTAGCCGATTTTGTAGTAGAGTGAACAGGATTCTGGGAGGATCCTGTAGAAGACTCACACCAGGTCACCTCGGCCCAGACGTCGTGGAAGATCTTCATGGATGTCTTCTCCAATGAGAACGGATCTGGGGCTGGAATCATTCTGATATCCCGTGAGGGACATAGATTCCACTCGGCGCTAAGATTCGGATTCTAGGCCTCCAACAACGAGGCCGAATACGAAGCTTTGCTGGCCGGGCTAAGAATAGCCCAGGAGCTGAAGGCGAGCTCCGTCCAGTGATTCAGTGACTCCCAGCTCATGGTAAACCAGGTTCTGGGCGAATATCAAGCACGAGGACCCAAGATGGCTACCTACCTAGCAAAGGTCAAAGTTGAGCTGTTCGCGTTTGGGCGAGGCTCGATCGAGCAGATACCTCGGGAGCAGAACGCTAACGCAGACGCTCTTGCCAAGCTCGCCACCTCCTGGGAGACGGAGGCTTTGGGGTTAGTTCCGGTAGAATTCTTGGAGAAACCAAGTATAGAAGAAGTCAGGGCGGAGGTCGAGATGATCGATGCCGGGCCGACCTGGATGTCCCCCATTCTTGAATATCTCGTTGAGGGGAAGCTACCTGATGGGCGTAATGATGCGCGGCGGGTACTGTACCAGGCCCCAAGGTATACAGTGGTAGATGGGGTGCTATACCAGTGTGGGCACTCCCTACCTCTTCTACGATGTGTTCTTCTAGGCGAAGCAAAGGCCATCCAGCAGGAAGTGCATGAGGGCTTTTGCGGGGATCACGCTAGGGGGCAAAGCTTGGCCATAAAGGTCTTAAGGCAAGGGTATTACTGGCCCACTCTGTCCAAGGACTCGATCTCGTATTTCAAGAAATGCGACAAGTGCCAGCGATTCACCACAGTTGCCTGAGCTCCCCCAGTCGAGCTGAGGATGTTCTCTTCCCCATGGCCATTTGCGGTCTGGGGAATCGACTTGGTTGGCGCCCTCCCTACTTGAAAGGGCGGGGTCCGATACGCGGTGGTGGCCATCAACTACTTCATGAAGTGGACTGAGGCAGAACCTTTGGCAAAAATAACTTCCAAAAAGGTCCTCGACTTTGTGGTTAGGAGCATTATCTGCCGATTCGGGCTGCCCATGAAAATCGTTTCCGACAATGGGACTCAGTTCGACAGCGACCTATTCACCGAATTTTGTGAAAGGTACGGGATCGTGAAAAGCTTCTCATCCGTGGCCTATCCTCAGCCAAATGGCCAGGTCGAGGCCGTCAATAAGACCCTAAAGGCGAGCCTCAAGAAGAGACTAGATGAACCAAAGGGGGTCTGGCCAGAACAGCTCCCCCAGGTTTTGTGGGCATACCGGACCTCGCATCACACTCCTATGGGTCATACTCCTTTCTCCCTGGCTATTGGGAGTGAGGCAGTCCTCCCTGTGGAGATTAAGGTGCCTTCGCATATAGTCCAGGCATATGACCAAGACCGCAACCATGAGCTACTTTGCGCTTCCCTTGACTTGTTTGATGAAAGACTAGAAGATTCGCAACTCCAGCTCACGCATTACCAGCAAAAAATCACTCGTTATTTCAACTCAAAAGTCAAAAAACGCACCTTTAGCATTGGCGACCTGGTCCTCATGAGAGTCTTCTTGGCCGGTAAGGACACTAAAGGTGGAGTATTGGGACCGAACTGGAAAGGGCCATATCAAATCATCGAGGTCATTAAAGAAGGAACTTACAAGTTAGCTCGGCTCAACGGAGGGGCAGTCCCATGAGCTTGGAACGCCATCCATTTGAAGAGATATTATCAATGACACCCTTGTAAGGCCTAAAGGCCATTTTTTATGTATTAAGCAATGAGAATTAACTTTTCGTTTATGATTGGACATGTTTACAAGTGTAATCTAAAGTAACCACGAAAGACCCTTTCCCAGTTACTTGGGGGGCATATGGTGCCTGGATATAACCAGGTCGCCTTAAAAAAATTTAGAAGTTAATTTAAATCGATTGATCGTTGTTTTTCTTAAAGAGCACGAGATATTGATAAAAATTAACGCGAACTAAGTTTTCAAACTAAGTTCCTGGACATATTTAGGTCATAAAACTTAGAAGATAATTTAAATCGATTGATCATTGTTTTTCTTAAAGAGCACGAGATATTGATAAAAATTAACGTGAACTAAGTTTTCAAACTAAGTTCCTGGACATAACCAGGTCATAAAACTTAGAAGTTAATTTAAATCGATTGATCATTGTTTTTCTTAAAGAGCACGAGATATTGATAAAAATTAACGCGAACTAAGTTTTTAAACTAAGTTCCTGGACATAACCAGGTCATAAAACTTAGAAGTTAATTTAAATCAATTGATCGTTGTTTTTCTTAAAGAGCACGAGATATTGATAAAAATTAACGCGAACTAAGTTTTCAAACTAAGTTCCTGGACATAACCAGGTCATAAAACTTAGAAGTTAATTTAAATCGATTGATCGGTGTTTTTCTTAAAGAGCACGAGAAATTGATAGAAATTAACGCGAACTAAGTTTTTCAAAGCAGTAACATAAATACGTAGAAGCAAAAGTGAGTAAACCAATCAAAAGTAAAATTTGATAAAACCAATTGTCTCGAGGTAGAAAAACCTCATGCAAAGTTACCCAAAAAAAGATGAGAATATTAAAGGAATGGGTGCGAAAAAGAAAGGCCCTAAGCTCAACCAGGCTGCCCAGAGGAGGTCACTGTCTCGCCCTCCTGCTCGGCCACTGCGGGTGCCTCCCCGGTCTCAGAAGGTGTCTCCTGTTGAAAGCGAGCTTTGAACCACTCCAGGAAGACCTCCCCGTTCGTTCCTAAGAAGGAGAAGTCGTCGTCCGGGTTATAGGCCCAGCAGTGGTAGAGCATGTCCTGCATGGCGGTGCAGGAAGCTGCCTTCTCCGCTTCCAAGGCAGCCTTAGCCTCCTCAACCCCAGCCTTTGCAGAGTCTAGCTCGACCAGCATAGCAGCAAGGACGACTTTGGTAGCCTTTGTAACGTCCTACGTTTTTGGGTACCTTTAAACGACTCGGGTCGGGATTTTTCCCCCGGGTTAAGAATATTATTTTAAATAATATTATATTTTGTTTGTAAGTATTCCATGAGTTATTGCTAGCCAAAATATGAATTTTGTGATTTTAAAAGTCAAGATAAGACTTTCGGTCCTGGACCGACACAAAAACCCTGATCGGGTAAAAATCTCGGAAAATAAAACGAAAAATCATGGCAATTATATTTTGGGCATAAAATACATTCATAAAAGTTAAAGTTTGGTCAAAAATAATAAACCTAAAAGAAAATGGAAATTTTAAGGCATTTTGTGCTAAATGCCTAATTTTGCCGAAATGGGGAATTTTATTCCATGAATGGACCTTAGGTTAAATTTTATTATGTGATTAATTAAATTAAATGTGAGAGACATTTAATTTAATTAATTAATCTTAAGTTTGGTAATTAAAACTTAATAAGAGTGAAAAAGGTGTCAAAAGTCAATTTGGACTTTTCTTCTTATGAAACATTTATTAACCCTTAAAAAAAAAAAAAAAAAATGAAATGATCATATATGGCAAAGGGTGGCCGGCCATGTGGTCTTTTAGAGTTGTGTGAACCCACTTTTATATGATTTAAATCCCATTTAATTAAAGGTTAGGGATAAAAGCAAGTGGGTAAAACACTTGAGTGTTTTTAGGGTAAATTAGATAGTATATAACTCTTCCATCCCTCCCCAACCGACCACACCACTCTCTCACATTCAATCATCTGATTTTTGAAGACCTCTCAAAGTGTTCTCTCCATTTTTCAAGCCCAAGAACACCAAGGAAACTTTGAGGCTAAGTCTTGGTCTAGGAAGTATTTTCCCTAAGGTAAACTTTCACTAATCTAGGTTTTTGTAAAGTTTTAAGCATAGAGTTTCAAATAGCTAATTGACTATGTTGTTGGGGGAAGTTTGTTAGGGTTTTTGAAAGGTTTTGAAGGAGTCAAAGCTTATAGGAAGGTCCAAACCTTAAGCAAGAACACCAAAGAGGTAAAAAGTTTACTTTTGATGAGTTTGTTGTAGGGTTTTTAGTTTTAAGCATTTTTTTGTATATCTAATGCTTAGAGTTTCTTGTTGATGATGTAATAAGGTTATGGTAGTTGTTTAATAATTTTTATGATGCATGTGTATTGATTTTTGAAAATGGGAACCAAAACCCCCAAGGGTTTTGTAGGATACCCTAAAACAAAACATGTTTTAAGCTGTGACTTCCAAGGGGTCAAGCAGCCACTGTATATTGTTTTTGTAAAATTAAATTGTACTGTTATGTTGTTGAGATTGAGTACATAAAATTGAGCTTTTGAAACACTAAAAAATGTTTAGAAATGAGTAAGTTATGCTATTTCAAAGTTTAGGTAAAAAACTGTTTTTTCGTATTCTCATTTTCGGAACCAAGTTTGGACAGCCACTGTATAGGGCAAATGAACCCAGTTTTTTCTAAAATTTTGTGGACACATTTCTGGAATAACCTATTAGTCCACTGTAAAATTTGGTAAGAAAATATTAAACGGTTTGAAAGTTATTAGCTGTCAAAGTTTGGAAAAAATAAGGACTTGAAAATAAGGTAATTTTTACCTCATTGTTGGAAAATGATTTCACCAATCAAAAATGCTCATTTTGACCTAAGATTTTACAAAGACCTAAATGGCATAACAAAAATGGAATTGGGAAATTTTGGTAACAATTGGGTAAGTAAATTTCAAGATATGAACTAACGAAGTATGTAGTTAAAAATGTGAAAAATAGGTTTTTCACACTTAGTGTAAAAATGATATTTTGGAACATAAGGTAAAAAGTAAAATTTTGTTTATTTCAAGATATAAAATGGTAAGTCTTGAAATCATATTTTCACTAAAATTTACCCTTTGAGTTTAAATGAATTATTTTTATTAAAGAGTTTTTATTCTTTCTAAAAATAAGAGATTTAATTTATTAATAGTTAATAAATTAAAAGAGGGTTTAAAACCCTATATTTTGAGAAAATAATTAAATGAATGATTTTTCTAGTAAGTAAAATTGATTAATTTCTTTTAGAAAATTAATTAGTCAAGATGAGAAATTTATAACGGTTTTCCTAATTAAGACAAATTAGGCAATTTTCTTAAAACGGTTTTTAGATATTAAAACCTTAAGAAAAACAAAAGGAAAATTTAAAGAGTTTATTTTCTTTAAAAATAATTAAGGAATTTATTTGTATTTTCTGGATATAATACCGGCTAAAATCTTACATATTTTAACCGACTAGTCGAAAGTGCGGGTTAATAGCGATACCTTGAAAGAGTAAGATTTTTAGCGGGTTGTGGGGAAATACCATTGTGATACCCGAGCCTAGGTATCGAGACCTTAGGATAGGTCTCCCCGAGACTTAGGGTTTAGTCTCGAATATTTTGTATAACTTTCCTTAATAGGTTTAAAACCCAAATAAGGATTATAAATCCTTACAAATGACTTTTATTAAAATGACCAAACTGCCCAAAATAATAATAACGAATTATTAGTGCCATAATTAATCCGAGTATACTGTATGGATAACTACAGTATTGGCTAAGCGTAACTGAACTGAACGTTGGACGGTGAAAACTTGCTGAGCGCTAAGGACTCCAAGTAAGTCAACTTATATTGTATGGCTGCAACATGAAATGATTATTGTCTTGTATGTTAGTATAGGGATACATGCACATATATAGGCTGTCATAGAAAGTTGCTTAGAGACGTTAGTCTAGTGAGTGCTGATTTAGAAAATATGAACGGTAGAAGTCCGTCATATCCTAGACGGTTGATCCCCGTCACACTGCTTGATTTTATTTATGTCCGGTTCATTACCGCGACGAGTGGCCATGAGATGAGGATAAGCTGGTTAAACCTAGGGGTGCCAAGATAAATGGGACCTAGGGGCCCTCATGCTTACTTAATCATTGGACGGTTAGAATCCGAGCAAGTGCTCTGATAAGTTATTCCCAGATAGCAGCCGTGAATATTGGCCATTCCGTGAGAGTGCCTAGAGATACTAGGGGTTGCCAAGATAGAGTGAGGTTGAACACCCTAGGGGCAGCTGCTCACCAGCACCACTGATTAACATAGAAGTCTCCGTAAAACCGTGTAAATTGGATTACGCTCTTGGATAAGTAGCGATGCCCTAGGTAACACGATAGTTACCCTTGATGAGAATATTTATTGGCTAGATCTTAGTGTGGAGACTCAGTTCTCTTTTACAGATTAGCAATTATGTTGGAGGGCGCGTTACGCATGAATTGTTAGAAATTGTCGAGCGTTGGTCTCGAATTATGTTGTGATATAATATATCTGCTTGCTCTGGGATTTTCTGAGTGCAGGGATATAATTGTTGATAAGATATAGTTGTGATATAATATATCTGCTTGTTCTGGGATTTTTCTGAGTGCAGGATTTTTATCTAGATATGAATTAATTTATCCTTGGTTATCAGGCATGACCATAAGTTTGCCAGGACGCTTTAGCGTTCTTGAAATTGATTGTGTAGGGTCCGGATGGGTCCGGATCCCTATTTCTCTATCTGCTTTGTTTGAAAGTTGATCTTACTAAGCGTTTTCGCTTACCTAGTTGTTTCATGTTGTAGGTAAGGGCAAGGGCAGGGCAGAGCAGTGAGCGCTGGAGTCTTCCTTGCAAATGTACATGTGGACCGACCTTTTGGGAAGCCTTTTTATTTTTGGAAATATTGTGTAATTTTCCTAAACTAGGCTCACTCTAATCTTTATAAAACATGTTTGTAACTAAATGTTAAGTATGGCCATACGACTTTTTAAAAAGTTTTTTTTTTCTATGGGTTTTTGAGACATTTTGTTAAATTAAAACATTTATATTTCCGCATTATCGAGTCTTGAAAATCCGGGTCGTTACAGCCTTGGCCACTTGATGCTTGGGACGGGCTTCTTCCAGCTTGGCCTGTACGGCCGCCAGAGCATCCTTGGCTTCTTTTTCCTTCTGTTGGGCCATCTGGAAGGAAGTTTGATGGGCGGCCAAAACTGCCTAATGCTTGCCCCTCATATCCTCGAGTTGGGCCCTGGACCTGGCTATGCTCCGGTGAAGGGCCAAGACGCTCTGCAAAAACAGAGAGGCAATTGCCTTAGAAAAAAGAGAGAGGAAAAACAGGGCAAGGCATGATAATCAAAAATCATAAAAGGGTAAAGTCAGCTTACCGTTAGGGCCATGCCCAATGAAGATTCCATTACGCCCACCGGGCTCCTTGTTTCGATGGCCCGCAGCTCTCTCTCAATGAAGCGGTAGAAGTGGTCGACGGTGTAGCTCGTCGTCTCATACACCATCCCCCGAAAGACGTTTGGAATCTTCTCCAGGGCCTAGGGGTCCACCGAGATACGCACCTCAGGGGCCACGATTGTTGAGGCCCCGAGCTCCGCTCCTGTGTCCCGAACAAAGGCCGGGGCTCGCGGAGGGGGTGGGGGTATGTTCCCCACTACAGCAAGATATGCAGTTTCCTTGGCCTGGGCAGCTGGGGTCTGCTCTTTCCCCTTTGCAGGGGACTTGGTTGGGGTCCCAGCGGCTTTCTTCACCACCCGAAGCTTCTTCATTTTGGGCCCAGAGGCCCCAGCCCCAGCTGAGGAGTTCCCATCGGTGAACATAGATCGCAGATCTCTTCCCCCAGGCTGAGACATCTCCTCTAGCAAAACAAAGACAACATCAATGTATCAGTAAGCAGTCGTGCAAAGACAAAAAAAAAAAACAAAACAAAACTCAAGTATATATACATACTAAGAGGAATCCTACCCCCCGAGCTAGAAGAGGAATCTATGGTAACGACCATCAACCCCGGAGCTTCTGCGGGGGAATCTAAGACAATTACTTCTCGAGCTGGCGCGGGTTCTGGGTCCGAGGCTGGTTCAGGACTAGACTCTTCTACATATTGCCTAACACCCGGAGCTACGGTATCCTCTCGGAGTGATGGCCATGACCAAAGGTTGGTCCCATACTCCTCAAATAAGGCCGACCTAAAGGCTAGGGTATTGTCTACGACTATGGTACCCTTAGGCCGGCTACTTTGGTAATCCAACATGAGCCGGTCGACACAATGGAGCAGGGTTACATCAAAGTCTGGATCACTTCGATGGCGTTGGAGGAGCTATTTGGGATTCTGCAGTGGGCCTATCTAAGTTCCTAAACATATATGGGTTACCTTGGCCGGAGGGACCTGCAGCTGCTTCGGACCGGATCCTCTCCTCGTCCGTTCTTTGGGCTTCCTCTAGCACCCGCTTCCTCCTCACGAGGGGCACCTCGTCCTCCTCATCCTCATCCCCCGTGGCCTCCTCCTCGGGGTTAGGCCTCATCTCGCGAGCTGGGGGAGGCACCCGGGGCCTCCTCAGGTTCAGAGTCTGGCCTGGAGAGATCAGCTAGCATGCCAGCATCGTGTCATCTGTCATGATCTGGAGATAGTCCTTTTCACTGGGGGCAAGCCCGCCAGTGTCTCGTACTGGCTCCCGAGGATCACAGATTTGTCTGTCCTCACGAAAATGGCTGCAGAATTAATCTAAGTCAGAAACGGATAAGGGGGAGAGCCAACTGATATTTATCTTACGAGCTAAAGATGAAACGTACTTACGAGGACGGTTGAAGTAGTGCGGGTTGCAATTGCGAAACCCCTTGGACATAAAGAACTTGTCTTTGAAGTCGTTGGGGTGGCTGGGCAGCTCGATGAATGCAGCCGTATTTGGAAACCGGGTCAAGTAGTAGAACCCGTCACCTCGCCCCCGCTGCTCCAGGCTAGCTTGAGGCAGAAAAAGTATTGGATATCTGCCGGAGTAGAGACCTCCCATTCCTGCTTCAAGAATAGACATCTCACCCCCACCAACAAACGATAGGAGTTGGGGGGGAGCTGGAAAGGGGCCAACCTCACATAGTTGAGGAAGTCGGCGAAGTACTGATCCAGCGGGAGGAAAGCCCCAGCTTTGAAGTGTTCATCTCTCCAGGCCGCGAATTTCTCGTCGAGCGATGCGCAGCTCTGCTCACCTTCTAGGGGAG